>NC_034598.1:42192316-42217977 GCF_900095145.1 Mus pahari
GAGCTGATGGACTGTAACCTGTGGCCTCTATGTCCCTGAGCTGATGGACTGTAACCTGTGGCCTCTATGTCCCTGAGCTGATGGACTGTAACCTGGAATTGTGAGACACACAAACCCTTGCTCCCTTACGTTGTTTCTCCCTTATGTTGCTTTTCTCCCTTATGTTGCTCTTACATTGCTTGGCAAGGTTGTTTTATCACAGACACAGGTCTTGGGGCCGGAGAGGTGGCTCAGTGGTTAAGAGCACTTGTTCTCAAACAGAACCCGGGTTCAGTTCCCAGCTACTGCACGGCAATTCATAACCATATGTAACTTGTCTTAGGGAAACGGAGACCTTCCTCTGACTTCCACGGGCACTGCACAGACAGGGTGCACTTACATACTTGCAGACAAAATACTAATATAAATAAAATGAAAATGGAAAAACCAAACTTTTGAAGGCATAGGTCCCCATACAAATGGTGGTTAAATACAGCAAGGTCCCCTTTACAGATGAAATGAGACCATCAAGGTGGCCCTGATCTGACTTTTCCTTAGATGAAGACCAGGAGACAGGTGTACTCAAAGGGAAGACCATGGGCGGGAGAACACCATGTGCTGGCCAAGGAGGACCAGGACACCCATGCCCTCTCTGTCACAACTGTGACACTGTTCTCCAAAACCACGGCAACAATACGCACTGAAGCCACTGGGTCTGTAGTACTGCCATCTGAGTCAAGTCCACCTTCTTAGACACCAGTCAGGGAGAGGCCTTGTATAAACTGCCAGCCTCTGTTGGTCACCACTGCAGGCAGAGGGCCTCTCAGCGGCTGAGTGTACACTTGTCTGGGGACATTGAAGAAGACAAGTGGAGATATATCTGCACCAGGAGCCAGAGGACATGGTCCCACTTTTCAAAGGAGAAAACCAAGGCTGACCACTGCATACTCTGTGGTAACATCAGTTGGACCTGTCCCACTGACCAGAAGTTGACTGACTGGGGCACAGACAACTGGGCTAGGAGAGCAGAAAGGACAGACAACACTGATGGGCCTGGACAATGCTAGCTGGGTCTCCTCTCTCTAAGGATGGTCTCAGCCCAGTGTAAGGCAGCTGGAACCAGCTAGGGACACTGCCCAGACAGAGCAGCAGCCCTGCCCTGGGGAATAAGAAGGACTAATGTGGAACTGAGAACTATGAGGCAGAAGGAGGGGCCCCTACCGGTTACTGGGCCTCGGGCACCTGGGTTGCAGTGTTAAGTGGGATAGAGGGTGGGACCTTTCCCTGCTGCTACTCTGTCCCAGAACAACACAGGAAGGCCCATGCCCTTGGCCTTAACTGCCTTTCCCAGACCTGACATGGTTTTAGCCACAGAGAAGAGAGAACCTGGTTTTAGTTCCCAAGAACATGTGTAGGAAACACGGTCTCCTGCTGTCTCGTACATGTAGATGTTCCTGGATTGTACGATGGAGAACCTGCATGTCTAAGGATAAACGTGGCAGAAGCAAGTTCTGTCAGAAGCTGGAGACCCTGGTAAGCTACTTCAGCCTCTGTTGAGGGGACAGGGACAAAGCTTTGGCAGCTGGTGACTCAGTTTCTCCCCATAGCTAGGGTCAAGGTGCTGGGGTATGGTGCCCATGCTTCTAGCCTAACTCTACCTGTTCATTTTCCCTCGAAGAAAGGCCAGGGCTGTGCAACTTGGGCTGGGCTGGAGTAAGAGGGCCCAGGCTCGGTAGCTACTCCTCCAGCTGGCCTGACAGATGGAGCATCCAATGTACTTCACTGCACTCCAGTGCACCAGACCTAGGCAGGTGTCACATGACTAGAAGCAATGTCAAACCACAAGTGAGGTGACAACAGGCCTAAATGTGGGATGTCAGGCTTGGGTGGGACTTGGGGTTTTCTGAGGTACATGGAAACTTGTAAGAAAAATGGGCCTGGCACAGCCAAGACAGCACCAACAGGGGTGGGAGCTCACACAGAAGACATCCCAGGGGACAGGAAGTAATTCTCTCTAGATGATTCTTTCAACTTTTGGTAATTGTGCAATTACTCCAAAGTAAAAATAACATGGAGGTCAGTGGAGACTGGCCCTAGCAATCACATGCCTAGCACCACACACAAGGAAGGATGTTGGAGCGGGCTACTGAGAACGCTAGCTAGAATGTGACCTTTTTAGCCCTCCGTCGCTCCGGAGAAACAGAACCGAACAGGCTGTTCTTGCAGATGCAGAGGGTTTGGAATGCTGAGGTCATGCAGAAGCTGAGGCCTGACACAGCCCAAGGATCCTGCTGCCCTTGGCACTGATGTTCACGCTCGCTTCCCTGGACTCTGCACAGGCTGACGGTTACTCCCTGTGGGCAGAAGACAGGCCCAGAAACAGGCAGCAACCAGAAGACATGGGTAGCCTCCATGATGAGGACAGGGATGTCTATGACGTCAGCAGGCCTGTGCTGGCTAGAATACATACATAAAATGAGCTGTGGCTGCTGCCCAAACAGCGGGGGCATCATGGGAGCCACTGTGACAGAACAGCAGCTCAGTCCCTGCTGTGCTGGGGACAACAGAGCTGGAGGTGGTGCTGCTTCCAGGCCTCTCCCTGGCTACCAGTTGTCACGGCATCAGCTGCAGCCCTTATCCTACAAAGGAAGGAGACAGAGCCCAGCAAGCATTTCTGAGACATGACAGTACCAACTGCTGTACTGGGGCAGGGCATCTCAGCCCCAGCTTCCTTACCAGAGAACTGGAACAGGTACCAGGATTACTGGGCCCAGGGCAGGCCAGACCAAATGCATAACTTTGACTCCCATCTACAGCTTACTCTTTTAAGGATGAGCAAAATGTTTAAAATAAAATTTGCAACAAAGTGAGACCTAAGCCAATCACCATGGACCAGGCTGAAAGCAAGACGACTGGACAGACAGGAGGGTGAGAACAGCAGTAACCTCAGCCCCGCATCAGGATTTCCCAGCGCCAGAGAGACGGAGATGTAACCAGCAGTCCTCCCGGGATGCTCAGTAGTCAGGGCGCCAAGGGAGAGGGGCAAACACTCTGTGTTGGTCAGCCTTCTAGTACTGTGACAAAAAGGCTCAGATAAGCAGCACTGGAAAAGCCTTGTGCACCAGGGTAAGGATGGGTTTCAGAAAAGGGAAGGGGGCTGGAGAGCTTGGGCAGGGTTAGTGCTGGCTGTTCAAGCCTGACAGTGTTTGAACCCTGCACCGGCAGACAGAAACAGTCAACTCTCTCACACTGCTGTGTGACCTCGAAACACAAGAGGCTTGCTCTTGTGCACATACACACACATACACTGCACACACAGACTAGTAATAAGACATGCAGTTAAACTATAAAAGGGAGGAAGGGCTAGGTATTTGTGAGGGATTGTCAGATGTGGATAAATGAGGTGGGAGGAATTACCCTAAATACAGGCAGAGCCTTCCACCCACGGCCTGGAGCCCTGGACAGCAGAAAAGGAGTGAGTGAGTTGGCTGCGGACAGGGGCAGTGGCTCAGGAAGGCATCTGGGTACCAATGGGCCAGGAAAATCCTACAACATCCCTGGGGTTGCCAAGGCCCTAAAAAAATGGCACCTCCCTGTGGAATTCGGGAAATACACAGGGCAAGGGTATCCAAAGAGAGGTAACTGGGTCAAAAGTCAAGGTCATAGGAAAGGAGCTGCTAACACAAGGTGACATCTGCATCCAGCACACACAAGCAAGACTTTCCTCTTCCTGTTACCCCCGCCACACATACACACAAACTTTATCTCAAAACCTACAACTGCCCTCTAGCCCAGCTGCGGATCGATGATGGGATCCCTCTCCCTTGAAGGGTTTTGAAGTAGCTGGGGACAACCTGTAATGACAGAAGAGCTCCTGAGTCTTCTGGTTCCAAACAGCCACTGGGAAGCAATGACACCTCCTTGAAGCTACCTGTCATCAGGTGAGATGGCCTGGGATAAAGCACAGAGACAATTCTCTGAGTACCCACAGGCTGAAGGACCAGGTGGGGCCTCAAGTCAAATGGACATGTGGCTCTGAACAGAGCAGGAAGCATGCAGTAGGCACCACATGAACACGGGTGGACAGTTAACGTGATGTCATAGATAGGACCCACACTGGATGGGGCTCAGCCGGTCACCAAGGCAGGGTCAGGTGTCCCTACTGATGCTTATCCCTTACTTTTCATAAAACTCCAAGTAGAGGCTGGGCCCTAATGGTCAAACCTCTGCCACAGGGCTGGTTCTATACTTACAGAGCTGAGGCCAGGCCTCTAGCAGGACAGGGAGAAGGAGCTGTATCCAAGTATCCTCAATACTGAGCATGCCAGGACCTATCTCCTGGGGCCTAGGGATACAGGTCCCACAAGAGTTCTGGGCCGGACCACCAGCACAGAGGGTAGAGGTGGGCACTCAACACGGTCCACCACAGAGCACTGGAGGCACACAGGCAGTGAGGTTGGCTGGTGAACCCACACACATATTCTACTACATGTTCTGCTACTGCGTGTTTAAGCTGTTTATATGGCCTTAAAACAAACAGGCAGCTTTAGCCTAATGAAAGTGTGGCCCATTGTGCTATCTGGAACATGTTCCTGTCCCAATCACAAATGCAGCCTTGCTTCCTTACCAACTTAGGCCAGCCGCTATGCTCAAGCTCTGGAAAGAGAACCTGATAGGTCCTGGCACCTTATATACTAAAGCTGCAGGAAGGACAGAACCAGGCCCCGGCTGGCTCCCTGCTAGCACGCACAATCACTTCTGCATCACACTCCACAACTAGGTAACCGAGGACCCAAGGAATGTCACTTGAAGGGACACACAGAAACAGTTACTGGACTGTGTCTGTCAACCATGATTTGGCATCTCGACAAGATTTGTCCACCAGTATGTCAGCCTAGCACCCCACAGCTCAGCAGCCAGCACATACACAACACTGCAGCCAAGGTCAACTCATGCTGTGACCTGCTCCTAGAGCTTGTTCCCGTGACTCCCTGCTCTGTGCACAGGCTAAGCCTGGGAGCGTAGTGGAGACAGTGATGCACATGTCCTACAAGCTGCCACAGCTCTGACTTCACAGCAGTCTTCTAAACGATTCCTAAAGAAACTCATCCTCTGAGGGTTCCACACACAGAAGGAAGTCGCTTGCAGCAGGTCCCCTGCCCAGGACCTAGGAAGGAAATAAGGCTCTGCTGCCCTCTGCTGGCCAGAGTCACCGAGGCCTGCCGCTCATAGGAGGGGGAGCCTGAAAATGCACATTTACACAGGGGAGGTCAGGGTCTGAAATGATATAACCAACCAACCAGGCAAGAGCTTATCATGATGCCTGAGGAGACCATGGAGGGCATTCTGGGTTTCCTGGGGCCACATCACGCAGCCTAGGCCTCTTAATGACCTCTTCCCTCACGAATCCCAGTGGTCTTTGCACCATGACCAAGAACGATTGGCGGGTGGTTCACATGCTCCTCACAGTCTACCCCACCCTGGCTCTCCTCCTCTGCAGGGCTTGCCTCATCCTGCCCAAATCTCAGAGCTAGAGTCCAGATGGTAATCTGGAAAACGGATTGGTTTGTTTTCTGCGGTCTCTGCAGGCACAGAGAACTGGAAATAAAATTTGAATGTGTGCTTGCAGACTTTCTCCTGTGAACAGCAGTCATGTTTTAGCTTCGTGCCCAAGGTCAGTAAAGGCGGCCCCAGAGAGCATACTGTGACCATCTGCCAGGCAGCGGCACGACCAGGCTCACTGCACCCGCTCAAGCGGACTGCACACCAGGTAACACACAACACGTGCAGGATGGGGGTTGGAGAAAGACTGCTTCATGTTGTCTCCCACAACTCCTTCCACACCTGCCAAAAGAGCAGGCAGGGGAACCACAAGCCACTTCACAAGAGGATCACACAGGCAAGACCCTCTATCCCACAGGACAAAGCTGAGTTTATTGGCCGGGGACAGGGGATCTCTAGATCAGCCTCACTCCTTTTCTCAGGGTGAGAGGCAAGGACACGTAAGTCAGAAGCCCCATAGCACAGCCGCAGAGCCCAGCAACCCCCAGGCAGAGATCTTTTCTGCCACAGGAAGACAAGCTCAGGGGAGCAGGAAGGGGGCTGGTTCCCAAGGCACCAACAGAAAGATGGCCAGTGCTTTGCCACCAGCAAAGTGCTCACAGGGACACTGGCCATGCCACCTCCTGGGGCCACAAGCCTGTACATGGTATGACAGCCTATGTGTACACATGGCGGTCATGGCGATGTCTAGTCTCCTTAGGACCATTCCACTTACAGCTACCTCAGTTCCTGGGCTAAGTGTTGAGTTGTTTCTGAGACAAGGGGCAAGAGGCACTGCAGTGACGCATACAGTAAAGCACCCACAGGCAGTGCCAGCAACTCTGAAACCAGCAGGTCACTGAGCAGACCATGGAGCTGTATATGGAGTCCTCAGTAAATGTTTATTGTCAACATGGGCACAGCCATATCAAGGACCCCGAGGCCTCAGACCCACAGAAACAGCAGTCTTCTTCTGGTCCAAGTACAGTGTTTACCATTGGTCAGTGAGTCCAACCACCAACTCACGACACCTTCAGCCTTACAGAGGACTGCAGCGTGAGACTGCTGCCCTACAGAGAGCCCTTGGTCTAGCTATCTGGTGCTTGACACAAGCTAGACTCATCAGAGGACGGAGCCTTCAGTGAGAATATGCTTCCATAAGATAAGGCTGTAGGCAATGCTGTGCAGGACTTTCTTAACTAGTGATCAATGGGGGAGGGCCCAGCCCACTGTGGGTGGTGCCATCCCTGGGCGGGTGGTCCTAGCATCTATAAGAAAACAGGCTGAGCAAACCATGGGGAGGGGCAAACCAGTAAGCAGCGCCCCTCTGTGGCTGCTACATCAGCTCCTGCTTCTGGGTTCTTGCCCTGTTTGAGTTCCTGCTTGGCTTCTCTCAATGAACTACAATATGTAAGCCAAATAAACCCTTTCCTCCCATGTTATCTCGGTCATGGTGTTTCGTCACATGAGTAGAAACCCTAAGAAACCCTGAGTTCTCAGTCTGCCTAGGTGTCCTCCATCATAAACAGCACAGCCCACCAGAGGCTTTCTTGTACTGTGAGTCTGTCCTTTCTTCATTCCTGCATTGCCCCAGTCAGGTGTGCAGCACCAAGTCATGCCTGATGCAGCAAGAGACTGAGTCAAGGACTCAGCTCCCTTTGTGACCACTCTGACACAAGTCAGGTGTCCCTCCACCTGGCTGGCTCAGAGATTAAGCTGGCCAGGAACAGAAGTGGCCAGTACCAAGAACACAAAAGGTACCAGGCACCAGAAGAATCATGCGGAGAGGGGTCTGAGATGCAGACCTGGGACCCTGGGAGACGCAGGCTTTGAATGTCTCAGCCAGGTTGGAGTATGATGAAGGCCTGGGGTTTTCCAACTGCAAGTCCCTCCCTACACATGGGGATCTCTCCAAAGGGTCTTGCAGGCACTGTTACATGCAACAAGTTGCTGATCTTTTGTGCTAGTGGGCAGAGGAAGAGCCAGGTCTATCTTACTTCATCAGGACATTCTGTGAGGTCTAACTCTCACCTATGTCTAGCCTACAGTTAACTGAGGACAGATATGTGGGACTCAAGGTTAGAGTAACACCTGGAGAGACAGCCAGTCAGAGGGGCCCCCAAGAAGGTGAGGGCTGATTAGGGGACAGGTGATACATACACCAGGGAAGAGTCCCTGGATGTCTCAAGATCACCCCAAGGGACCAAAGATGGCTGTAGACTGGACGAGTCCTACATTCAAGATCACCTTCTCCTGCGACACCCTGTGCCCAAACACATGAACTGAGGCATCACGGACACGAAGATCCAGGGATACGCTCTGGCCAGAGCTATACATGGTCCAAACTAAGGGGCCATTCCCACGTCCCCCAAACCCATCTCTGCTGCACACTAAAACTTCAGTCCCTATAACCCTCTCAAAGAGGCAGCCCATGGGAAATACATGTTAACTAAGGAGGTCAAAGGCCGCTCTATAAAGGTTGTGAGACATCAGATGTGATTTGTCCCTTATTTAAGGTTTTATGCACATATATGGGTATACAAATTTTTAAAACATCCTTTTCTGAAGGATTCAATCAGGTACAGTTTTCAAGCTCTCTCTAGATAACTATTATGTTAACCCTTTTAGGGAAGCATTGCTATCAAGATGGGGCAGGTCGAAGGGTGACAGGTGGCTCCAGGATCATCCAAATAACAGGGCTTGACAGAGATTCTAACAGGAAAAGGACATGACAGAGTTGAGGGAGGCACTGCCATGGTAAGGCCAAGTTCTTCAGGTCCAGTTGGCAGTAAGAGGGCCCATAGCTCGGCTGAAACCTACGAACACCTCGCTGTCCCAAAGAAGGATATGCTAACTCCTCTGCAGTTGTCTAGCCTGGTCATCTTGCAGAGCCCACTCACGAATAAGGAGCAAGCAACCAGCATTTGCTGAATGCCTTGACCTTTCTGGATAAGGTAAGCTCAGTCTCTGAGGTGGGTCTGTCACCATTTTATATACACCAGGACTGACAGTTAAGAATGCCAACGGTGGGCTGGAGAGATGGCTCAGCAGTTAAGAAGCACTGACTGCTCTTCTGGAGGTCCTGAGTTCAATTCCCAAGGACCACATGGTGGCTCACAACAATCTGTAGTGGGGTCTGATGCCCTCTTCTGGGAGGTCTGAAGACAGTGACAATGTACTCACACATATAAAATAAATCTTAAAAAGGAAGAAGAGGAGGAGGAGGAGGAGGAGGCGGCGGCGGCGGCGGTGGTGGTGGCAATGGTAGTGCTGGGTGTGGTAGCACACGCCTTTAATCCCAGCACTGCAGAGGCACAAGCAGGCGGATCTCTGTGAGTTCAAGCCCAGCCTGATCTACAGAGTGAATTCCAGAACAGCCAGGACTACATGAAGAGAACCAGTCTCAAAAAAAAGGAAGGAAGGAAGGAAGCAAGGAAGGAAGGAAGGAAGGAAGGAAGAAGCCATTGGTAGCCAGGTGTGATAGTGCAGGCCTTTACAACCAGCACTTGGGAGGCAGAGGCAGGATAGCCTGGTCTACAGAGCAAGTTCCAAGACAGGCAGGACTACAAAGAAAAACCCTGTCTTGGGGAAGAAAAAAAGAGTGAGTCTGGAGCTGGAGCAATGGCTCAGCCATTAAGAGCACTGACTGCTCTTCCAAAGGTCCTGAGTTCAAATCCCAGCAACCGCAGTGGTTCACAACCATCCGTAATGAGATCTGATGCCCTCTTCTAGAGTGTCTAAAGACAGCCACGGTGTACTTACATATAATAAATAAATAATTCTTTACTTTTTATTTTTTTTATTTCTGGTTTTTCGAGACAGGGTTTCTCTGTGTAGCCCTGGCTGTCCTGAACTCACTCTGTAGACCAGGCTGGCCTTGAACTCAGAAATCCGCCTGGCTCTGCCTCCCAAGTGCTTGGATTAAAGGTGTGCACCACCACCGCCTGGCTAAATAAATAATTCTTACAAAAAAAAAAAAAAAAAAAAATCTTTAAAAAAGAGTGAGTCTGGTCACAACGCCTTCATCAGCAATTAGGACTGTCTTGACTAGCTGGCAGCCACAAGGCCTGCCTGCTTTCTGCCGCCCTGACAACACAGGTTCAGGATCAATGGTGCAGGTTAGTTATCTAGTGTAAGCATGCTCAGAATTTATGAATGGAATGCCAGGCACACCTGCTTCAAAAGGACTCCGTCCGCGGTACCAAGGGCAGGCACTGGCATGTGCCACTCCTCAGCACTAATCTTTCTACTTTGGTATATTTTACTGTTTTTTTTCTTTTTTCTTTTTTTTTCCTGTAAAAGTAACATGTCCTTTTGTTTTGCTTTGAGACAGGGTCTTTCTACGCAGCCTTGTTTTTTCCTGGAATTAGGTGTGTAGTCCAGGCTGGCCTTGAATATATATAGAGACTGGCCTGCCTCAGCCTCTCAAGTGTAGGATTTAAGGTGTGCAACACATGTCTAGCCTAAACACGTGTCTAGCCTAGTGTTGTTTTTTAAAGCACAGGCTAGTCCACAGGCAACAGTCGGGCTGCCTTCTCAACTCTCTCCAAAGGTAGGAACTCACCTCTCTTTAGGGAGGCCACACTCCTCTGGTCCAGTTCCAGCCTCTGCACCAACGCACTAGGGTCTATCTGTGTCCTGGCAAAGATGTCATTGTGAACGAATGTCCAGTCCTGCAGTCCCAACACAAGAAGAGAGAGGACAACATCAAGCTGACCTTTAGTTTGAGAGTCACACAGCGAGAAGATACCAAGGCAAAAATCCTCTACTTCTCAGCCAGGGAGGCCCTGGGAGAGTAGCTACGTCCCTGTTCCCACATCAGGCCTGTTCCTTCCTGCCCCCATCAGACTTGGGACAATCAGAGTGGCTGGGTCTCCCAGAAGTGGAGCAGAGCCACACTAGCACCGGGCCTGAGCACAGCCTCCTTGGGAACATACACAGATCCAGGAGCAGCTGTGAGGTAAGGCATGACTGCTGCTTACAACTGTATGCAGGGGCCCTCCCACGAGTGAGCAGAGGGAATCCTCTAAGTACTGGTCCTTGGGCATCTCTGAGGAACAAAAAAAGGAATACCAACCACATAGCCTTCCAGTAAGGCAAAGACGCAGCTGGCCAAAGGGGCATAAAAACAATCTCTGTCAACACAAGGCTTAAGCTTGAGCCAAGGTACCAAATTAAAAGGAAAATGGGGAAAATAAGACATCAGTGGCTGCACAGCAACTCCCGTGGGTGTGGGAAGAGACAGAAGGAGCTCTCAGTTTGGGCACAACAACAAATAAAAGCTGGGCACGGTGGACTACAGCCTGGGCACTTGGAGAGTGACAAGCTGGCTGGGCTAGGGTGAAACCTTGTCTTAAAAGAATAACAAGCTGGGCGGTGGCGGCACACGCCTTTAACCCCAACGCTTGGGAGGTGGAGGCAGGTCGATCTCTTATGAGTTCAAGGCCAGCCTGGTCTACAGACTGAGTTCCAGAACAGTCAGAGTTACATAGAGAGACCCTGTCTCAAACACACACCAGAGATAGAGAGAGACAGAGACACAGAGACAGACAGAGGCAGACAGACAGACAGACACAGAGTAAGACTATGAATGAATCTAAATTAGGGGCTGGAGAAATGGATAAAAACACTTGCTGTTCTTGCACACGACCTATGTTTGGTTCCCAGCACATATAACCACACCCTCTCTGGCCTCTCATAATACCATGCGTGCATGTGGTATAAACATACATGCACTCAAAACACAAGCATAAAAGATTTTAAAATAAATCTCATCTGTCAAATGACACTGCTTTACAGGAGCATGATGCGTGGTGCACAGTAAACGCTTGAAAACCCCGCTTTAGCATAACTGACGGGAAGCTGATGGCTCCGTGGGCCAATATCCCTCCTCCTGCTCCTATACAAACTTGAAAACACTGCCTGGCAGCTGAAACAGGAGCACCAGGCAAAGAACGTAGCCTGTGTGTGGCTGTATCGTGCAACCCTGACAATAAATATCTTGCCGAGTGAAAGAACCCAACACAAGAAACCGGTCTCCCCCCATTCACAGACTGTCCAGAGCAGAAGCCAAAAGCAGATTGCTGGTTGCATGGGTGGATGGGGCCGTGGCTGGTGGACGACTGTTAACGAGAACAACGCATCTTTTCAGGTTGCTTAACCTCAGGCATGCCCTCTCCTTTACTTAAAGCCGGGTGCGGATTTTAAAGAGCCTTTGCTAGCGCCCTGAGACATTTCCAGAGCGTGGCGGGATGCTCTCCGCCAGCGATGGAGCTCGCTTCTGGAGCCTCACACCCCAACCGAGAAGGCATGGCGGCTAAAGGTGGGCCGGGTCAGGCCCCTAACTAGAGTGGCAGAAACACACACAGAAGAGGCGACACCCCAACCATGCGGGGCTCCTCTGGCTCAGCGGAGACCTGGCCCGACCCGCGCCCCACACCTCACCTTCGCCCCCGCTCCGCCCGCCGGGGCTTGTGGGAGCGCCGGCTCCACCGCGCGGGGCACAGGGCCGGGTGCAGCCTCCCCGTCGGGTCTCACGGCCGCCCGGTGCACACGAGCCCGTAGCGCCCTCACTTTCCCCATCGTCGTAGGGTTTCCGCCTGCTGGCAACGCCGCCTCACTAGAGGAAGCGCCTCCCGGAAGTGCTCCCAGCCAGCCGGAACTAGAGCCGCGGCGGTGTAGCTCCGCCTTCGGCGGGTCCCCGGAAGTGCCCCCCCGTAGCGCGTGCGCAGTTGCGGTGCTTACGTCGCGCGCTCCCCGCTAGCGTATCCCAGCACTAGTTCGAGGCCAGCCTGGTCTACAGAGTGAGTTCCAGGACAGCCAGGGCTACACAGAGAAACCCTGTCTCAAAACTAAAAAAAAAAAAAAAAAAAAAAAAAACCAACAACAACAACAACAAAAACAGGGCTTGGAGTTGGACTTTGCAATTCCACTTAAATGGGAACCAGGCAGACTGGGCGGCCTCCGTCATCCTGCACAGTCGGCTCCGTGCCCAACAGCCCCTGTGCACCCAGTGTGGTATTGCTTTAGGAAAGCAAGGACGAAGGGTGATTCCAACTCCACCCTAATGACCCCTGTAAAATACAATACAAAACCAAAGTGGGCTATGGTTGGGGCCACAAAAGAAAGTTGGGCCCAGGCACAGCCAGAGTAGAGGCCTTCTGCCTTCTCCCCTTCTAGGGTAGAGAGCATCCTGGATGCCAGGACGTCTCTGCTCAGGATCCACAGTGAGATGGGATTTGTGGGGAGAAGGTGAGCCCAAAGCCGAGTCCGGTGCCCCACCGTGGCTGAAGTAGCAGAGCATGCCAGGGAGCAGAACCAATAAGCCTCATTCCGCTGTGGTTTCTCTTCCGCGGCTGCCTCCAGGTTCCTGCTCCTTCCCTGAGGGTTTCCTTGCTGAGTCTTTGGGAGCCTAGACTTGGGGACAGAGGTGGCTAGAGCAGCTGGGGGCATGAGCCTGGCTATAGCCTAGATAGAGACTTAAGTCCCTAGTGCTGGTGGCCAAGGGATTACACCCCGGTCCACAGTGTGTGTGTGTGAGATCCAACCTGTAAGATGTAATGAACACCTTCCTCCCCACGTCGCCTTTGATAAGTGTTTTTTATCCCAACAACAGAAAGCAATCTAGAACAGTGAGTGAGTGGCTGCAGGTCAAACAGTGCAATTTAGTGTGAAACTGAGACAAACTAGATTGAATCAGTCGACTTGGAGAGACATTTGAGCCAGAACAGCTGAATTGAATCAGCCAGTCAGAGTTCAGAAAGAGCTAGAAAAGGAGAGCGAGCGCATTCAGCAGTAAGCCTCGAGACAACAATGACATAAGGCGAATAAAAGTTACTTTCCCAAGCCTGTTTTGAGATGACCCGGGAATAAAGTCCATTGAACTCTTCACAACCTGGTTCATCTCCCCAGAGGATCTGGCAGCCAGAGCCACCCTGAAAGCTAGCCTGGCTTTTACCTAGGGCAGACCCCCCCCACCCCCTAAATGTTTTCTCCTTCTCAGCCCTCAGCAGTGTTCCTGTGCTCTGGGCTGTCCACTGGACCCCAGGTTCCCCCATGGAAGATGAGTTGCTTAAGGCCAGTTCCAGGGCATACCACCCTTGCCCCAAGGAACTCACAAGTCGACCGACAACACAAGTTAATTCTTTAGCATGCTCAACTCTCTTTCCTGCCGCCTGAGGGCGATCGTGTACCGCGCTTCCCTGGCTCCCGGCAAACTAGTTTTGCAGTTAGGACTGTACGGGCGGGCGTCTCTGGCTAGTCCCGCCCCTCGGGCTCTAGACCGCGACCCTGCTCCAATGTCCACTAGAATGTGGGTGTGAACCACCACCCGCAGGCTCATCCACTGTTACAGCTACTGGGAGCCGGGGTGGGGGCTTGGGGCGGGGGAGGCGGACAATGTATCATTGTGCCCAGCCCTGGAAACACAGCTGCCAGACCCCGCAGGAATCAGCAGGATCCAGATGACCTCTCAGTTCGTCCCCAGCCTCAGTGACTGATCCAAGACAGTTCTGCCTGGCTTTTCTCGGGGAGGAGGGCCCCCTTGAGCCTCCCAGAGAGGTGGCCAAGTTTGCTGGGTAAGAACATAGGTCCGCCTTTCTTCGGGTGACCTAGTCAAGACCTGAGCCTTTTCAAGCCTAGTTTCCCTATTTCTACAGTGGAGGTGGGGTGGGGGTTAGAATGGGCTGCTTGAGGACTGAGAGAAAAGTGAGAGCCAGGAAGTGACCCCTAGCAGCTTATAGCTGGAACTCACAGATTCCCAGGGCTGGGCAGAAAAGAGGCCCCGTGGCCCAATACAGTGTCACAGTGTGAAGGGCAGGAGCCCCAAGCACAGGGCTGGCACAGACGCATACAACATCTTGGAGGCCCAGGACCTTCTGGTGACAGAACCCGCAGCACAGAGTCCTAATTTGACTCTGATCATGGGTGCTAGGCCAGCTGCTCAAGGCATTGGAGCAGGGAATTGGCCTTCTGTCTTTCATAGCTTCCCGGAGAGGGAGGGCTGGCTGAGCACCAAGGCCCAAGGCCTTCCACTCACCTGGGTCAACCTGCCAGTGCCACAGAGCCACTTCCCAGCAGTTCACTGAAGTCTGGTGATCAGGGAGATGGGGAAAGGCAGGCTTGGGAGTCCTTGTGCCGTTCCCTCCCAGACCCACTGGTGTGTATATTGATGAGAGGCCAAATCTTTGAAGATCAGACATCATTTTAGAGAACCTGACCTAAGTTTGAACTCAGGTAGACTAACAGGCTGGTATCTAGCATTAGTGTCCAAGTTGCTGCCCAACAAAACCAGAGCCTAGCACCAGTCTCTAGGCTAATCCCCAACAAGACCAGCGTCTCCAGCCCCAGGTTTCAAGCCCACCCCTTGCCTAACGACCACCAATGCAGAGGGGATCAGAAGTTAAGTTTACAATATGACTCCCAGCACCAGCCAAATGTGTTAAAGGCCACAGTGGCTTTCCAGTCAGATGCTTGGACACTTAACCCCCCCCCCCCCAGTTGCTGTTTAGTATAAAGCTTTCCCCTGATAGGTATTTGGGGCTCCCCCAACTACCAAAACCGTCCTGAGCGATGGTGGTGCATTGGAAGGGCCCAAGTTAGCACAAATAGAATAGAAGCTAGACCCTGCTGTGAGTTGCGTCAGATTGGCTCCTATCTGTTTTTTGAGGGGGGTCACAAACACTTCCCTGGCACTACATTGATGCCACTGATTCTGTGGGCCTAGGCTAATTAGGAAGGAGCCTGGTGCCAAGGACAGAGGTGTTACCTCTGCCCCAGTGACCTTTGACTCCTTTCTAGCTTTGTTGATGGCTGGAGTCAAAACTGTATTTGGCTGTCTTAGTACCGCTTGTGGTCAGGTTGCCTCCATAGCTGAGATTTTCCCGAAGTCTGGGGTCTCCCATCACACTTAGCTCCTAAGACTGGGGCAGCCCCACACTCTTACACTGCAGGGGAGGAAGGACCAGCAACCCGTCCAGGGTGTGTTGTTCCTGCCTGTTCTGTGGGAAGCCATATGGTGACACCCAGGGCAGTTCAGAGGAAATGAGCAAGGGGAAGACCCATGTCACAATTTCAATAAAGTGCCAAGAACCAAGGACACTGGAGATATGAGAGGCCCCAGTAGAGAGCCCAGATGGTGGCCCCAATGCCCTTGTCCTCGGGGGTCAATCATAAGATTAATCAAACTCTATCTCTCTTTTCCCATTGAGTCAGTGTGGAGTAGGTAGGGCTGGTTCCCTGGGCCTGAGTGCTTCCGTGAAGTTGACTTATAATAACCTCCTTACTTATTATAAAATGAATACAGTTATTTAATAATTCAAAGCACAGAAGAATCAGCTAAAATGTTACCATCTCTTGGATCCTAGTGCCCAGAGTTACCTGACTGGTTCCCCCCGCATCTGCCCATCATGAGTTGACTGCCACCACCGCTGCTGTCTTTAGACCTTGACCAGCAGTCAACAGTGCCACTGTCCTAACCCGAAGGTGGCCCAGCTCCCTGTGCTTGTTTGCTTGTTTGCTTGTTTGTTTGTTTTTCGAGGCAGAGTTTCTCTGTATAGCCCTGGCTGTCCTGGAACTCACTCTGTAGACCAGGCTAGCCTCGAACTCAGAAATCCCCCTGGCTCTGCCTCCCAAGTGCTGGGATTAAAGGCGTGCTCCACTGCCGCAGACCGGCCTCAGTCGCCCCCCCTCAATCTGCAGGAGAAATCAGGGTTCCAGTTACAGGTGGGCAAGGAGTTGGCAAGAACGGGGTGATAAATGGACACAGAGAGAGTGTGTGTCTGAATGTAATTTGTCAAAGTGAGCATCAGTCTTATATATTACAGAAAACAGAAGTTAAGTGAGGCCATCCAAGGTATGTTGAAGTTATCTGATGCAAAATTACTTTTACAACAAAACAGAAGAATGCATACTAAAAGTTAACAGGAACCAACTGGGACCAAAAGCAGCCCCACCTAAGGTCAGCTTAATCTTAGAATCCAGGGGCAATGCCATAGTTCCAATTCTAGTCTATTGTATAGTCCACCTTCCCCCTAGGCCATTGTAAATTCCTGTGTAGGGGAGTAATTCTGCTATCCATGCCCAAGATCGGCTCAAGGATTGCCTAGGACTTTGGAACACTGGTAGAGGCTAATCTAACTTATATGTCAAAATCAATCCTTAGAGGCTCTTATAATAAAGCAGTATTGAGGGAAAGCACAACAGATCCATTCACCAACTAAAGCAAGGACAGATTTGGAGCATTCATTATACAGGATGCCACAGTTCCAGGAGACTAAGTTTCCATGAACTTTTCACCTCGGGACTGCATCCAGGCTTTCGGGCCTGTCACTCGAGTCACTACTGGAGTGGATGTGGCACACCACCACTGCCCGGCTACCACCAGTTTGTTTATTTGTTGTTTAGGTTTTTGAGTCAGAGTCTCTCTATTTAGCCCTGGAACTTACTATATGGCCCAGGCTGGCCTTGAACTCAGATTCCCCCTTTCCCTACCTCCTGAGTGCTGGTATTAAAGGCATGGAGCACCACATCCACCTCACCTATTGTTCTTTTTTTTTTTTTTTAATATTTATTTATTTATTTATTTATTTATTTATTATAAGTGTGTACACTGTAGCTATCTTCAGACACTCCAGGAGAGGGCATCGGATTTTTGTTACAGATGGTTGTGAGCCACCATGTGGTTGCTGGGATTTGAACACAGGACCTTTGGAAGAGCAGTCGGTGCTCTTAACCACTGAGCCATCTCACCAGCCCCTCACCTATTGTTCTTTAAACCCTATTTCAGGGGTGGTAGGATTGTAGGTCAGTCTCAGAGCTGACCTTCTGCCTAACATGAAAGTGGAGGTGGTATCTGGGTTGGTATTTTAGTGCTGAAAGGTGTGGGTGGGCAGGAGATGGGTTCAGGGACAAAACAGTGTGTCCAAAGCCACGAGGAATGACTAGATCTGACAGACGCCCAGAGTGGGGTATGGTACAGTACGGGTTATACTTTGTAGGCCTTCCTGGTGTCCAGACCGGGGTGGGGTAAGAAACCGTCTCTCTATGATGTTCATTGCTCAGACTTTCAAGCTATCCCTTCTTTAGTGGCAGGGAGGGGAGCTGCTTCCTGATGTAGGCCTCCCTGTCTTCCCCCGCATCACCCGCCACCCCGAGTCACCTTCACCATGCCCTCTTACCCTCTTTACTCCAGGAAGGCCAAGATCTGGCCACTCCACATCCCTGGCGGTGAGGGACAGTCACTGGATTCCTTCTGTTACAATTAAAGAGCCCCACACAGATTCATAAAACTCAGGAAGAAGTGTCTGTGTAAGTTCAGGTGAGACTCAGCGACCTGTCCAGGGCAGGAGAGGTTAGGGGCCAGAAGAGAGCCCACTACACCAACAGAACTCCTCCCTGCATTCTAAAATGTACCCCTAAACCCACGCCAAAGAATCTTCTTTACATATATGTGTGTGTGTGTATATGTGAGTATATTTTTATAATGGGTGTATATGTGTATACATATATATATGTGTGTGTGTTTATATAAATGTGTGTGCATGCACGTGTATATGTATATATGTGTTTATGTGTGTGCATGTAGTTTATCTATGTGTGTATATATATGCATGTGTGTTTATACATATGTGTGCATGTATGCATGTATACATATATATGTGTTTATATAAATGTGTGTGCATGCATGTGTATATGTATATATGTGTTTATATGTGTGTGCATGTAGTTTATATATGTGTGCATATGTGTATATATATGCGTGTGTGTTTATACATGTGTGTGCATGTGTGCATGTATACATATATATATACATATATATATTTATATATGTGTGTGTATGTATACATATATATGTTTATAAATGAATGTATATACATATATATCTGTGTATTTATATGTGTATATATGTATAGATGTGTGTGATATATGTGTCTATATATTTATGTGTGTATATGTGTATTATATATGTATCTGTATATATAAAAGCAATAGTAAAGAAATGAGGCTATCAGTTTCAGAGGAAATATGGGAGGGGATAGCATGGCGTGAAATGGAGGAGGGAAATGATGTAACTATATTTTAATTTAAAATACATTACATAAAAATTAATAAAGTTCAAATGAAGACTTTTCACTCCACAAACAAAAATCAAAAGTAATTTCATCAGTCTCCACTCTCATGATCACCTGGGTTGAATCTCATCCCAGACACTCACATAGCACATGAGGGACGGAACCCAGGGCCTCACACATCCCTAAACATGCACTCTACCCCTGAGCTGCACCCAGTGCTCCGTTTCTGATGACTTACAATCTTCATACGTACTGGACCTCTGCTTTGAGCCAGGCCTTTTGCAGGCCCTCGTCACATGTCCCAGTCAGGGAAACTGAGACTTTGAGGGAGACACAGAGTATCTTAAGGATCTGACTACTGCTTGCCAACTGTGCTGTGCCCCATTGCTACCTCAGCAGTCACGACGCCCAGACAGACAGAGAAGAGCAGAGAAAGGACCCAGAGAAGCAAGAGTTCAGAAATCAGGGTTGGTACTGAATGCCACCCAGACCCTCGGCTGATGCTCTCTCTCTTCAGGATGTTAAAAGTAACTCTGTTCCAACCCTAGTGGAAACCACACGCTGAGCAGGAAGCAGCGGTTTGAAAACTGGAAAGAGAAGCCACACAGGCTAAGGGCAAGCAAAGGTCTAACCCAGGTGGGGCCTGGGTTGAGGCTAGGTGCCTCCTGTATGACTCACGAACCTCCGACAGTTCCACAGATCGGCATGGCTCTTGCTGTGGAGGGGATTGGCCTAGTGGGAAGGTTTTCTGGCCTTCATGTTTTGGTAATGAAAATGTTCCTCCCTCCCCTTTCCCTCTTCCCACAATAGTCCTGTACTAGCTTGATTTTTTAATCAATTCTTTTTAAGATTTATTTGTTATGTATACAATATTCTGTATGCGTGTATACCTGCACACCAGAAGACAGCACAAAGATCTCATTACAGATGGTTGTGAGCCACCATGTGGCTGCTGGGGAACTAAACTCAAGACCTCTGGAAGAACAGTCAGTGCTTCTAACCTCTGAGCCATCTCTCCAGCCCTCCTCCTCCTCCTCCTCCTCCTCCTCCTCCTCTTATTTATTTATACATTTTTTTTTTGACAGGGTTTTTCTTTGTAGTCCCGGATGTCCTGGTACTCACTTTGTAGACCAGACTGGTCCCAGCTCATGTGGCTCTGCCTGCCTCTGCATCCCGAGTGCTGGGATTAAAAGGCAGGCACTACCACCAGGCTTTAATCAATTTTTAACCCTTTGTTGTTCGGATTACACAAATGTTGTTCAGTGCTGAGCTAAATGGCAATTATATTTTTGTGTACAACTTTCTGCTTTTCCTCCAGAGTTGCTAATTGCTTTTTTTTTTTTTTTCCTTTTCTTTTCTTTTTCTCAACCTCTTCTGACTCAGAGCCATGTTTCCCCCAACTTCCGGGCAAGGTTGTAAAATGATTCTCAGAAAAGGTCCCCGTCATCCAGCCTGTCAGTCAGCCCCTCTGAGGAGAGCTAGGAATTTGAGTTTGGCCTATGAGGGTTTATTCCTATGAGGGCCAAAGTCCTGCAGCTCTTAAATACTGTTATTAGTGACAGGTGATCCCACAGGCCTTCTCCGAGGGACCTCGCAGTCACTATGTCAGGACCTGCTACCACCAGATGCACTGGGTGTGTGCTTCAGATAAAAGGGCCCCCAGACACCCCTGATCCCTCTCTCTGCCCGTGTGTGTCTGTGTGTGTCTGTGTGTGTGTGTGTGTGTGTCCGTCCTCTCTGCCTTCTCTCATATCTCTCTCTCTGCCTGTCTGCATGTCTGCCTCTATCCACCCCTCCCCGACCCCAACCCCATGTCCCCTCTACTCTCCTCTCACACTAGATCTGTTGCATGAACCCACCAAAGGTACCTGACCCCTCGTTTGCATTTTTATCCTATTGACTGTGACATCTTTTGGTGACTCAAGGAAGCAAGAAATTTGACTTCTTCAGCTCCTTCCCACAAAGAGGAAGACAAAGGAGAAAGAGATGTGTCTTAGGGGAAGTGGTTGGGTGAGGAGCCATTGAGGTCAGGACTGGGGGGAGGGAGGGGCCATGGGAACAGCCCAACAGCCCAGCTTCTTTCCCTCCATCCTGCGTTCACACCTGCCTGCCCAGCATTGGGAGGGCTAGGATCCCCTTGCGCCTGCTTGTGTGGTTCAAAAGAACCAAGTAAGAGCCCAGCACCCTGCACATTGCCCACAGGTTTCCGGTGCCTCCCAAGGCAGCTCTCGCCTACCCCTCCTCCTACCTCCTCCTGGTGCCAGAAACACCTCCCGCCCCTCCCGGTGCCAGAAACACCCTCACCGCAGAGGGGGGCCAATGCTTAATCTATGCTACAAAAGGAAGTCTCTCAGGGGAAGGAGTCAAAAAGTATGGGGGCAGGGCACCAAAAGACCAGAGTTGTGCCAGAGGGAAATTTGAACGGGTCGGGTGGGAGGGGCAGGGAGGCCCAGGGTTGCGCGGACAGTCTGTGAGCAGTTTCTGAACATATTAAAAGGACAAAGTGCATCCTGCCTCAGTTCTTCCTCCTGACTCTCTCTACTGACACCTAGCCCCAGCGTGGGCAGACTGGCCCTTGCTGGTACCGATCTGCAGTTCCCATCCATCGCAGACCTCTCGAACTGACCCTCTGGCATCCCCTTAGTATCAAGCGCAGCACCACTTCCCAGAATCCCAATTATCCCCAAGAGCCACTAGCTTCATAGTGGTAACTGTGGGGGTGGGGTGGGGTGGGGTATGGTAGTGCTTGGATGGGAAGAGAAAAAAATGGCACATGTGCACGCACATTCGAGTGAGCATGCACATGTACTTGAGCGTGCACGCATGAACACACACACACACACACACACACACACACTTTTTGTTTTTGTTTTTTAAGTCAGAATCTGACATAGCCAAGGATGGTCTGGAACTCCTGACCCCCCTGCCTTCATCTTCCAAGTCCTGGGATTCCAGACTTCATGGATGCTAGGCAAGCACTCTTCCCACGGATCTATGGCCCAGGACTCTTTTTCCTGTCTTGTTTCCGCTAACTTTGGCCCCCCAGGCCTGGGTGATATTCTGAGTTCCCACTCACTCTGTGTCCTGACAGGCTGCTGACCTGCTGGTCTCTTAACACTGTAGGGCCAGCTTGGTCTCTGTACTGAAGAGAGCCCTCGCCTAGCCCTCAGGGTCTTAGACTCCAACCGGGGTGAAGAGACACAGAGGACCCAAAAGGGGAAGCCAGCCAACACCCAGAACCCAACTCCAGGCCCGCGCACCCCTCCGGCCTCAGCCTGGCTCCTGCTGTAGTTCAGGACTAGCAACGAAAGCACAGTGTTGTCTCTCAGCGCTTCTGTAGGAAGGAAGCTCGCTCCATCTCTCTGACACCACCCTGCCCTCCCGACTTGGACCAAATACAACCAAAAGTTCAGTGGCTTGCCCACTCTCAGCGGGCCATCTACTTGCTCACTGTGACGTGAGAGGCTGGTAGCTTCCTGCTCCTCCCGTAGCTCTTTCCTCTAGGCAGGGGCACGTCTGGCATTTTAGATGAATTGCTTTCTGTACTTGCCAGAATGTCACATAGAAAAATGTGACTGGACTTTGGTTTCCAGCTTTGGGGGCAGGCTGCCTATTAGAGATGAGTGTTGTACGTGGGGTCTACAGAAGTCTGGTGACACGGGGTCTCCAGCACCTGTCCTAGTGTATCCCTGCACTGAAGCTCTGCAGGAAGACAGAAGGGAAGGTGGGGGAAGGAAGGAGGAGGAAAGCGTGTATCGACACATACCACACACATGCACATAATACATACCACACACATACACCACACACACACCACACACACCACACACACCACACATACCATACACCACACACACACACACACACCACACACACACACACATACCATACACATGCACATAATACATACCACACACACCACACATACACACACACATACCATACACATACACATAATACATACCACACACACACACACACACACACACACACACCACACATACACACACACATACCATACACAAACACATTCACATGCACACACATACCACACACATACACATAATATACACTACATACACACACCATACACACCACATGTACATCACATACACACACACCACACACACACACACACTCATTCACACACACACACCACACACATACACATAATACAAACCACACGTACACCACACACACCACACATACACACCATACAACACATGCACACACACCCCAATGCAGCTGACCATCAAGGCAGGGGTGTCTCCCCTGCTGGGTCATTATGCTGCACTCCATGCATATCCAGTTCCCTGTGATCCTGCCTGGCCATCCATACTATGTTCTCAAAGTCAAGTTGAGCCTTATTCCTCATCCAGCGGCGGCAGGTCCCCAGCTTTGCCTCAGTGGCCCCTGCCCGCACCCAGATCTGCCAGGACAAGCTTCCCTTCTCTTTAAGCCCCACTTAGCTGTCAGGAGCTTGGATCATTCCAGCTCCTTCTGTACTCCACAGATACCAGCCAGCCCTGCTCTCAACTCTGTGCGGTTCAGCATGTCGCTCTCGTCTCCCCTGGGTCGTAAGTGAGCCCTTCCTGCCCTTTCTTTTCTTCATCTCCCAGCGTCACCAAGTTTAGGGCTGGCTTCACTTCAGAAGTAGAGTCTGGTTGTGTCACCACCTGCCCTTCTCAGGCTTGGAATTGGTGTCATGCGCCGTTGGCGCTTCCTGAGACTCTCTGAGGTGGTTGGGCTGAGTTCTGTGACTCAGAATTCTGTTTTCTGATGGTTTTCTCCTGTTTCTCATCTTTCTTTCCTCCCTTTCTCCCTTCTGCTGTGAATATTTGTACTGCTCCATTCTGGTTCAGGAATTGTCTCCTGACAATTTTTGTATAGATGTGATTGTAACGCTTGCTGTCAAGTTGACCGGTTTTAAAATCACCTTGGAGACAGACTTATGGGTATATGAGTTACTTTTGTGGCTGTGATAAAACACCATGACCAAGGAAGGCAATTTGTAGGAGGAAAATTTGTGGTTTGTACCGGCTGGGTCAGTCAGTGTGTCACCTTTCAGTTCAGAAAATGCCTCCATGAGATCTAGTCGTAGGGCATTGTTTTCAATTAATGATCAAGGGTGGGAGGGCCCAGCCTGTGGTGGGTGGAGCCACCCCTAGGCTGGTGGTCCTGGGTTCTATAAGAAAGCAGGCTGAGCAAGCCAGTAAGCAGCACCCCTCCATAGCCTCTGCATCAGCTCCTGCCTCCAGGTCCCTGCCCTGTGTGAGTTCCTGGCCAATGATAAACTATGATCTTGAAGTGTAAGCTGAAAAAACCTTTTCCTCCCCAACTTGCTTTTTGGTCATGGTGTTTCATTGCAACAATAGTAACCCTAACTAAGACACGGTTCTGGAGAGAGATTTCACCCATGCTGGGGAGACATGGGAACATGGGCCTGGAGCAAGAAGCTGAGAGGTCGCATCTCTGACGGGTTATTTTTCCATTGCTGGTAACACGAGCCAGTTCTATTAAATTCAGGTTTATTTAGAAGCTGCTCTCAGGCAAGTTTGCTGGCCCCAGGGACCAAGACCATGGGAAGAGAGAAGGGGGGGGAGATTGGGGGGAGGACAAAGAAAAAGGGAATGTGTATGCAGAGAAAGGGAGAGAAGAGAGACAAAGAAGAGAGAGAAGGAGGGGGGACACAGAGAGAGGGAAAGGGAGAGGGAGGGAAGAGACAAAAAATGTCTGGATTATGTAGGGAGGGGCCCCTGGGGAAAGGGCAAGCCAGCCACTGGGCTGGAAAGTTCAAGGTTGGGGGCAGGGAGAACAGGAGGCCAGGACTCAGCCCCTTGTTCAGGGGGTCTGAAACCAAACAGTGTCCACTGCAAACACAGTGCAGAGAGAGTGAACTGGAAGGCTATCAACCCTCAACCTCTGCCCCCAGTGATGCGCTTTCTCCAGCAGGGCCCAACCTCCTAAAGGTTCCATAACCGGCCAAACAGTGCAGCTAACAAGGACCAGCTGTTCATGTACGATGCGAGGGGGTGGGGAATTTCACTCAAATCACCATAGCACGTCTGTGGGATATGAAAAGCCTAAACTGTCTCTAAATTGTGTCAACTTTTCCCACAAAATCATATCACTAATTTGCAAATTTGATCACCGTGTGTGTTTGTGGGTGTGGGTGCGTTGTGCATGCGTATGTATGTGTGTTTGATTTATTTCACTTAACATAGTGATCTCTACCCCCATCAACGTTCCTGTAAACGTCAGGATCCTATTCTTTTTCATGGCCAAGTAATATTCCATCACACACATGTATCCTTTTTTTTTTTAAACCCGTTTATCCATCAATGGAGTCCAAATTCAACCATGGCTTTGTCTCTTGTAGTCAGACGTCTCTTCAGCACACTAATCTCTCGTCATCGTGGTAGTTACCCAGTGACTAGTTCTATTTGTGGGTTTCTGAGGAAGTTCCATCTGGTTCTCCACGCTGGACATGCTGATTGGCCTCCCTACCAAAAGTTCATAGTGTTAGCAATCAGGCATCACTCCTGCCCACCCTGGGGACCTAGTGACAGCAGGATATGTCATCGCTAGGTGCCAAGATGTGACACATTCCCACAGTCACCAATAGTCTTGCACATCCCTCCTACTCCCCATCCACGCCTCCCCCACTCTCCACTCACGTGCCTGCCCCTCCTCGGTCTCTTCCTCCTACTACCCTGGTCCAGACGCAGTGGCCTCTGCACACCCCTCCCCAAAAGGCCTCCCACATGAGAGCTGTTGCATGGTGTGACTCTATGGCATCCATTGCTTAGCTCAGGATACATAGGCATCCCCTGCCCCACACCCTCACTATGTCTGCCTTTCTCTGTCCTGTAATGGCCACGCTGGGGTGAGAGATCATCTCTCGTGGCTTTGATTTGCGTTTCCCCTAAGAACTAAAGATACTTAGTATTTTTTATATTTGTTGGCTACTCATACATATATTTCCGAGAAACACATGATCAAGTCATTTGCATAGAGTTGAAATGGGTTTATTTCTCCTTTTGGCTATGAAACTTGCCTGAGAAGAATCTC
>NC_034598.1:42218212-42226529 GCF_900095145.1 Mus pahari
CTCCTCCCCCTCCTCCTCCTCTTCCTCTTCCTCTTCTTCCTCCTCCTCCTCTTCCTCCTCTTCTTCCTCTTCCTCCTCCTCCTTTTCTTGTTTGTTGTTTGTTTTTTGAGACAAGGTTTCCCTGTATAGCCCTGGCTGTCCTGGAACCGCTTTGTAAACCAGGTTGGCCTCAGACTCACTGAGATCCACCTGCCCCTGCCTCCTAAGTGCTGGGATTAGGAGCACCCTAGTGCTCTCGGTCTTGAGATGCACCCTGTGGCTAACGTTCTCATCCAGTCCTTCCTACAGGCGCGGATGCTTCTCACTCTGCCAGGTTGGTCTCCAGCTTGGCGGGGCTCCGGGCTTCTCCTTTGCTGCTCTCCTTAGTAGATAATTTTGACTTCCTTGAGATTTCTGTATCTTGGACTGAATTGAGATTTGCTTTGTACCCCCGGGGAGTGATCCCAACGTGTCTTGACATCACGGTGTAGAGTTAGAGTATTTGTTCAAGTATTTCACACCACAGTGTCCATTCTATTTGGCCTGTCTGCTTCTGTGTCACACTTGCAGTGGTTAATTTTGATGAGGAGATGGCCCTTAGAGAATTAGTGAGACACACTCCTTTGGGTGTTTCTAGAGGGGATTAACAGAAAACCCATCTTGAAGGTGATCAGAACCATCCCACAGGCTGAGGCAGGAATAGGGAAGAGGATCCAACACCTTCTTCTGCCCTCCAGGGGCACCCACACAGACATACACACAAACACATTAAAAAAAAAAAGTTGGACATGGTGGTGCACACCTTTAATCCCAGCACTCAGGAGACAGGGGCAGAAAGATCTCTAATTAACTAATTAATTTAACCAATTAATTAATTTTAATTTAAAAGTATTAATTTTAAAATAAAATTTTAAATTAAACTATTTGTTTTAAAAGAAAGGAAAACTTGAACCCCTACTGAGCCCCAAGACACACCACAGACTTTTCCACCAGGTTGGCCCTTATCCCAGGTGATGAATCCTCCCTCCCTTAAAGTTCTTCTTGTCAGGTTTGGTTTCTGTGATAAGAACTCCCACTGATACCACACTACACGTGTCTGCAGGTCTGTGGCTCCATCGGTTTGCTCCAGTCTCAGCTTTCCTTTTGAGTGTATTGAAAAGTGATCAAGATTGTGGTGTCTTTGTGAGTGTTGTGGTGTATGCCCACGTCTGTCTGTCTGTGAGGGAGCCGGTTTGTCCATGCGTTCTCCCAGGAAGCCAGGGGTCTTCCTCAATTGCACTCCACTTCATTTTTTGAGACAGGATCTCTTTGTTCAGCTCGGAGCTCACCCTGTGAGCTAGACTGGCTGACCAGTGAGCATCAAAGATCCAATAGGACAATAGTCCGTATCTCCAGCTCTGGAATACCAGGCACACACAGCCACACCCAGCTTTACTCATGCCCGATGGGGCTCTGAGGTCACATAATCCAGTTTGTGTTGCAAGCACTTTACCCTCTGAGCTGTCTCCCTGGCCTCTGAACTATGCCTTTCTGATATTTATGGGTGGTGTTTGTTAGTATTTTCTACAGGTATGTGTAGGCCTTTCATTCTTGACTTTTTGTCCCCATCCCCCATCCTTTTTGAGCTAGGATCTTACAGTTCTGCCTGGCTGGTCTTGAATTCAAAGCGATCCTCCCCCTTTTTTCTTTTTTTCTTTTTTTTTTTTTTAAGATTTATTTATTTGTTTTATGTACACTCTAGCTATCTTCAGACACACCAGATGAGGGCATCAGATTCAATTACAGATGGTTGTGAGCCACCATGTGGTTGCTGGGAATTAAACTCAGGACCTTCAGAAGAGCAGTCAGTGCTCTTAATCACTGAGCCATCTCTCCAGGCCCACAGCGGTCCTCCCTACATCAGCCTCCTACATTCTGTCTGGTATTACAAGTGTGAACCATTACACCTGCTTTCCAACTCTGTTCTTTTCAACAGTTGACATCTTTTGCATTTTTTTCAACTGTGAGAAGATATAGAAAATATGCATTACGGTTCGGGGCTATTAGCTTCTTGTAACCCTCTCAACCATTATCACCAGGACATCCTATGTAGCTGAAACTGTCCCCACTCCACAGCTTTATCTTCATGTAAATATGTCTTTAAAAATTTTACCAAACATACCACATGAAGAAAAAGTGGCACATGAATACCCAGGTCTTCAGCCACCACCACCCTGCCCCCCCCCCCACTGTGGTCAACTCCTGGCCTCTGTCTTGTATCCACACCCACCTCCAACCCCCATCCTGATTACAAGGAAGAAAATCTGCAGTGTTGTTCTCTTACCGTTTGCGAGCATTGCAGCATGTAACTCTAAAGATGCAGGTAGTGGGGTATAACCATGAAACATTGTTGCGGAAAGAATTAACTGTTTCTCAACAAGGCTGACCTCTCAAATCTTACGCTAAAGGTCCCCAGCTCCCCTCTGTGTCTCTCCTTCTGCCCTCTCTAGTCTTGCAACTCGTCAGGTGGGGTTTTGTCCACCACTAACTTTGTGACTGAGTTCCTACGGTGTTACTTAACACATCCCTCCATGCCCCACTCTGCCCCATTTTTCTGCCCAGGACCTTCCCCTGCCTCCTTCTTCCCATTCGCCTGCTTCCTCTAGTGGGCTACCGCCTCTGCCCATCCACTTGTAGCTGGGTCCTTCTCCCAGACTGAGAACCCACACAATCAGCCTCTGCCTGCTGGTCCATGAATCCCTGCCTCTGCTTGACATGCAAGAGAGCCCCTCGATGCAATCAATGGCTGCTGCTTCCAACAGTAGCCCCTCCACTCTTGCCGTAAAAGCTTGTCATCGCCCACAAGCCCCTCCCTCTCTCAGTGTCTCTTCTTTAACGCCCCACGTGTAAAGGGGCTGAGGTGAGACCCACATGTGGGCCAATCAGCCATATGTCACTCCACTTCCTCCTGGGCACTGACTTAGAACAGGAAGTGTCAGGCGGGGGCCTCAGCGGCTGTGTTCTTTAAACACAACCACACAGCCAGCTGGCAAGAAGCAGGCAAAGACATCTGCAGTCAGATTCTCAGAGTGGAGGCTTCCCGGGACTGAGAGGGGGTGAGTGCAGGGCTCCTGTGTTCAGGTAGCTTTTATGGGAAACACCTCAGAGGTGGGCTCTTCCGGTGGAATTTCTCTTTATGACTCCAGCCCTACAGGCACTTTCCTCATCTCTCACCTTACCTATCTGTCAAAAAACGGTCTTGTACGTGTGGCTTCTGGCTATTCAGACTCTCCTGACTGATGTCCAGTGATGGGAAGAGGCCTGGTACCACAGCTGGGCAGAATCTCGGGAGTCCTGGGAACATCTGTAAGTGAATGTGGGTGAGCAGGCAGTGGATTGTGTTGATCTTCTCTCTCTGATAGTTGTGGATGCCCGGGACTGAGAAAGGTGAGCTATGATGGAGGGTCGGGGTGGGGTAGCTGGGACAAGCTGTGGGAAGGAAGGGGTCACATACTGACACCCACCTACTATGAATGGAGGTAGATCTTATGGTCATGGAGGTAGATGTCAGACTGGAGGTAATGAGCAAGAGAAGGAGCTGCTAAGATGTCCATTGTCCCCATCTGCTTTGTCATGGCGTGTGGGGAGTGTGTGTGTGGGTGATTCTCAGTCTACCCTGCAAGTCTCTGGAACCTGGGCTCCAAAATGCCCAGCCCAGCCCAGCCTACACCATAGCAGATAATAAGGAAGTCCTCTACCCAAGAATCCCACCCACATACAGTAATGGCCAGGCCTGGGGCCAGCAACCACAGGGTCACATCCCAGATAGGGGGAAGGTGCCCGGTGACAGACACCCTTTCGACATCCACCAGTGAGTGAGCAGATAAGAGATTGTTGATATAGCGGGACCTCTTTCAAAGCTGGAGTGAAATGAGCAAGTCCTGAGGGTTAGTTAAGGCTGGAGAGGCCCAAGTTTCCTATCTCCACCTTTCTCCAACAGTTCTGTTTTCTCTCTGTTGACATATGTAGGCACAGTCTTGCCGCAGGCATGCATTAGGCTGGGGTGAATTGTGTTCAGTGCGATGGTAGGGGGTGGAGGAACCATACAATCATCCTTTGCAGGAAGTGCTGCAGGGGGCGGGGGCTATCTTTGATACACAGCTTGGGAGGAAGCCTTCTGCTCTCTGTGGAGAAAGGGTGTGAACTGGGGAGGCCACTGAACCCTGGGGAAATGAGAGGGTGGGCTGACTGGCTCTGCCAACTTCAAATGACTGCAGTCAATAATGACTCAAAACTCACTTCCGTGAGCCCAGGCTCCGGCTAGCTACAATCTATCATCTGTCAGGTTACAAGTGGCTCTCTGCAGGTGGTAGGGCTGGGATTAGGGTCGTGGGGTGGTGAATATGTGTGTGGAGCTACATGGAGCCCCAGTGGGGTGACTCTATAGGGAGGTGCAGGTTCTGAGTCTCTGAGTCAGTCACTCTATTCACATCTCTCCCCTTTGGGCATGAGTTGCAGTCCTGCTGGAGGTCCCCAAATGCTTCCAAGTGCACTCCATCACCCAGAGGTTACATACAGTTCAAGCCTTGGGGGTGGAAAAACCAGCTCAGGGCATCCTCTGCCTGGCTGTTAGACAACCTTAGGGGATGTTCAAGAGATACCCCCAGGCAGCCAACTCAGTACTGGCTGGCTCCATTCTCCATCTCTGTTGCATAAATGGGACCTCAAAGGGAAGTGTTAGTTTCCTCTCACACCCCACATGTCTGAGGCCCTATGAAGCGGTCTCTGTGACACTTCTACAGTGGGAGGTGGTAACCAGGCTGAGACAGGTAGCCTAGGTATGCCAAGTGACTAGAGCCCTATGACTGCCGAGTCCTGCTGTCTCCCTAAAGCAGATATCTCTACTGCCTGAGGTCCAGGCTGTTACAGGCTATTTGATCACACTGTGAACCCCAAGATTGTGCTATTTACCAAAGGGAAAGGGAGGGTTCTACTCGTGGTGTGGCCCATCAGCACATGCTGTTAATCCCTCTGACTGGAATACAGACACGCCCTTAGTACACACCTTTGCTCCCAAACAATGAAGGTAAAGTTAATTTGTAAAAGGAAGTAGCCATGTTTGAAAGTGGTGTCTAATTGAGTGGCAGACAAAGTGATGAATCAGAGAAAGATTTGACCAAATAGGATATGCCCAACTCTCACTAGAAGGGAGAGGAAAGAGAAGCTGCTTAGAGAGAGAGGGGAGAGGGAAGAAGGAAGAGGAGGAGGAGGAAGAGGCAATTTTTATTGGGAGAGTTGTACAGACACCGGTGAAGACAGAATGAACCAGAGAATGAGAAAGAGCCCGAAGATCAAAACAGATTGCTAGAGTTAGTTTGAGGACAAACAGAGCAATTCAGGAGAAAATGAGAGAGGTCAGATTGAATCAGTCAACCTGGAGAGGAGTTTGAGCCAGAACAGCTGAGTTGAATCAACCAGAATTCAGAAAGAACTGGGAAGGGGTGAACTTATTCAACAGCAAGTCTCAGAGGCTGAAAACATCCTAGGTCTAGATTAGATTATATGAAGGCTAGAAGCATCCAGGACTAGGACTAGGTTAGCAGACTGAAGCAGTAAGCCTCCGAGACAGCAATTATATCAGGCAGATAAAAGTTACATGTATAGCAGGCCTTGCCTCTGCATGTGGATCTTGCAAATGGTTGGTCTGATAGGATTTGCTTAAAACTTTAAGAGGAGTCATATAGCCCTTCATTTAGGAGCTTTTCTCATAGCAGAGCAAGCCTGTGGCACAGTCAGAGTCCTTATAGAGAAGAGGTCAGTTCATCCCTATCATCACCCAGCAAGTGGTTCCTCGGTAAAGAGTTGGAGGGTCTGCAGAGGTCAGATCGGGTCCTGGACTATTGAGGACGTGTGCCCTGACAGCTTCTTCCTTCTTGGAAAACACAGCATCTAGGCTACTCACTGACACCTACCCCCCACTCCCCACCGCTGGCATCAAGGCAGCCAATACTGGAGTAAGGAGCCAAGAGGCTGCCTTCTGCTTGGTCTCCCTAGATCCCACAAACACCCACATCCTCATGCCATCAGTCCTGAGATGATCTGTGTAGGGTCTTAGAAGGCTGGGGCCTAACACCCCTTGGAGTTGACAGAGAAGAGACTGGCACTTTGGCTGCCTCAGAAACAAGCTAAGCAGGAAGTCATACCTCAGCCTCACAGTGCTATTTTGCAGCACCACCCCAACAACTTTCTGAATGCTGGGCATTAGTTTAGGGCCCAGAGGTCTCAGGTTTCTCCACAGATATGAGCCAACGTGAGGCAGGCCCTTCGATGGATAAGACAAGGCCCCGTGAACTATGGGAGGAAAGTCTACTTTGTTGGGTCTATTGACACAGAGGTTAATCTTGGAAAACGCCTGCCCAGTAATGCCCAGCCCCATGTTGGAACCAGTGTTGGGGCTCTGTAGCTCAGCCACATAGATACACAGGGCCACCTATGCAGGATCCTTTGCCTTCACTGAGAGGAAATGGAGTGGCCTGTCTGTGGCCCCTGTGGAGCTGGGCCTAGGTCTAGAAGTATCAGCTCTAGGGCGGAGCCGATGTGCACATAACTTGCTGCTGTGCCTGGCTCTGGGGCCTAGGTGACAGGCTGGGCCTCTTGGAGCAAACCCACAGACTGAAGCCAGGCATAGGTTAATAGAGACACAGACTAACCCACCTGCTGATATGATCTCCATTACTGTTTCTGGAGGACAACTGTCCACTTCCAGAAGCTGGCCCTGACCCCAGTGGGCCTTCTATAACAGGGTCCCTACCAGTGATTCATTGCAACCAGTTATGGCCTATGTGCAAGAGATATGGACATGGGCGTGCCAGGCCTCTCTGATGCTCAGATCTGGCCCGTGAGAGGTGTAGGAACTTCAAGGCCTTGCTGCTGCTGCTTTCGGGGCAGAAGTCTCATATGGGCAAGGATTTTCCCTGAGCTCCAGGGTCTAAGGATGCTCATGGTCAGCCCCAAAGGAAGTCATCAATGGTGCTCTGGGGTGCTGTTTGGAATGGTGGAAGCTTTGGAACATTCAGAAACTAGGTGGAGGTTGTGGGGCAGGGCGAGGGCAAGACAAAGGAAAATGAAGTCTATGAACCTCTGAGCACAGCCTGGACATCCCAGTCCATGGCCCCGAAGAGACCAGCAAGCGCTTACAGCTAGCAAAGGACTGATGAGTAGGTTCCCATAGCAATGTGAGGTCACCATTCTTACTCTTCCCAAGGTCACGATGGAATTCTCCTCAGGAATGCTGGCAGTGGGGACAGAAACATCAATAGCTTTGGGGACTGTAAGAGGCAATTTCCCATAGTGAGTTCACCAGAGCTTTTAAGTCGGCTCTGTGCACAATTGTGATACAAAGCTGGAAACTATAGATAGACTATGAAGGAGCCTGAAGGCACGGGGGTGATGCCTGGCGTGTTTTGATCCATGACTTTCCCTTTTTCCTTTCCATTTGTTCTCATTATGAGAATGAGTTGCTCCAGTGTCTGTCTGTACTATGCCACTGCTGTGACAGATCCCACAGGGTGGGCATCATGAATGTTAAAATGGTGACACTGCCACCTTCCATTTGTAAGCTACTCCAGAAATGTCCGAGTTTTGATGGGCATCCTGTGTCTCTCCGCCTCTGTGTTCTGCCTGTTGAATGACCATGCTTCTCTGAGGTCACAGTCCACGCTTCTCTGAGGTCACAAGCCACGATTCTCTGAGGTCACAGTCCACGCTTCTCTGAGGTCACAAGCCACGATTCTCTGAGGTCACAGTCCACGCTTCTCTGAGAGGCTCACTATCACTAGCCCCTCAGATTCTTTTAGAGAGGAAACAGCATTTGCTGTTTACACCAGCATTAACAGTTCTCTCCATATAATTTATTATGCATGGAATGGTTTCTTCTAACAGTATCTTCTTGGTTGTTTTCCTTTAGATTTTGTACACATGTTTCTTTACCGTTAGGCACACAGCCTTGTATTATCTTTTTTACCATTGTATCTTTAGTGGATTCTGTTGGAGGCAGGCTTTTAATGTAGCCCAGGTTGGCCTCAAACTCACTCAAGAGTGGCCTTGAACTTCTGATGCCCTGGCCTCAATCTCTGCTTGATTTTTCTAAAACTGAATTATACAGATTCCTCTTCATTCTCTCTCTCTCCTCTCTCTCTCTCTCTCTCTCTCTCTCTCTCTCTCTCTCTCTCTCTCTGTATGTTTTGATTATATTTGTTTGTATGTGTATTTGTGTGTGTGTGCTATGTGTGTATGTATGTGTGTTTGTGTATGTGTTTTGTATGTATGTGTGTAACTGTATGTGTGTATTTGTGTGTGT
>NC_034598.1:42226782-42228731 GCF_900095145.1 Mus pahari
TCCCTCCCTCCTCTCTCTCTGTCTCTGTCTCTGTCTCTGTCTCTGTCTCTGTCTCTCTCTCTCTCTCTCTCTCTCTCCCTCCCTCCCTCCTCTGTCTCTGTCTCTGTCTCTGTCTCTGTCTCTGTCTCTCTGTCTCTCTCTGTCTCTCTATCTCTCTGTCTTTGTCTCTGTCTCTGTCTCTCTCTCCTCTCTCTCCTCTCTGTCTCTCTGTCTCTGTCTCTCTCTGTCTCTGTCTCTCTCTCTCTCCTCTCTCTCTGTCTCTCTCTGTCTCTCTGTCTCTCTGTCTCTGTCTCTGTCTCTCTCTCTCTCTCTCTCTCTCTCTCTCTCTCTCTCCCTTTCTTCCTTTCTTCTTTCCCTTTTCTTTTTAAAACAACATGTGTTCTGGGATTGAAATCTGGGAACTTATACAAGTGTTTTACCAACATTTACTCTCCCAACCACTCTTATTCTAATGTGACCACAGCAACAGCACTGGAGCCCTGGCTGGGCCACACTAGATCACTGTAGACAGCAGGACACCTCTCGTGTACGGACATGTCTGTAAGGATGCTTTCAGTTTCTCTAAGATTTGGTATTTTTCATTGCATTGGTTTTCTATTTATTTTAATGAGTTAATTAACATATGTATTCATTTATTATTTGAGAAAGGGTCTCACTTTCTAGTTATGGCTGTCCTGGAACTCACTCTGTAGACCAGGCTGGCCTTAAACTCACAGAGATCCGCGTGCTTCCGCCTCCCAAATGCTGGCATTAAAAGGCTTGTCCCACTATGTCCAATTTATTGCCATGTTTTTAAAATTACTTTAGAAAGGAGTCTCATTTAACTCCATCTGGCCAGTAGCCGCAGCCCCCAGTATCCCTGGACCCCCCCATTGTAAGCACCACTGCCACCATGTCTCTCCGTCACTTGAGAAATTTTCTTCACAGGCAGGTTCTGGGGGTTTTCTGAGTCCCTAGATCAGTATCCTCCCTAATCAATGCTCCCTCTGACCCCTCCTCCCTAATCAGTGCTCCCTCTGACCCCTCCTCCCTAATCAGTGCTCCCTCTGACCCCTTTGGCTTTTTGTTCCATGTCTGCCTGGACCTCTAGGAACCCAGCTACCCCATCTGTTCCCATAGGCCCCTAGTCCTGATTAGCTTCCTCAATTTTACACAACTGTAAGTCAACTGACAACTTTCAGGATCAGACTGTCCTGTGGGTATGTCTGTGGGGTAATGGCCTGATGATTAATGGATGCAGGCGGGCCCAGCCCACTGGGTGGGGCACCAGTCTCTGGCCAGGTGGTCACGGGCTATGCAGAAAGCTAGCCCGTGGGAGGGTGAGCCATTAAGTGGGACTCCTTCATTCTTTTGACTTCAAGTTTCTTCTGCTTGACATCCTGCCCTGACTTCCCTCTGTGATGACTGTGAGCTGCAAGCTGAAATAACCTTTCTTCCCCTAACTTGCTTGTGGTCAAAGTGTTTTATCACAGCAACAAAAAGGGAACCGGAACAAACCTTGTCCCTGTGTCTGCCCAGAGCTCAGAGTCCTAGAGCCAGCTGCTCCCTCTGTTCCTGTGGTCCCTTGTCCTCTGTCCGGAGCTACTTGATCCCTGAATAGAGTTCCACCACCCTAGAGCCTATCTGCCCTTGTGGATGTGTAAAAGGCAGAAGTGACTCCATGTTCAAGGCTAGGCTGTGATTCCCTGCCATTACCACAGGTCTTTATTTTTTGTTTTCCTGAGACAAGGGTGGCCCTAGGACTCCATCTAGTCTCCCCTAAACTACACTGAGGCTCAGCCAGTCTTCGCCTAGGCCACACGGTGTTGTTCTTAGCCAAGTGCCTCGTGTGCTCTGATTGGGGACAGGAAGCCACCCACCACCAGCTATTTGTTACACTCACTCCGCCTCTGCTGACTTTCTTACATCACCATCTGCTGTGTGTGTGTGTGTGTGTGTGTGTGTGTGTG
>NC_034598.1:42228742-42229902 GCF_900095145.1 Mus pahari
GAGAGAGAGAGAGAGAGAGAGAGAGAGAGAGAGAGACAGAGACAGAGACAGAGACAGAGACAGAGACAGAGAAGAGACAGAGACAGAGACAGAGAGACAGAGACAGAGACAGAGAAACAGAGAAAGGGAAGGTTTCATGCACCTCCAGCTGGTTTTGAACTCACTACGTAGGTGAGGGTGACTTTGAACTCCTGGTCCCAAGTGTTAGGACTACAGTTGTAGGTCACCACACCCTGCCCAAATTACCTTTTGTCTCATGTTTCCTCTTTTGCCATGTGTATTTCCTTCTTCTCGGGGACATGTTAGGATGTAGATAATTTCCCCTCACAGAACCCAGGTGCTTTATCTGTCATGAAGTGAGGTCTTTATTCACTCCTTTGTTGAATGCCATAGTCCCCAAGGGAATCCTCAGGGAAGGACAACCCAGGCCTTACAAGGTTAGGGGCCTGCTGATCTTCACCTATTCCTGGGTTGTGCCAGCCAGCAGTTGCCAAGCAGATGGTAGCGATGAGGGTATCTCCGGTGCATAGTTCTGATAGCTACGGGGCTGGGTTTCTCAGGAGGCCTCTGTACAAAGTTGCATCCCATGACTTGGTGAGTGTACCTGCCTGAAGATCCAAAAAGCCCGTGATGTCCAAAAGCTAGAGGAGACACGGCAGGGCTGCAAGATAGCCAGGAGGATGTCATCTGCTACTGGGCATTTATACTTACCTTTGTCCTCGGGCCTGTTCTGTTCTGGTGGTACAGTGAGTTCCAGGGAACAGCAGTAAAAGTACCACACACTGAAATTCGGAGCACAGGTCCCACATGCCCTAGGCCAGCAGATCGTTCTTCAGTGATAGGGTCCTAAGACGGAGGGCTCAGAGATGAGAAGATAAAGAAGATAGGAAATCTGAGGTCAAGAGGTCATGCACAAGCTGATGATTGATGCCAAGCAAGTTTATTAAGAAGTACAGCCAGCTGGGTGATGGTGGCGCACACCTTTGATTCCAGCACTTGGGAGGCAGAGGCAGGCAGATCTTTGAGTTTCAGGCCAGCCTGGTCTACAAAAAGAAGAATAAGAAGAGCACTTGGGAGGCAGAGGCAGGCGGATTTCTGAGTTCGAGGCCAGCCTGGTCTACAGAGTGAGTTCCAGGACAGCCAGGGCTATACAGAGAAAC
>NC_034598.1:42229913-42245338 GCF_900095145.1 Mus pahari
AGAAGAAGAAGAAGAAGAAGAAGAAGAAGAAGAAGAAGAAGATCTTATATACAGTTTATTTTAAAGACTTATTTATTTATTTATTTATTTATTTATTTATTTATTTATTTTGATTACACTGTAGCTGTATAGAGATGGTTGTGAGCCATCATGTAGTTGCTGGGAATTAAACTCAGGACCTCTGCTCGCTCCAGCCCTGCTCATTCCGGCCCAAAAATTTATTTTATTATTGTATGTAGGTATACTGTAGCTATCTTCAGACATACTAGAGCCAGGTCGTGGTGGCGCATACCTTTAATCCCAGCACTCGGGAGGCAGAGGCAGGGGGATTTCTGAGTTCGAGGCCAGCCTGGTCTACAGAGTGAGTTCCAGGACAGCCAGGGCTACACGGAGAAACCCTGTCTCGAAAAACCAATAGCAGTTTTTAAGGGAGAAGTAGGACAGTGTCTGAAAACAAGAAGAAGAAGCCTATCATATAACGGGACTAAGCAGGAGGAGCTAATCAAGCAATGTTGTACCAGGGGAAGATGGGATATCTCAAGGACATCAGAGACTGAGCACACAGCATACTTGCTACTGATACCAATAGCTTTAGAGCGACAAGAGTTGACTTCTTAGGATGAAGCCAGAGCTCCCCAAGGCCCCCAGACCATTGCCAGTCCTGATAAGCATATTTCAGGCTCTAGACAAGAAACTATGTTTTACATCAGGGCTTCAGGGAAAGCCATGGATGGTCCTAGCCCTCAGCACCCACCATCTGCTCCAGTTACACAAAGGAAACGGAGGCAGGAAAGAACTAGACCACCTTTGCTCTCTTAGGGTTCTATGATAGGGGTGTCGCTCAAGGTCCCAGAACTGGCCGGGCAGACCTTTCCTTATGCAGATTCCCACAGAGACCGGAGCTGTCTGCCAAGGAGCTTAGACCCAGATTCCTTTTAGCTCCTGGACCTTGGCCTTCATCCATCCACCTGCCAAGCTCAGGCCACTCCTCTCTGGGGTCCTCTGTGGGACATCGTGGGCCCAGATGGAGCTAGATTCACTCTCTACACCCCTGGACAAGGAGCAGGAGGTGGCTACCCTGGCCACCACCCATTTCCTATGTTTTAAGGTCAGGGAAGGGTGGTCTGTGGGTTGGTCTTGTAACCAAGTTGAACTCTCGTGTGTGTGTGTGTGTGTGTGTGTGTGTGTGTGTGTGTGTGTGCTTGTGCTTGCGCTTACCCTTGCATGGGTATAATATGACACCCAGCCCTATATCCTGATGCTGCTTGGAGCTTCCGTTTCCCCTTTTGGAGAACTGAGTTTGAATACTGACTTTCATGGCTGTTTGAGGGTGGGGGGAGTCTTTCCCAGAAGCACCATGCCTGGGACTTGGAAGGGGTCTCTCCACTGTCCCCTGACAGCAGCCTCAGAAAGGGGACTGTTCCTGAATGGATTTGCAATGCCAGCATGCAGATCTCAGGGACCTGTGCCAGGCCCCCAGGTCAACCAAGCAAGTGGGTGCACATGCATGTGTCACCCCTACCAGTGTGGCAAAGAACTCTGGGATAAGGGTACAGAAGTGGGACCAAGAACAGCGGCTTCAGCTTAAGCTGAGTGCACTGGGACAGGGAGACATGGAGACAGTCAGAGCTAGGATGGGCTCCACCCTGCCTTGCTATATAGTCTGTTAATTCAGCAAGCTGGGGAGGACGTCCTGTTTTCCCTTAAGTGGGGAGGAGGAGTGGGCTTCATTTAAAACCTCTGGGCCCTTGATGGGCATGGTGCACTTGCCTTTAATCCCAGTGCTCCAGAGGCAGAAGCAAGCGGAGCTCTGTAAATTTGAGGCCAGCCTTGCCTACAGAGCGAGTTCCATGACAGTGAGGGCTATACAGGGAAATTTTGTCTTGGAAAAAAACAAAAAATAAAATAAAATAAAATAAAATCTCTGGGCTCTAGAGATTATCTTTCTGAGGTCACAGGCCACTTTCAGAAGGGTCAGAAATGAGGTTACATGGGGCCCGCCCATACCCACAGGTTGGGGTGGCCCTAGAATGGTGTCATACCTACCACAGAGCCTCAGTGTGGACATTGGGCTTCAGGAAGCAAAGATGGTGTCAGGGGCCACCAGTACTCTGAGGCTACAACACGGCACTAAGAGTCATCCTGAAAGCAGTGGCCTGACAACCCGGTCCCCATCACTCAGCCTATGTGGTAGCTCAGCCCTGCCCTGCAGAGGAGCTGGTCATGGCTTGGGGAAGTATGTTGATTTTGTTTCTGTCAACACGACCTCTGGTGCTGGCATCTCTTTCTGCCTGCCTGCCACAGTTTCTCATGTCATAGGAAGTCAGACCCAGGGGCTACCCCACCCAGAATATTCTAGGCCTCTGTGGGCTGAGTCCTGGCCACTTTGGCTACTTCCGGGGAAGGACGGTGGCAGCAAGGTTCTGGGAGAATCCATACTTGCCAGTGCCCAGCTGTAAGGAAGGTCACAACCCAGGCCTCTCAGCAGGCCCAGACCCAGCTAGCCTCTACCCCCAACTTCCCATTATTTCAAGGCTGGCAATGCCATTGATTGTAAGCAAGACAGGGTGCAGTAGCTATGGAAACACAGCAGCAGGTGACCATCAGTAGGGTAGTCCAGGCTTTGAGTGAGCTCCAGGAAGCCTATTGTCCCCTGTCTGGGGCAGGAACTCCAATGTCCCCAGCTGTAGCTCCTCCAGAGCAAGAATAAAATTGGTGCTTCAAAGAGTGCCTGAGACAACCAGAGACTTGCAGTCTGTGTGAGTCAGCTCAGTCCTGCCTCCACAAGAACTCCAAGTTTATGGCTCTGCCTGGGCCCAGTTCTGCTCTCTGGGTTTACCAGGTCTGGGGTCTAAGCTTACTGTGGTCTTTGAATGTACAGGTGACATAGCCCTGGACAGTGTGGGCCAATGCACTTGTGGGATGGAAATGGGCCTGCCTGTGTGGTGTGCATGTCTGTCTGTCTGTCTGTCTGTCTGTCTGTCTGTCTTCTGCCTATCTGCCTGTCTCTCTGTATTCTGTCTGTCTGTCTATCTCTATCTATCTGTTTATCTATCTATCTGTCTGTCTGTCTATCTATCTGTCTATCCCTTCCCTGCCCCCCTGTATGTGTATGTGCATGCCTGTGGAATCCCCACTGAGGCTGGCTGCCTGTTCTTCCAGGTACTTGACCACCTGAGCCAGACAGTGTTCAGGCCCCCATATCCCTCCCTGAGGTAGCTGGATGACATCTGTGCTGGCCCTGGCTGATTCTCACACCCTGTGGCAGCAGGCCATCAAGGAGGAACTCACTCCTCAGGTGATCAGCCTGGAGTCACCTGGTCCTTCTCTCCACAGGACATGCTGAGCCCACACTCACTGCTGCTTGCCCTAGCTGGACTGTCATTCCTGGGATCTGGTGAGTTCTGCGGAGCTGCCCCTACACGTGACATTCCTTGACAGTGGGCCCACCTCACGTCTCCTTGGCCATATGTCCCCAGGTGGTTGAGGAAGGACCAGCCTTTGGGAGTAGAGTCTCAGGCATGGATGATGGCTTTGGTTGCCATGTAACAGGAGGCAGGGTCTGACCTTCTCTAGAGTTTTGCTTTGAATCGCATTGGGGTGACTCAGAGCCCTTCCCAGACCCCAATAAGACCATAGGCACTACTAGCCTAGCCTATACCCTCCCCAGAGCCCCATCCACCTTTGCACCCCATTCATTCATGAAGACAGTTGGGTGGATTCGGGGCCCTCATTCAGCCTGTCTGTCTCCCCAGCTGTGTCCCAGGAATGCACCAAGTACAAAGTCAGCAACTGCCAGGACTGTATCCAGTCGGGGCCTGGCTGTTCCTGGTGCCAGAAGCTGGTAAGAGCTGCGTGGGTCACCTGACAGAGTCTAAGCTGCCCTTTCCACCAGCCTGGGTAGGAACCTTTGCCTCTCTGAAGCCAGGGACACTAGGAGGATCTCCTTAGTACATAGCAGAAATGGCTCAGTAAGGAAGCTTCCAAATATGATATAAATATACCGTGGTAACCCAGGTTGACCCCAGGTACGTAGGGAGGGGCAGTTGCGTTTCGCGATGTGAGTCTAGAGCAGAGGGAGATGAAGACCCACAGTCAGGCATGGCAGAGACTCCTCATCTTTGAATCACAGTCCCTCAGGACAGCTTGCCCCTCCTCCTATAGAAGGCTCCTTCCCTGGGACTAGATCTCACTAAGGATAGGGATGTTCGTGAGCCACCATGTGGTTGCTGAGGTTTGAACTCAAAACCTTCGGAAGAGCAGTCAGTGCTCTTAACAGCTGAGCCATCTCTCTCCAGCCCCAGGACTAAATCTTATCACAGCCTTCTCCCGGAGTCCCCAAGCTGTTGACCACACAGGGAAACACATGCATGACTCTTTCTTCTCGGTTACCTAATCCTTCCTGGTGGAAGCTACAGCCAGCCAACCAGCCCCTATGCATCTTTCTCTATAGGTCTTTGAGAATGAGGCATTAGCTTACAAAACCCAGTAAATGGTGTTTTGATAAAAGTTGTACTGTCTTAGTTACTTTTCTGTTGCTGTTGTAAAAATACCCTGACGAGAGCAACTGGAGGAAGGCGGGGTTCACTACAGTCTGTCATGATGGGGAAGTCAGGGCAGCAGGGGTGTGGGCAGCTGGTCACTTCTTATCCACAGTCACAAAGCAAAGTGCTGAAGGTTCACGTTTGACTGCTTTGCTTAACACCATTCGGTCCAGAACCTAAACCCACCCACATGAGGAGCTCTTCCCACTTCAGTGAACCTAATCAATTACTCACCAATGTGCCCAGAGGCTAGGTGATTTCCCATACTGTCAGGTTGATAGTCAACCCTGACCATCATCGTGTGTGTGTGTGTGTGTGTGTGTGTGTGTGTTCACACCTACTGAGTTTGATCCTGTTATCGAGCTCGGGAGATTGGACGTATCAACCCAACAGGCCCAACCCAATGTACCAGATTTTCACATTTTTCCTCACTGATGGAGTCTCAGGTCGCATGGGAGGCTGCTTTACACACCTTACTTCCAGAACCTTCCCAGCCTTCTTCCTCTTCCCATCCTTGTCATTTTAAGGTGAGAGGAGCCACCAGTGTAGAATGTCCCTTGGTGCCTCCATCCCAATGTGTCCTCTGATTCAAATCCAGTGTACACTGGGGACACCAGGCAGTGACAACATCCTCTGTGCACCGCATGAGACACATGTGGTCCTTATGTCCCTCTGCTAGTGGTGTTTCCAGAGGCGCCACCTTCCAGATTTTTCCTCACTTCCTATGTCCCCTCATAGTTAGTGACAGGCCCATCAGTGGGGAGCTATCAGGCTGGCTGTCTCCACTAAACTACATCTGTGCCCTTGCAATCTGTCTTCTGGAGATTCAGGCAGGATCCATTACCAATGTAGTGGTTATTAAATGTCTCTCTCTCTCTTTTTCTCTGTCCCTCTCTGTCCCTCTCTGTCTCTGTCTGTCTCTGTCTCTCTGTTTCTCTCTCTCTCTCTCTCTCTCTCTCTCTCTCTCTCTCTGTGTGTGTGTGTGTGTGTGTGTGTGTGTGTGTGTGTGTGTCTCCAGACCCCTACCTCCATTGGTAAATCTGGAGATCTTAATTCTGGTCAGTAGTTTATAACCATTATTTTTCCAATCTGATGTTTAACCTGTCTACATCTGGCTGCTGGACCCCTCTAAGCTGTTCTGGTGTTCCAGGTGCCGTTCATATGAGCTTTCTTGTCATTTTGTTTTGTCCTCAAATTTTTCTTATTCTAGACTGACTAGCTGTGCTGACTGTGCCCTGGCCTCCCCTCCCCTGGCCCAAGAGTTAGAGTTAAAGACCACTCCTAGTATTGTGTTTTATAAAAAGATAAGGAGAAAAGGAATATGCTTGCTGGATGTGCAGTCAGGTGTGGGGGAAGGGGGTGCCTTTTCGGGCCCAGGCTGAGGCATCCCTTCCCCCTGAGGGACCAGCCACACGATGGTATAGTATAGAATAGAGTTTATTCAGGGCATGGGGAGGGGGTTTAAGGGAGCAGAGGTGGAGAAAGGCAGAGAGAGAGAGAGAGAGAGAGAGAGAGAGAGAGAGAATAGTAGTAGAGGCCGGCCATGGAGCATGGGGAGAGAGAGGGTAAAGAGCAGGAGCCAGGGCAAGAGAACAGGAGAAGGCAAGAGAGAGAGGAGAGAGTGAGCAGCCCCTTTTATAGTGAGTCAGGCACACCTGGCTCTTGCCAAGTAACTGTGGGGCGGAGCCTAAGCTAACTGCCAGCACCTTGGTCTTCATGATAAGTGGGTTCCCAGCATTCTCTGTGATTCTCCTCATCTTCTCCATCCCACAAGGCTTTTGGTTTCCATCTCTAGCAAACACCCCCGCCATAGGCAGAGCTCCAGAGCAGAGAGGCCTGATGTTGTAACCTCTATCCTGTGACTGAGGGCTGTGGTCCAAGCCTTGGATGAGCCATTCTCGGGTGGGCTGGCGTTTCTCTCTTCCTCTTGAGTCATTTGGCTCATCTGAAATGAACAGCCAGACTACTAGTTCTGCATGGATTACCGGTTAGCTTCTCTTCTCTCTCTCTTCTCGCTGATTGCTTGTGTTCCTTGAGGACTTAACATGGGCTCTGAAAGCCAGTGCGGAGCCAAGGGACCCTGGATGTGGTGTCTACTGCATTCCTGGGTTGTTCTGGGTTTACTTGCTGTGAGCAAACAGGCAGTCCCTGCAGCTTTCCAGTACCTTGCAGTTGAGCCAGACCCACTTTGGACCAGTTCAGGACCAAGAACAACCAAATACTTCCATGTTAGATCCATGGGACCTTTGAAGGGACATGGTGGTCAAGACGGAGGTGCTCTGGGCTCTCCAGTCTTCTCACCAACTCGATTCTCTATGAACCGGGAGAGACTTGACCCCTAGATCTTCCCTGTATCTCAGAAAGGGCTGTCACATAAGCCTAAAGAGATTGATCACCTATGGGAGACGGCATCTCCCTGGGACAAAGGTTTTGTTGAGAAAGGGTTAAAGTGGGTTGGAGAGATGGCTCAACGGGTAAGAGCACTGACTGCTCTTCCGAAGGTCCGGAGTTCAAATCCCAGCAACCACATGGTGGCTCACAACCACCTGTAATGAGATCTGACGCCCTCTTCTGGTGTGTCCGAAGACAGCTACAGTGTACTTACATATAATAAATAAATAAATCTTTAAAGAGAGAGAGAGAGAGAGAGAGAGAGAGAGAGAGAGAGAGAGAGAGAGAGAGAGGGTTAAAGTTCTAGTCAACACTCAAACTCAAGGATGCTGATTAGCCTTTTGGCTGGAGGTAGAGGACCCCATGTCTTTGCTGATGGAGTCAGTGTCCAAATGATAGAGAAAGGTCTATATAGTCTATGCTTCTGGTAACAGAACTCTCAGGGAGACCTAGGCTCTCTGGGAATCCGGTTTTCCCTAGATGACTACTGAATCCCACAGGGATGTCTAACTGAAGTTGCAAGGGCAGGTAAGAAGGAAACAGGGCTGGATCCCACTGTTCCAGCCTATGCCCTCTGCCTGACCTCAGAACCCTCCCCTAGAACTTCACTGGACCAGGGGAACCTGACTCCTTGCGCTGTGACACACGGGCACAGCTGCTGCTGAAGGGTTGTCCAGCCGATGATATCGTGGACCCCAGGAGCATCGCTGATCCCGAGTTTGACCAACGGGGGCAACGGAAGCAGCTATCTCCACAAAAAGTGACACTTTACTTGCGACCAGGTAGGTTTGGGACCTGGTTGGAATGGAGGTGGGGGTAGGGGGGGGAGCATCCCAGAGGGTAGGGAGAAGAAACCATGGCCATGGACGTGAACCTACATGGCAATTACCAGCCACAAGTAGTTATGATTTCATAAGGTTAGAAATATTGGGTTAAAGCTTTATCATTATCAACTGTCTCTGAAATTATTTATAGGCATCTTGGAAATTGTGATTTTATTGATACATAAATCTAATTGGTTACTTTAAGATTGAGAGCCTGATTTTGCCTGGCAGTGGTGGCACATGCCTTTAATCCCAGCACTTGGGAGCCAGAGGCAGGCAGATTTCTGAGTTCGAGGCCAGCCTGGTTTACAGAGTGAGTTCCAGGACAGCCAGGGCTACACAGAGAAACCCTGTCTCAAAAAAACAAAAACAAACAAAAAAACAAAAAACAAAAAAAAAAAAACAAAACAAAGCAAAAAGTCTGCTTTTACTGGAGTGCTGGGTGTTGTGAGATGCAACTGTGAGGCGGGTGGTTCTATTGGCCACTGGAGTGTGGAGCCACAGGTTACAGGGGATTATAGCAGAAAGGGAACTAGTGGCTCTCTGGACAAGCAAGCCAGATGCTGCGGAGGATGGGGGGGGGTAACTAACCGCAGAGAGTTGACAGGTTCATTTTTTAATATTTCCTCACAATAGATGGTGCCTAATGTGGGACATCCGACTATTTCTTGCACCGCGATCTGGGTGTTTAGGCTTGCAACTCATGAATCTGCACCACAGAGAAACCCCCCGCCACCCAGGCGTTCTTGTACCTGGGATGAGCCTACTTATCTGAGTCCAAACCTGCCTGCCATGTGCTCTGGTCACAACCCCTTCCAGGTCATAGGAAATGGGGAGGCAATAGGAGTTTGGGGACTGTGTGAGATCCGAGACGGCAGCTGGGCTCAGACTGTCCCTTGCTTTCCTCTGACACACAGGGCAGGCTGCTGCATTCAATGTGACTTTCCGGCGGGCCAAGGGCTACCCCATTGATCTGTACTACCTCATGGATCTCTCCTACTCCATGCTTGATGACCTCAATAACGTCAAGAAGCTGGGTGGGGACTTGCTGCAGGCCCTCAACGAGATCACCGAGTCTGGCCGCATCGGTGAGATCTGCAGTGCACACACTCCTTTCAACCTTGGGAACTCCCTGCCGACACACACCTCCATGCACGTGGATCCGTGGATCTGCAGAAGCAGAAGCTGGGGAGCTGCACAGGCAATGTTCACGGGGCCAGAGTTAATCCTGAATCCTTACCAGGGGCTGTACTTGGTCACAGGCTGCTAAGACCTGAGGACTCCTCCAACCTCTCTCTCTCTCTAGTTTATATTTTGATGTTTAAAAGGCAAAAGTCCTACAATGCTAATTACTAAAAAGTATATCTACCTTAACACAGCAGCAATGCATTAACAGAATAGTGGGAGTAAACTACAGGGCAAGGGTCACAGGACAGGGGTCACAGGGTGAGTGTTACAACACTGACCAACATGTCCACCAAGCATGTGGGACAAGGGAACGGGGTACCCCTACTCACTCCAGAACATCCCTCTGCCTCATCATCTATGTTTAAGGATGCCCACATGAACACTTGAACACAGGATGCAAGCTCATAAATTCTTTTTTTTTTTTAAAGAATTTTTATTTCATTTATATGAGTACACTGTAGCTGTCTTCAGACACACCAGAAGAGGGCATTGGATCCCATGACAGATGGTTGTGAGCCACCATGTGGTTGCCGGGAATTGAACTCAGGACCTCTGGAAGAGCAGTCAGGGCTCTTACCCCTGAGCCATCTCTCCAGCCCCCATATATTCTTGTGTGTTCATACATTCACGTGTGTACATTCATGCTCACACATGTCCAAGATCCCATACACAAGCACATTTGCATGCCTGTGCAAATGCCTAGTCACACCTGTGTGCCTGTATGCCTGCATACATAAGACCGCATGTATGTATACAGGTACTCACATGCGCACACTCATGGTCACACATGTCCATGACCATACATGCTCTGTCACATGCACACACATGTTTGTACATGACCTCACATATACTCAGCCGCACATGACTACACACATACTTGCACCACACGCTCAGCTATCATGTTCGCACAACCATCATCTTGCTTTCTCCCTTGTTTGGGAAACTGAGGCTTGGTCGGTCCTTAGTCCACTGGAAGACTCACTGTCCTGCCTGGAGCCCTGCCTGCTACCTAGTCCCTGTGCCCTCTAGCCTCTGTTGTATATCCCTCGGGCTCCAGGTCTTCTCAGTCCTGGTGTCTGCTTCTGTCCACTGTCCCCCTGCCTCATACCATGTACCCCTCAGGCTTTGGGTCCTTTGTGGACAAGACGGTGCTGCCTTTTGTCAACACCCATCCTGAGAAGCTGAGGAACCCATGTCCCAACAAGGAGAAGGCCTGCCAGCCCCCGTTTGCCTTTCGGCACGTGCTCAAGCTAACCGACAACTCCAACCAGTTTCAGACAGAGGTTGGCAAGCAACTGATTTCCGGAAACCTGGACGCCCCTGAGGGCGGGCTGGATGCCATAATGCAAGTTGCTGCGTGTCCGGTGAGGCCATTGTCCCTGTTCAGATTTCCCAACTTCCTCAAACTCAGGGCCTTCACCGATCCCGTGGGGCCTCTTGCTCTGGTGGGTGGGTCTGTTCAGGCATTCACCCCATCTGGTCCCATGCTGTCACCCCGGGTCTCAGAAGGGCAGCCTCCGTGGCCCACATCACTCCCAGTCATAGAGAAGGAAGATCGCCGACACAGCCCTGAAGACACCCACTCATACCCATGCTAACGGACAGCGTTCATAGTTCTCCTGTGAGCCAGGCTGCCCAGCAGCAGGTCTTCTGGTTCCTAAAGCCTTTTTCCTCTCAGATCGAGAGTGTGAAGACTGTTGTGGGACAAGGGAACAGGGGCCCATGTCACTTCACCCACAGCCCTGCCTGTCAGTCCAGATTGTGTTTATCATGTGGTCACTGCAGCCAGCCAGTCCCACCCCAGCCTGGCTCTCAGCTCTCTCACTTTGCTGGGTTCACGCAGTGGGCACACACACTCTGCATGTGTGTTGGACTCGGGTACGATACATGGGTGCAGCAAGTGTATGCTACTTCAATGGTTCTGGGCCCTCGACTCTCCTGTGGATGTCCCTTGGTTTCCTCTTTTGTGACTGGGAGGTGTTTGCGTTTTAACATACAAGGCCATACTCTGTTCCATTCATGACTGTGTGGCTGGAATCTAGTTCCAGGTCTGAAGAGGGTTGCAAAGACATTTCTCTTTAGCTTCAGATGTGTTTCTGTTCTGACCTCTTACTGCTGCGGGACATGCTGGGAGCTGATGGCTTTGGCACTTCCTTGGCACTGGACTGGAGCTCTAGCTTCCTCTGTCTGTCTGTCTGTCTGTCTGTCTGTCTGTCTGTCTGTCTGATCTGTGTGTGTGTATGTGTGTGTGTGTGTGTGTGTGTGTGTGTGTGTCTGTTTGTTTCCATGTCTCTGTCTCTCTCTGTATCTCTATCTGTTTTTATGTCTTGTTGTCTCTGTCTCTGTCTCTATCACTCTGTGTGTGTGTGTCTCTTTGTGTTTGTGTGTATGTCTCTTTGTGTTTGTGTGTGTGTCTGTTTGTTTCTTTGTCTTTCTATCTCTGTGTCTCTCTTTCTGTCTCTGTCTCTCTGTCTCTCTGTTTCTCTCTCTCTCTCTCTCTCTCTCTCTCTCTCTCACACACACACACACACACACACACACACACACACACACACAAAACTCTCCTCCCCTGAGTGCCCCATGGGGAAACCAAGGCAGGTAACCCCTGACTGCCTTCTTCCCAGGAGGAAATTGGCTGGCGCAATGTCACGAGGCTGCTGGTGTTTGCCACAGACGACGGCTTCCACTTTGCTGGTGATGGCAAGCTGGGTGCTATCCTGACCCCCAATGATGGCCGCTGCCACCTGGAGGATAACATGTACAAGAGGAGCAATGAGTTCGTGAGTGCTCTGCCTGCCTTGGCACGGCCCGGTACCAAGGCTGGTTACATAAAGGTTACGGGAGTGACAAGGGAACAGGTTGAGAGCAGGGTCACATTGCCCACATCATATAAACAGAACCCAGACTCCTCCTAACATGAATAACAAATCACAGAGGTGGTCCCGGCGACCCTGGTGATAACATGAGACTCCCAGCGCCCACATCAGCCGACGGGGCAGTCCTGACCCTGATCCTCATGGCAGAGGGCCTCAAACAGCCTCCTCCATCCACTACATGGCCTCTTTGAGTGCCTGCTCTGCCTGAAATGACCTTGTCAGAGCCCCAGGCCATCCCTGCACACTCATTGTCTTCCCAAAGGTACCATAAAAGATTTTTTTTTTTTTGGAGCCCGGACTGCAGGGACTATCTGGAACCCACTGATTTGGAGTTGGTAACAGATAGAATTTGGGGGTTCTGACCCTGGTATCCTATGTCTGTTACCCCCCTAAAGTTGAATATCACGTCCTTCCGCTCTACATCATGGAGGTGAGTGGCAGAGCCTAGAATCTAGCACTAGTGGAAGTGTAGGTCCTTCCTAGATACCCATACACCAGTTCCTCAGGATCCTGCTTGAGCTTGGGCTGGCTTAGCAGCTAGAGTGGTGACTGATGGTAGCTTCTTTTTTTTTTTTTTTTAAGATTTATTTATTATATGTAAGTACATTATAGCTGTCTTCAGACACTCCAGAAAAGGGTGTCAGATCTCATTATGGATGGTTGTAAGCCACCATGTGGTTGCTGGGACTTGAACTCATGACCTTTAGAAGAGCAGTCGGTGCTCTTATCCACTGAGCCATCTCACCAGCCCCTTCTTTACCTGGGATTAACCATCACAATTGTCAGTATTCTCTTCGTGTATTTCAAAGGGTTTGGTTGGTTCCCTGCCAAGCCTGTCACATGCTAGTAGATTTAACGCAAAGCAAGGCCCAGCCTGAGCCAGGACTGATGCTCTGTCGGCCTGGACGTTTCCTGGTCATGTCCTGGAAGGCTTGTCTGACAAGCTGTCCCCTCTCTCCAGGACTACCCATCCGTGGGCCAGCTGGCTCACAAACTTTCCGAAAGCAACATCCAACCCATCTTTGCGGTGACAAAGAAGATGGTGAAAACTTATGAGGTAAGCAGAGCCTTGTGCAATGTGGGGACAGGCCATCTCAGCTGGGAGTGACAAGCTGGCTGGGCCCTGCCCAATAATGCCTTGGTTCTGCTTTTCATGCTGGCCTGTGGGTGGTAGGCCTGCCCAGTGACCACAGTTCTCTGTGTGTGAGCATCCTGGATCCTGGTGAGGGACGTTGATGCTGCTGTTAGGCCACACAGTAGCCATGTCTTGTCTGGAAATTTCAGAGTTGCTTTCTTTCTTTTTTTTGGTTTCTTCTTGAACAAAGCAGTCTAGTACTGCCTCTCTCTCTCTTTCTCTCACTCTCTCTCTCTCTCTCTCTCTCTCCCTCGCTCTCTCGCTCTCTTGCTCTCTCGCTCTCTCCCCCAAAACGAAGCTCCTTCAAGCAACCAGCACTCAAAATGGAGCCAAACTCATGTGTTGCTACCATCTCAGGAGACCCCAGTTCTGCCCACAGGGAGACACGGCCTTTCCATATGTGTTGGTTTGGGACAAGTCTCCCCAAAGCACCTCAACAAACAGAAGCCAAAACTAAAGCAAACAGGATCTTGGATTATTTGCCATTGGCTTTAAAACAGTGTGCACCCTCCTGGGGAGGAAGCAGCCAGCTTTGCTCTTTGTAAAGCAGTCAAGCTTGGTGATCCCAAGGTTTTGCATCACCCCTACGGTGGCCCCTAGAGGAAGGTGAAGTCCCACACCTGTAGTCAGGGGACTCTTGGACCCTTCAGTTCATACAGCAGGAAACCCATTTAGGAATCCCATTTGCATCCATTCATCTCTAAAGATTTATTTATTTATTTTATGTATATGAGTACACTGCAGCTGTACAGATGGTTGTGAGCCTTCATGTGGTTGTTGGGTATTGAATTTAGGACCTTTGCTCACTCTGGTCAACTCTGCTCACTCCTGTCAACCCTGTTCGCTCCAGCCCAAAGATTTATTTATTATTATAGATAAGTACACTGTAGCTGTCTTCAGAGACACCAGAAGAGGGCATCAGATCTCATTATGGGTGGTTGTGGGCCCCCATGTGGTTGCTGGGATTTGAACTCAGGACCTTCGGAAGAGCAGCCAGTGGCTCTTAACCACTGAGCCATCACGCCAGTCCCATCCATTTACCTCTTACGATGGCAGTAATTGGGTCTCACAGTGTCCCCGAGCACAGGCTCATCCTGTGTTTCTGCTACTGATGCTATGTCACGTGTGTCCTGCCTTGAAAAGCCAGTGGGGGAGCTGAGGCCATATCCTCAGAGGACAAGTTCAGACAGGCAAGAGTCTCAGGTGTGGCCAGTCTCCCAAGCCTTCTCGCTGGCTTAGCGACTTGCTAGACTGGCCTGGAGAGTAAAGCAAAGCCCACTAGACTCCCAGTCAACCTGCTACAGTGTAAGGGTAAAGTCAGCGGGGTGAGGAAAGTCCAAGGGCAAAGTCTAAGAGAGAGCTGGGGTTTGAGCTTCCAAGACCCCTCCCCTTTCAGGGCTAATGTCATAGCTGACCAGGATCTCCTGCCCCATCTAAGAATAAGTGGATCCTTCATGGCCTGAGGGACACCCACACACCTGCCAGGAGCTACCGCCCAGGGCTTCCTCTGGACTGTGTCCAGCACAGGCAGCCCAGCCTATGGACTGATCTTAATGGACAGTGGGGAATGAGGGATTCTCTCTGCTCCCAGGGGCTGCTCAGCATAAGACCCTGAGCCAGAATGAGATGTGTACATTTGTCATGGGACATGAAGCATGGAACACACTGGCTGTAATCAGTTTGTAAAGTCTGACGGCTCACTCTTCAGGGTCAGAGAACCACAGATCTCAGCCACCCCAGACACTGTAGTGCCGGGGAAATGTTAGTGGTCCCCCTCCCCCGGAAAAGCAGAGAGAAGCCAATCTAGTGCACCTCGCAGCAAGGTCTTTATTCTATTTGAGCTAGCTTGGGCCCCTCAGGGGTGGTTGCTAGCTAAGCTTTGATGGACTCACCAAAGGGCCAGACTATTCCAGAGACTCAGGAAGGGTGCTGGGCCTGAGTGGCCTGACTTCATCAGTTATGCGGAGGTGTGCGGGAGAGGGCTGATCATTCCCTGTCCGTGAAATGGGGCGTGTCCATGAAGAACACTAGGAAATGGGTGAGAAAAGTCAGACAGCGGGATGTCTGTCATTCGGGGGCCCTGTCTGGCCCACCTTCTCTGAGGAGCAGCCCTGTCTGTGATAGCTGCCTTGTCGCAGGGTTATATAACTGTCACTGTTAAGTTAGAAACCCGAAACTCATTGATATGGTCAAAACTCAACCACTTCCTGCGATTTTCCCACATTTTCCTGTTATCTGGGAATCGTGCTGATGGGGTAGGAACACCATCATGTGTTCCTAACTCGGAGACGCCATTGGATTGAAATGTCGGCTGGGGACATTCAGGCCCAGGGGTGTGACCTCCATTCAGGGCTTTGGAGCTGGGCTTCCTTCTGAGACAGGGTTTCTCTATGTAACTTTGTAACTCTCTCTCTCCTAATCTCTCTCTCTCTCTCTCTCTCTCTCTCTCTCTCTCTCTCTCTCTCTC
>NC_034598.1:42245363-42252181 GCF_900095145.1 Mus pahari
CCAGGCTGGCCTCAAACTCATAACATATCGACCTGCCTCTGCCTCCCGAGTGCTGGGATTAAAGGCATTCGCCCCCACCATCCAGCCCTCTCCCTTTCTTAATCAGAACAGGGGATAGAATCTATGCTCTGTCACCTTATCCCACTGCTGGGTTTTTTTCTGAGACAGTCTGGCTGAGTAACCCCGTCAGTCCCTGAACTTGTGAAGAAAGGCAGGTCTGGGGCTCTAGACCCAGGTTTTCAGGGCCTGCTGCTTTCCAGCCCCAGCTAAGGTGAAAGGCTTCACCACCAGGCCTGGCTGCTTGGGTTTTGCTCCAAGAATCTGTTGCCTGCATGCCGCAGTATTACCACTGACTCGTTGAATGTCCTATGAGCCGGCTCACAAGAAAGAAAGGAGGGGGCCCTGGGCAGTCATCTCGAGCCTCATGGCTGTGGCGGGGCCTGCACTAGCTTGATCTTCTCCTCCACAGAAACTCACAGAGATTATCCCCAAGTCAGCAGTGGGGGAACTGTCTGACGACTCCAGCAACGTGGTACAGCTCATCAAGAATGCCTACTACGTGAGTCTCCAGCAAAGCTGGGTGGGGCGGGCTGGCAAGCATCCAGTGGGTCAGCGGATAAGTAGATGGGGGGTGCAGGGATGAGGAGGACATATTGTCTTTTGGGGGCTCCTGCTGAGATCCTCATAGCTTCTGGACAGGCAGGGCAGGGAGAAAGAAGGGAGGGTACGGAGAAATAGACTGGCCACTTGCCACAGCTTGCATCCTTTCATGGCCACGCTGTCTCAGACCCTACCTGGGCATTTCCTGACCTTCTTCCTGGCTCTTCCATGCAACTGTCGTGGAATAGTGGGGATGTAGAGGGCTGGAGAAGGCAGAATGGTACCCCTCAGAGTGGGGAGACCCCAGAAATCAGCACAGTGGCCTTGGACCCTGTGAAGATTCCCTTTGTGTCTCTTATATGCCAGTCCCTAACGTTATTCTGGGTGAGCCCTCCTTGACCCCTCTTCCATCCTCCTCCTTGGGGATGGGCAATCTGTCCAAATGCAAGCAGATCTGCTTGCCACAGAGGCCCAGTGTCCTGGTGAATACCAGTGTGCACCCAACATGGCTCAGGGCTCAGACAACATCCAGACCCAAGAATTAACAGAAATCTCTCAGTGACAGGTGTCCCCAACGATCTGGCCCGCATCCTGTTGCTGAGCATCTTGAAGGCTGGCAGCACATATTGTGTGGGAAGTCTCTCAATATGACTGTTGCTGATTAGAAAACAACCCCGGTGCCAGGGTGGGGAATCCTGATTTCTTCTCTGGCCCTGTGAGCCCTGGGTGCTTCAGGCAGACTCCTGTACCTGGCCACTGCCCAGTCATGCCTAGCTCCATCTTCACAGCGATGACTTAGGTGATGTCACCTTTGCCTACTTGATGGATGCCACCTGGACTCTTTCTCTTTCCAGCTCTGCCTCAGCTCTCACATCACATCAACGGTCTATCATTGTTCCTCCTCTGCTAACCCTGGGGTTCAACAGTGAAGGGAGAGTCCTCACAGGGTCCATGGCCCGTGTCTGTGCTGGTCACCTGCTGGTAGCCTGTCTCAGAGCAACCCCATGACATCAGCCAGCTGTCCCATGCTGACGAAACCACTGAGTTCCCCGTTAGGTGTCTGTGTCATCCGCTGCTGTGCAGGAGGGACTTGATGATGCGATAGCAGGGACAGCCACACCTGTCTCTCCTGAGCACAGCTGCTCTCTTCCCATAGAAACTCTCCTCTAGAGTCTTCCTGGACCACAGCACCCTCCCGGACACCCTGAAAGTCACCTATGACTCCTTCTGCAGTAATGGAGCATCGAGTATAGGCAAATCCCGAGGGGACTGTGATGGCGTGCAGATCAACAACCCGGTGAGCCTGGCCTCTCCTATAGCAGGGTGTTGGAGGATCCTGTGGCCATCTTGGTGACCCATTCCCAAAGACAGCTAGGAAGAAAAGGAGGATCACAGGAATAAGCAAGGGAAGAAACCATTAGTGACCAGGGCCCCGCCTCTTCTCCCTTTAAACACCGTGAGGAGGCCAGATAGAATATTAGGGGAGGGTAGCAGACATGGTCTCAGCTTCAACTTCACGCCTATCAACACAATGAATACCCGCACATTTCTATCTACAGAGGCCCTGGGTAGAAAGATGGGCATGGAATGACAGCGCCCTCTAGGGGCACCTGCTGGACACGTATCTGAGAGACTGGGCAAAGGACAAAAAATAAGGCCTGGTCACCCACAGTAGCAAACTGAAGGCAACCATTGCCCTATAGGTCACCTTCCAAGTAAAGGTCACGGCTTCAGAGTGTATCCAGGAGCAGTCCTTTGTCATCCGGGCACTGGGTTTCACGGATACAGTGACCGTGCAGGTCCGTCCCCAGTGTGAATGTCAGTGCCAGGACCAGAGTCGGGAGCAGAATCTCTGTGGAGGCAAGGGAGTCATGGAATGTGGCATCTGCAGGTGAGGAGGATACGTGTGGCCTGTGGGGCATCAGTTCATGGAAAAGGTATCGGCAGATGAGGCCAGCCCATAGCATGGCACGCCTGCTAGTGAGCCACATGTCTTAAGTAAAGTAGGTATGGCCAGCTCACCCAGGAAGTAGACGTTCTACAGGAGCTCCCATAGCCTAGCTCTCTGACTTCAGAGACTCTGACCAATCAGATCTGCAGCATGTGGCTAGAGCTCCTTTGGGATAGCTGACCACTCCTGGTAGCCTGGGCCCTAAAGCCATCCTGTGGACATGTATATACAGGACTCAGTTCAGGATGCTCTACCTTGAGGAGGAGGAGGAGGAGGAGGAGGAGGAGGAGGAGGAGGGATGCAGTGTGATCAGCATAGAGGCTGTAGTTGCTGGTCTGGATACCAGCCATCTCCTTCCAATTGCTGTCCCAGTTTCTGATCTTTGAGATGCTCTATCCTGGGCTGGAGAGATGGCTCAGCAGTTAAGAGCACTGACTGCTCTTCCGAAAGGTCCTGAGTTCAAATCCCAGCAACCACATGGTGGCTCATAACCATCTGTAATAAGATCTGATACCTTCTTCTGGTATGTCCGAAGACAGCTACAATGTACTTAGATATAATAAATAAGTTTTAAGAGAGAGAGAGAGAGAGAGAGAGAGAGAGAGAGAGAGAGAGAGACCTGCACTCGCTGTATACCTCCTCCCAGAAACTCTAACAGTGGTGGTTTCTGCGGCTGCCCCACCCCGACCCCCACCCCTGGCCGGTAGCACCTTGCCCTGATCCTAAGTGTACAGCCCTAGGTGACCTCTGTACAAAGCTGAGCTAACTTGCCTGGAGGATTGGGCCATTGGTCAGTGAATTCTGTGGCTTCCTCCTGCAGGAGGACAGCGCAAAATGCGTTGGGGTTAGCTACTGCCATTCTTCTCTTACTAAGCTATGTATGGTGTCCATACATTCTTCTGTCTACCTAGTTCAGTGATACGGCAGTGATCTAGGATCTCCACCAGACCTCCTTCCAAGTCTAGGTCAGGGGGGGACAGATACTGGCTTCTTGGGACAATCCACTAACACAAGTCTCAGGCAGCTCCCAGGTGAAGAGGTACCATGCTCACAGAACAGTCACTGTGTGACCCCGAGACATCTTTGCCTACTACATGGCACATGCTCGGGAGACTTTTGGAGAGCGGGTGTGCTATGGCATACTTTACAGGTTTTTGAGTGACTGTTGGGCCGGGAAGGACAGGTATCCCCTTCCCAAGGGCACACCTAAGTACATCCCCTCCCACATCACACCAGGTGTGAGTCTGGCTACATTGGGAAAAACTGTGAGTGCCAGACTCAGGGTCGAAGCAGCCAGGAGCTGGAGAGAAACTGTCGGAAGGACAATAGTTCCATCGTGTGCTCAGGGTTTGGGGACTGCATCTGTGGGCAGTGTATGTGCCACACCAGTGACGTCCCAAACAAAAAGATCTACGGGCAATACTGCGAGTGTGACAATGTCAACTGTGAAAGATATGACAGCCAGGTCTGCGGTGGCTCAGGTTAGTGTTGGGGGCTTTCTTGTCCGTTTGTACCAGGAGATATTAAGTGGGACATTGGGGGGGGGGCAGACAGACAAGGCTAGCAATGGCCTGTATCTGTGTCTGTGTCAGTCAGTGTTGTCCTGGGAAGGCAGTGGTGGGGAATGCATGTCCTGATTCAAGAGCTTTTCAGATACAATAGAGAGGTTCCATCTGGCTGGATGGTAGCCAAGTTGCTGAAGATGCAGGCCAGGAAGGTCTGCCTGGCCTCTGTGGTTTTGCTAAGCCATCCTTCCATGGTGCTCTGAGGTCATGTGAAGAGGTAGAGGAGGCTTAAGTACAAGTCCTCCTTGATCAGTCTGGGGAGCACGGTGGAGGGAGGATGAGTCCCTGTTCGTAGCAGCCTGCAGGGAAGTGGATCATGGTACCCTTGGTTGTTTTTCAGGTAGGGGTTCCTGCTACTGTGGCAAATGTAATTGCGAGAAGGGTTTCGAGGGCTCGGCCTGCCAGTGTGAGAGGTCCACCACAGGCTGTCTGAATGCACGGCTGGTAGAGTGCAGTGGCCGTGGCCGGTGCCAATGCAACAGGTGCATATGTGATGAAGGCTACCAGCCACCGATGTGTGAGGAGTGTCCTAGCTGCACCTCGCACTGCATTGACAACCACACGTAAGTGTTCCCACTGCCCACATTGGCCTCACTGCCGGACAACCCGGGAGCCCTTGGGGACACCACTGCTCCAGAGTTCTTAGCAGGATTCATCAGGTCCAGTGTCCCTGCCACCACCCACCTTCTTGCATGGCTGCAGGAGCCCTGGCTTCACAGGGAGGGTGCTAGGCCTAGGCCCCTTCAGCCTTTGAATGAAGTTTTCATTAACACTGGCTCTGCCTTCCACACCCTGTTAGGACCACAATTTGTGTCTCTCTCATCCCTCTTTTGGTTACCCTGAGACTGAAAGCTCCTAGGTCCTCCACCCAGGACTGCCTAGTTTGCAAATGACCACACTCTCTTCAGACCATACACCAGACACAACCATGTTTTTTCCTGAATCATACACATGACCTTGCACCCTCAAATACCAGTCAGTGTACCCACACACACCTAGACATCCTGGCACACGCACTTTGACACACTAGCGCACCCTTCCACAACCACGCATCTTCACGTACCTGCGTGCCCTGTCGTTGCTGATGCGCCCTCGAAACTCCCGATGTGTGCCAATTCACACCTCATGCCCTTACATGCTCTCAACACCCACCCCACCCAACTCTTCCTCCTCCTCTGCAGCTCTTGTGCCGAGTGCCTGAAGTTTGATAAGGGCCCTTTTGAGAAGAACTGTAGTGTTCAGTGTGCCGGTATGACGCTGCAGACTATCCCTTTGAAGAGAAAGCCCTGCAAGGAGAGGGACTCAGAAGGCTGCTGGATAACTTACACTTTGCAGCAGAAGGATGGAAGGAACAATTACAACATCCATGTGGAGGACAGTCGAGGTGAGGCTGGGTAGTACCTGGGGGTGTGAGCTCATGGTCTGGTCTCAGTGGAGCACAGTAAGGAGAACTCTGACCACGGGGCAAAGCAGGAGGCAGAGCCATCCGGGACACTTGGGCAGGGCAGCTGGCAGCCATCCACAGGCTCTGCCCCATGGCCCTCTCATTCCCACTCCTTACCCGGCCCTGTATGAGGAGATGAACATTAGATGGGGTCTCCTGGTGGCAGCTCCAATATATACTGGGTATTGTCTTAGTTTGCTGTGAAGAGACACCGTGACCAAGGCTACCAAGGCAAATATTTCATTGGCGCTGGCTTACTGTTTCAGAAATGTAGTCCATTTTCATCATGGCAGGAAGCATGGCAGTGTGTAGGCAGACATGGTGCTGGAGGAGCCAAGAGTTCTTCATCTACAGACAGCAGGAGACTGGTTCCACAGTGGGCAGAGCTCAAGTATAAGAGATCACCAAGCCCGCCCCTACAGTGACATCCTTCCTCCGACAAAGGCACACCTACTCCAATGAGGCCACGCCTCCTAATAGTGTCACTCCCCCATGGGCCAAACATTCAAATACATGGGTCTATGGGAGTCCATTCCTATTTCAAGCCACCACAAGTAGGATGCCATTGCAGTAGCACCTTGTCTAGCCAGAGCATCTCTCATCTCATGGGAGGATCCTGAGGGATGGTGTCTGTTGCTTCTTCAGAATGCCCCGTGGAGGGCTTCAGGGAAGCGGAGGTGATCCCATCCCCAAACATTGTTTACTGGCCCTCCACTTGCCTGTGGTCTTTGCCAGACCCAGTGAGACCAGTGAACTTAGAGATCATTTCCTGGTCTCTAGTGTCACATCCTAAAGGCAGAAGGGTTCCCGGGGCCAGTTCTCCTAGTCAGCGGAAGCAGAGGGGGGGTGTGGTTGGGGCACTCAACGCCCCATGATGCCCCCACAAGTCTTGGAAGAGGCCAGACCTGTTCCTGTACATTCCCGGAAACCATTAGAAATTTCCAGAAAGTGGCCATACTTTTGCTGTGTTTCCTGGAAGTCTCCATTTTTTTCTGTATTTTCTAGTTCTTTATCATGATTAGTGTGTACATACATGTGTGCACATCAGTCACCTTTTGTAACAGGGGTTCAAACTCAGGTCACCCTGTATGCACAGCACACGCCTTTACTGGCTGATCCATTTCACCGGCTCCCAAGTGGTGTTTTTTTTTTTTTTTTTTTTTTTTTTTTTTTTTTTTTTTTTTTTTATTTTTATAATAGCTCTGGGGAGGTGGCTTAGTAAAAAATATGCATTTACCTTTTTTTGCATTTCAGTTTT
>NC_034598.1:42252672-42254261 GCF_900095145.1 Mus pahari
GGGGAGGGGAGGGGAGGGGAGGGGAGGGGAAGGAATGAGGTACATGGTTTTGTGAGGGGCCAGGTAAACACAGTCCCTTTAGGAAGTAGTGAAGGTGATCTTGTCAGGAGCTGGGTAAACATAGCTTTCTTATAGGACAGGGCAGATACTGTCTTGTTATTGTATAACTGCTGTCCTGTCACTAGCCAAGTTGACGAATTATACCCTCATAGACCCATGTTTTTGAGTGCTTGGCCCATGAGGAGTGGCACTATTAGGAGGCATGGCCTTGTTGGAGTGGGTGTGGCCTGATTGGAGGAAGTATGGCACTGTGGAGGCAGGCTTTGTAATCTCCTATACTTGAGCTCTGCCCACTGTGGAACCAGTCCCCTTCTGCTGTAGACACAGGTAAAGTTGCTGTTTGGTCTAGGACTTAGCAGAGAGGAGATAAGCAGGCAGGGTGGTCTAGAGGGTGGTATAGAACCTCCCTTTGAATGGGACCCAGAGAAGTGGCACTGAGGTGACAGATCCTGGGGTCCCCAACAGGTGAAGTAAGAAGTCAGATGCTGAACAGTTTGGAAGCATGTTGAATAGCAATGACTAAAGAGGGTAGGTGTGATGGATTTGGGCAAAAGGCAGATCAGAATGCCTTGTAGACTTAGTCAAGCAGTCTTGGGATGTCAGCACATCTGCATTCAGACTCAGAGAGCTGAGGGGAACTGCTGAGGAGTCCACTCAGGTGACCACCGGAAGCTAGTGTCAACAGCATATCAGGCTCCTACAGTACCCAGACATGCAGCCCCCTGAGCCTGTCTTCAAGTCAGGAACCCCTAAGAGGCAGATAGGATGCAGGCTCTGCCCTTGATGTTTGAGAATGCTGGCTGTAGCCATGTTGGAGATTATGTCTGGTTTCAGCCACCTTGGCCAAATTATTTAACCACTGTGAAGGCAAATGAGCCTCCCTAAAAAGGCCATAATGATTTGGGAGATTCTATGACAATGTTGTTGGGGACCCACCCAGCAGGGAAAGGTTCACACTGACTGTTAGTAGCCCTGTCCCACTGCCAGGGTCTATTGTGTAGCCTACTGCATTCCAGGACCCACACCCAGGAGAGGTCAGCTCAGGTCTGGACCTTGGGACAGTGTCCTGCCCATCACAAGGTGTGCCTGACCACAGGCCTCTGGTTCCTGGCATCGGTTACCAAGGAATCCCTTTGCCCAGATGTGCCAGCTCAGACATTACTGCCAATTCTCATACTTCACAATGAAATAGAGACAGTCAGAGGTGCCTCAGGCACAGCCCTAATTAGGGAACACCAGTAAGTGGTGACCAGGGATGCTGTCATTTCTTATTTGTTTGTTTGTTTATTTATTTACTTAGTGTATATGGGTACACTGTGGCTGTACTGATGGTTTTGAGCCACCATGTGGTTGTTGGGAATGAAGGTTGCTCACTCCGGTCTGCTTGCTCTGGCCTAAATATTTATTTATTAAAATATCTAGCTGGGTCAGGCGTGGTGGCACACGCCTTTAATCCCAGCACTCGGGAGGCAGAGGCAGGTGGATTTCTGAGTTCGAGGCCAGCCTGGTCTACAGAGTGAGTTCCAGGA
>NC_034598.1:42254406-42258798 GCF_900095145.1 Mus pahari
TAACCACTGAGCCATCTCTCCAGCCCCAGATACTGTCATTTCAACCAAGCTTTCCTTAGGTTGGCCATGACCTGGCCAAACAGCCTTTATGCTTCATTTGGAAGCACAGGGTCTGATCTTATTTCTGGTAGGGGTGTGGCTAGATTCTCTCATCTTCTTGTGAAATGTGGCAAAGGGTGATTCCCCCTGTGGCAGGAAGAGTATGGTACACTGGCTACTGTAGGGCGGGGCTGACATTTTTGGCTGTGTGCTTCTTCCCTAGAGTGTGTGAAGGGCCCCAACGTGGCTGCTATCGTAGGGGGCACCGTGGTGGGTGTCGTACTGATTGGTGTCCTCCTCCTGGTCATCTGGAAGGCCCTGACCCACCTAACTGACCTCAGGGAGTACAGGCGCTTTGAGAAGGAGAAACTCAAGTCCCAGTGGAACAATGTGAGTGGCCTTGCTTTGGGAACCCCCGTGGTACATGGGTGCTTCCTCTTCTCTTTGACCTCTCACAGGCAGCAATGGGCATACTCTCTGTCCCAGCAGTGCTTGGGAGACCCACATAGAGTGCCTTCCCTAGTTCTGTTACTTCTCACAGTGGGACTGGGGCCATCTTGGAGAGATGGTGCAAGCCTCACCCTAGCTTAGCCTTCGGTCTCCCAGAGTGTGCTGTGGTTAAAGTCTGTCTGCGGCACTGTGGTGTGCAGGCTTAGCCCTGAAGCTCAGGCCCTGGGGAGGCTTCTTGCCCCAGTTGGCTCCTCAGAGTGATTTCTACTGATCTGATGGCATCTTGGAGTCCTGACGCCCTCCCTGCACTGACAAGAGCGTGTCTGGTTCCTCTCTAGGATAACCCCCTCTTCAAGAGTGCTACCACAACCGTCATGAACCCCAAGTTTGCTGAAAGCTAGAGCATGGGTTATCATAATCAAGCAGATGAGACTCCCCCCATCCCAGACCACACCTCCTACCCCCTGCAAACACAACGTGGCTTACAGCTCACCCCAATGCCGCCAAGGATCCAAAAGCCTGCTCGGTTTCTTTCCGCCATTATATCAAGTCTGCCAGGGTCTCCAGGGACTCACCTTCTGACCTGCACAATCTTACCGCAGAGCCTTAAGAATTGTCCCAAGTCCCAAGAGGTTCCAACCACGTTTTCTTGAATAAAGGAAGACAGCAGTCTCAGTAAAGGTGGCCCCAACTTATTTATATTTAAACTTGTCAGGGTATAAACCTCCTATTATATTGTTAACACCCCGTCCATTGTATTATATGTGAGTGTAAAAACTATATCTGACGTATTATATCATAATCATGTATATAAAAATAATAAAGCGGGGGCTGGTGAGATGGCTCAGTGGGTAAGAGCACCCAACTGCTCTTCTGAAGGTCCGGAGTTCAAATCCCAGCAACCACATGGTGGCTCACAACCATCTGTAACAAGATCTGACTCCCTCTTCTGGAGTGTCTGGAAACAGCTNACAGCTACAGTGTACTTACATATAATAAATAAATAAATCTTTAAAAAAATAATAATAAAGCTTCCATCCATCTACTGCACTCCAGGTGTCAGTGGAAGGTAAGCTTTGTGGAGTCCTTTGGGGCAAGGCGGCTGAGGTTGCATGCTTTGTCCCATCTGCTGTTTGTCCGTCCGCATCCTGAGGGTTCAGTTGGGATCTGGGCCACCGAATGGGAGACTTAGTTCTCTTTTTCGCTGCCCATGGGCCTGTGTGTGTGGAGCCCTCTGAGGCCCAGTGTGGCTGCCCAACAAGGGTGTCAGATGACAGAGACGGCGCCCTCCTCTCTCTTGCTCCCAATATCAGTCAGGTTCAGCACAGAAGGATAAGGTGGAAACAAAGCAGAAGTTGGGTAGGAAGTTCCTTTCTCATAGGTTGTCTTTGGGGGTGGGGACGGTGACCCAGAAATCACTGCCGACTCTAGTTCTGAGTGAGTGAATGAACCCAAAATCGTGTTCAGTGATTATGGTGTTCCTGGGTAAGAATTATGACTGATCCCAGCACTCGGGAGGCAGAGGCAGGTGGATGTCTGAGTTCAAGGCCAGCCTGGTCTACAAAGTGAGTTCCAGGACAGCCAGAGCTACACAGAGAAACCCTGTCTCGAAAAATCAAATCAAAAAAAAAAAAAAAAAGAATTATGACTGAGCATACTAGGTAGGTTTTTTGGCAATATTTGTTTTGCCTCATGGTGTCGGTGGTTCAGTAGCTTGGCTCCCCATGTTCAGCAGAGCATCCGGTCAGTGGGAACATACTCTCCAAATTGCATGCCTCATGGCTGTCAGGAAGCAGAGACAGACAGGATGTGGCCAGCGAGAAGCCAGCCCAAGGACCGATCCCCAAGGACCTATTTCTTCCAGCTAAGTTCTACCTCTTGAAGCTCAACCTCCCGAAATAGTAGCACTAGCTAAGCACCAAGGCTTCAGTGCAGGAGCTCCTGTAGAGGGACACTCCGTATTCAAGCCATAGCACCCAGCCTCATGCCCGAGCCTGAGAGTAGGAAGGGCTAGGTGTGGCCAGAGAACCCCTCAAGTGTTCTCACCTTTAGATAGAGGCACGCTCACTCATGTTCAAAAATGCGTATACACACGCGCGCGCGCGCGCGCACACGCACACACACACACACACACACACACACACACACGAGTGAAGTGTGCCCGACGAAGTGCTAGGTGTGTGTGTGTCCCTGTGTAAAATGATACTTTGCCCTTTTCTTACGACTATAATTGTTCAAAGTCCAGAGAAAACTGTTGATGAAAAACATTCCATTCGCTCAAAAAAGCAAATGATGCATTTCAGGTAGAGTGAATGACACAGTAGATCTCCTCTGACCTCAAGGAGATGATCCCCAGAACTCAGTCTGCTGGGGAGGCCTGCCTGGTAAGTTAATCGAGTCAGGACCAAAGCAGAGCTGCAGGGCTCCTTGCCTAGCGCCACCTGCTGGCGGAGCTTGCTGCTGTCTACCGTCTGGTGGAAGCTTTTCCTGCTGTAGCTGAAGGAAAGCCCTTGCCAGTCCCACCGGAGCTGCCCTGACAGCAGCCGTCAGTGTGTACTCACAGAGGCTTTGGGACATTTCCTGGACAATACTCACTCCTTTTGGGGGAGCTCTACCTCAACCAAGGCAACGATCGCCCTCTGCCGGGCTTAACAACTCCCTTGCCGTCATTGAGAGTGTGCGAGTGTGGCTGGCTGGGTGGCTGGCCCCGATTCTACCTGGAGGTCCGTCCTCTCCGCTCTGAGTAGTACCCTTGAGTACCACGCTTATCACCTCTTGCCTGAGACCTCACCGTGTGGTGCTGTGTGAATGCTGTTGTCTCTCTCCACGTGGTGGAACTCATTCCAAAGTGCAATGGTGGAAGGGAGTGGGGCCTTTGAGAAGTAGGACCAAAATCTCACGGTAGAATTAGACACGAGGAAGCTTGTGAGAGCTGTTAACGAATCTCCTAGTGCCTTGATTCTAGACTTGAGGGTAATGGGTTTGTGTCACACATAAGTGGTCCAGCCTCAGGTATTTTGCTAGAGCAGAAAGAACAAATTGAGACATGCTTTACTTCCAAATAAGTGTATTTGAAATAGTCACCAAAGATTAATTTTTATCCTCCTTAACAAAGCCACGTCCTTCTATATTCAGGAAAAGAATTTGACTTTGTCTTGTTAATCCGAAACATTAGAAGAAAATTAAGCAGGGGGTGAAGAGATGGTTCAGCGGTTAAGAATGCTTGATGCTCTTGCAGAAGACCTGGGCTTGGTCCCCAGCATCTACATGGCACAGTGGCAGTAGGCTGAGACACGGGGAGGAAGTCGTCAGCAAGGTCGCCCCAGTGAAACCACTGAACTGGACCACGCCATGGGGAGAAATAAAAGTTTATTGGGGATCAAATTTTTGCAAAGGGTATCTGGGGTAGGGGTGGGGTGACAGAGAGAAGAAGCCTGTTGGCAGAAAAGCAAGCATATTTCATGTGTTAACAGGGTAGGGGATCTATGAGCTGATACAAGCTGTGGGAATGACGGGGAACTAGATGACCTTGCCCAAGGGTTGGCTTAAGGAAGGTTCCTGGTAAACAGAAACCCGCGTCTAGGCTTACCCAGCCAAAGTCCTTCTGTTTAGGAGATTGTCATCAGCACTGCCTTTTGTGTTGTGTTTTATACAAAGTTAAGGAGAAGAAGGGGGATGTTTGGTTGAGGAGCTATGGTAAGGTGTAGGGGAAGGAGTGCCTCCCTGGGCCCATGCTGAGGCATCCCTTCCCCCTGAGGGACCAGCCACAGGACAGAATAGTACAAAATAGACGTTGTTCAGGGCCTGGGGAGGGGAGTTGAGAGGGTAGTAGAGACAGAAGGGGGGTTTGGGGGGAGAGAGAGAGAGAGAGAGAGAAGAAGAAGAAGAAGAAGAAGAAGAAGA
>NC_034598.1:42258813-42284634 GCF_900095145.1 Mus pahari
GAGGAGGAGGAGGAGGAGGAGGAGGAGGAGGAGAGGCTGGCCATGAACACATGGAGAGAGAGGAAGGAGGGGAGTGGGAAGAGGATAAGGGAACCAGGAGCAAGGGGAGAGAGCAAGAGAGAGAGGAGGGGTGAGCAGCCCCTTCTATAGTGAGTCAGGCACACCTGGCTGTTGCCAGGTAACTGTGGGGCGGAGCCTAGGGGGCCACTTTGGACTTAACAGAAGTAAAACTCTAAGCCTGGGTCCATATCCAGCACTGAGTCTTTCCTATGTCACCTTAAACAAGTGACATCTTCCATCTTGTTGAAAGTATAGGTACAGAGATGTTTCCGTGACTGAGAGTATCTTTTACCCTACCAGAGGACCAGCGAGCGCATCAGGAGGCTCACAACTCCAGCTGAAGGGAGGGGAGGATGGGAGGGGGAGGAATCTGTCTCCCTCTTCTGACTCAGGGCATCACCTCCACACTCGTTGCATCCTCTCACAAGGCACACAAACCTACAAATAATAAAGTAAAAATAAATAGTTCAAAATGCGCAGGCGCAGGAATCCTTGGCTGCCTGGCTCCTGGAAGGACTGGGATGGGAACCTGGCTTTCCGAATCCCTGACCCCTAAAGGCCGCAGAGCCAAACCAGGTCCCAAACCAGTGAAACAACACCCCTCACAGCCCCATCTAGGCCATCCTGAATTCCAGAGAAACGGGTTCTTCATTCTTGCTTAATCCAGCGTAGATGATTGGGTTTTGTCCCAGGGCACAGCCCCTCCCTTGCCCCAGACCTCTGCTGACCTGGATCTCCCATGGACCCCAACCGCACCCCTTATAAGCTCCCCTTTGGGAGTTCAAAGTCCCTACCCAGCTTGCTTGCCCGGTAGAGAAGCACCTGGTGGCAAAATGTGCCAGGAGACGGGTCCCAATTTCCACTTTTCAAGCTGTGGTAGGAAGGGAATTCTGTGGCTAACTGAGGAATGTCCTCATATTGATGAAAGACCAGTCACACAGATACTACCAAATAAAACTGAAAATCCCCAGCAGATGACTCAGGTATCAGAAATCCTGACATGTGGGCCTAGAATTCCCCTACCTGCTCAGGCATACCATGTGCTCAGCCATACCATGTGGCTGGGCCAGGCTGTGAGAGACTTTTCTGTGGCTCTTGGGTGCAGCTACCACACTACCCAGGCTGACACCATTCCGTGTCTGACCCGGAACTCAGAGATCCACCTGCCTCTGCCTCCCAAGTGCTGGGATTTAAGGTGTGTGCTATCACCCATGTCTTCTGAGTTCTTTAACCATCTCCTTGGGAAAGCAAGCACCCTCTGTCTTCCAGGATCACCGTTTCTCTCATCTTTGAGTCATTCCTGGGATGGAAGCTCTTGAACACCCGAAGAGGTACCTGTGGATGTCCTATGTGTGGTCACATCAGGTACCCTTCTCCTTCTTCACTGCCATGTGCCTAAAGCAGGGATGTGGGCTCTCTCTCTCTCTCTCTCTCTCTCTCTCTCTCTCTCTCTCTCTCTCTCTGTGNCTCTCTCTCTCTCTCTCTCTCTCTCTCTCTCTCTCTCTCTCTCTCTCTGTGTGTGTGTGTGGGGGGGGGTGTTCACATGTGTGTGTGTATGTGTACATGTGTGTGCACATGTGTGTATGTGCATGTGGGATATGTGTTTGGTGCTTCTGCTCACCAAAGTCCTGCCGCCTTGTACAGCTGGCTTGGTATGCATGGGTCTGGGGATTTGAACTCAGTTCTTCATGATTACACAGCAAACAGTCTCACCCATGCCATTCAGCCATCTCCCTAGCCCTCAGGCCAGGCCTGCCTTTCTCTCTCTCTCTCTCTCTCTCTCTCTCTCTCTCTCTCTCTCTCTCTCTCTCTCTGTTAGCTGGGTGTAGTAGTGCACATTTTTAATCCCAGCAGTCAGGAGGCAGAGGCAGGCAGATCTCTGAGTTTGAGGCCAGCCTGATCTTCAGAGTGAGGTTTTGGATAGTAGGGTAGTCAGGGCTATACAGAGGAGCCCTGTCTTGAAAACAAACAAACAAAAAACAAAAAAACCCCACACACGTGCTGTTGTACTAAAAATAATAATAATAATAATAATAATGGGGGTTTCTACCTCACCTTTGATCATTCAGTTCCCAAATAAAAGACACAAAACCTTTGTATTTATGATAAGCCTTAACAACACTAGAGCTGAGTAGATATCTACCCTCAAAGAAGCTATTTTTTTTAAAGATTTATTTATTTATTATATGTAAGTACACTGTAGCTGTCTTTAGACACTCCAGAAGAGGGTGCCAGATCTCGTTACGGATGGTTGTGAGCCACCATGTGGTTGCTGGGATTTGAACTCAGGACCTTCGTAAGAGTAGCCGGGTGCTCTTACCTGCTGAGCTATCTCACCAGCCCTCAAAGAAGCTATTTGTCTACTTCTCTGTCAATAACCTGGAGATATCACTTGCCATGTTCTGCCTGGGCCACTCCTACACCGACTGGCCAGCCCTCATGGCCAAGTTCTCACCATTCACCTACCCCAGGGCATCTTCTCCTCTCTTTACTTCTCTGCTCTCCTCCCCTTGGTCTCTGCCTCAGACCTCACACCCAGCAATTGGAGCCCCACCTACCTCTCTTCTGCCCTGCTGAAGGCTGTCAGCATCTTTATTTAACCAATCATTTTAAAATAAGAAGCAAGGTTACATACCATCACTTGTGTACTTGAAACTCTCCTCGTCCCTGAGGCATCCAGGGCCAGAATTTAGCACTACAATACATAACAACAGACTAAATCTCAACACACACACACAACACACACAACACACACACACACAGTATGTGTGGATGTTATGGATATTTTGCCTGCACGTATATGCATCATGAGTCTTCCTGTGGAAGCCAGAAAAGGGCATCAGATCCCTTGGAACTAGAGTTACAGAAGGCTGTGAGCTACCATGTAGGTATTGGGATCCAAACCGTGGTCCCCTGGAAGAACAAACATCATTCTTAACCTATCAGAGATGGCACAGAGAAACTAACAATCTAGATCGCTCTGTGGACAGAAAGAAAGGTTTTTCTTCCTTTCTTTGTGGGGCTCAAAGTGACATCTTGGGGTCCTGGGCAGAGAGAAGAGACGAGCAAGAAGGTGGGACAACAAGCAGATTTTCTATGACACCAAGGGGAGGGTCTGAGCTGATGTGGCTGTTCAGACTGATTGGGAACTAGGTCCTCTTGCTAGAGGGTAGCTGACCTTTGCAGGGAGGTTACTGGAGGATCGAGGGTGGTTTCTGGTCAACAGAAACTGCCTTGAGAGATCTGCTTTTCTTGTAAACCGAAACCTTTAGGCTTGTTCACTTGATAATGATCCTTCTTGTTTACCTAGCCAGAGCCCTGCCATTTAGGACAATGTCACCTACACTGCTGTTTGGGGACAGGGAACAATCTCTCCAGCTTCTGCCTAGGTGAAGCGTCCCGAGTCTGGGTTGTATTTTGTAAGGCTGATATCCGTAGCATTTCTTACATATGAGGTAATGCAGATCAGCATCCCCCCCCCCCATTACCCTCACTAAATGAGTACCCCGTGGGGCCAGAGGGACAGCCCAGTGAGTAAGAGCACTCTCCATCAAGCTTGATGACTTGGGTTTAATCTCACAGCGAAAGGAGAAAACCAACTTCTGAAAGTTGTTCTCAGACCGCCACATGTGCTGGGGTGCGTGCAATCAGGTGATTTAAATGAAAACAAAATGCCGACGTAATATTGTGTGGTTTGATGCTAGGACAAGAGCATGCAAGCTTCCCTAGACATTCTACACCAGGCTCGTGATGACTGTTGTTTTGTTTTGTTTTTTCCTGCAAGTGGGTTTTCAAGTCTCTGTTTGTACAGTATTAGATTGCATGAGGGCTGCTTGCCCGGGAGCATGGCAAGCTTTTAGTCCCCATTCAGCAGTTGCACACAGAGGGGAACTTTATGCTGCACCAGAAGGAAATGAGACCCGCTTGTTAAAAGGTTCCCTAGCACACCAACACACCAGTGACTTTTTTGTCCTTGTGCAAGGGGGTGAAGCATAGGCTTTCTGTGAGTGCTGTACCAGGCACTGAGTTAGCTCAGGTTTGGGACACTGGCCCTGGGCTCTTATCTGTGCCCAGCACCTTATCCTGTGCTGGTGTTTGTTTGCTGTAGCCACTGAAGCTCACTGGGGCTTTGAAACTACGATAGAGGTCCTGGTGGTGAGAATGGGAGGAACTTGGACTTAAACTCATGGCTTCACGTTGACTCAAAATGCAAACCTCAAAGGAAATGAGCCCAAGAGGAATGACCACAGCTTAGGAACTTGGACTCGGGTTGTCCTGAGTAACATGCTCCAAACGAGCAAGCAGTTTAATAAAGTTCTCGTAGTTACAGAGCAAAACAAAGCCATGCATCAAGGCACTTTTCAAAGATATTAAACATCGTCCCGGCACAGCACAACCAAGCAGGCAAATCTCCGCTGTCGCTCTCAGATATTATCTGATGGCAGTCTTTGCTTTGGGTTTGGCAGAAGATAATGGTCCGCTAAGAATGTCTTCCAGAGGTTGTACCTGATAGTAAAAAAGATATTAGGTCAGAGGCAGGTAATGATTTGCTATTGGGGAAACGAAAGTTGACTTGGCTCTGGATCTGCAACCTACAACATTTCAATTCTCCAAGATTATGAGTTCCAATCAACCATGTGGCCTTGTAGAATCTTCAGCATAGATGTGATTCTTTCCTAGGAACTTTAGTCCATACCAGTCCCCTGTGAGTCCTTCTGGACTTATGACCGTGAACAACCCACAACCCTTGGGTCTGATTTTTCCATTACTGCTCTGACAGAGCTGTAATTGGACCCAGGGGTCCATCCAGTAGGTTCTTAGTCCAATGAAGAAAGAATTCACTAACAGATGCAGATGGACCACAGAAAGTCAGATTTATTTAGTGAAATAAATGAATAGTAAATATACTTCAAAGACGGCAGGAGCTGGCTAACCTAAGAAATCACAGCAGTAGAGGACCTAGGGTTATTTTGTATAAGGTTAGCGTATATTCATAAGGTTGCTGAGGCATATTTCTCTGTCAAATCAAGGCAGAGAAGATCTTCCTTTTAGGGTATTTCCTCCAATGACCCTTTTGTTTAAAATCCCACAAAATGGGGAATGGTAGTGAAAAGTACAAATCCAACGCCATTGTAACCAAGCCAGGGTCTCCTGAGGATTCACTGCCATGCAACACACGATTAGGACAATCCCACTGGAGCCTGAGCCTCTGATACAGTTGAAAGAACAGTGCTTAACTATAATGGGGTTAAAGACAGCCTCAGCTTCCTCGAGGTGGATGAGCTAGCATCTCTGCTGTCATGAGAAAGCCAACTGACCAGACCAAACAGTCAAGGAAAGAATTTACTTGGCTTACACTTTCACACCACGATCCATCTTGAGGGTTCAAGGCAGGAAGTGAGGCAGAATCTCAGAGGAACACTGCTTCCATGCTTGCTCCCCATTGCTAGCTCAACTCGTGTTCTTCTGTAAGCCAGCTCCACCTGCCGAGGGATGACTCTCTCCCTCAGATCATTAACCAGTAAAATGTCCCACCCACAGACAGGCGTAGTATGAAATGTATTTCACATGCCTGGTGATCATTGGCTCTTGGACTTTTGGGAGCAGAAGAGGGAGGAGGAAGGAGAAGGAACGGGAGGAGGAGGAGGGGGAGGAAGAGGAGGGAGGAGGAGGAGGGGGAGAGGAGGAGGATTAGGGAGTAGGCAGAAGAAGGTTCTAGAAGACAGAAGAGTAGGGTCAGAGAGGAGAGTTGATTCAGGAAGAAAGGAGATTAAGAAGTGCTAGGGAAAAGATTTTGAAGAGAGAAAATAAGAGACAGTTGAAAGTGAAGTGAGCTAGCCGGCTGAGAAGACATTCGGTAACCGTTGAGGTGGAAGAAGCTGAGGTGAGCCACAGAAGATAAAGGAGGAACCCACAAACAAAGCAGTGATAAGAATAAAAAAAAAAAAAGAACAAAAAGAACAAAAAGAAATGTTTCCAAAAGCTAGAGTCAGGCTCACAGAGAAGTCCGATGGTGGAAATTCTTTACTTGACTTTCCTCCTAGAATACTCTAGCTCTTGGCAGGGATCCTGGTGGTTTGGAGACCTGAGAGGAGCAGCTTCAAGGCTCCGAGGTGAGATGGTCGCTCACCAAGTCCAAAGTTGATCAAATCAGGCAGAGAGAAAGATAGGAGACAGTCCCCCATGTAGCTGGGGACTCAACTCTCTTGGGTTCCAGCACCAGATGAAAAGTTATTCTCTGCTCACAAATTGAGCCAATTCAAGCCAAATTAAAGTATATAAAGGTAGGTTTATCAGGGAAATGCGTTCCCTGGTCCCAAGGAACAAGGCCAGGGAAGTCACTATGGGGAGGAAGACAGAAGGGAGGTGGGGAGGAGAAAAAACAAAGCATGCATGTACACAGAGAGAGACAGAGACAGAGGCAGAGAGACAGAGAGAGAGAACCAAAATGTCTAGATTATATAGGGTAGAGCTTCTGGGCGGAGGGGAAGCCCAGCCCTTGGGCTGGAAAATTCAGGCCAAGGTCAGGGTATGCCAGCCATGCCCTGTAATAGGTAAGGACTGAGGGATGCTGGGAGAACTTGGAGGCCAGGTCCACTTTGGTATGTTAAATATGCACCTCAGTCACTTGTCCCAGGTCTGAAACCCAATGCCAACCAGCACACTTAGTTACCCATGTTGTACTGGCTAGTTTTGTGTCAACTTGACACAGCTGGAGTTATCACAGAGAAAGGAGCTTTAGTTGAGGAAATGCCTACATGAGATTCAGCTGTAAGGTATTTTCTCAATTAGTGATCAAGGGGGAAAGGCCCCTTGTGGGTGGGACCATCCCTGGGCTGGTAGTCTTGGGTTCTATGAGAGAGCAAGCTGAGCAAGCCAGAGGAGGCAAGCCAGTAAAGAACATCCCTCCATGGCTTCTGCATCAGCTCCTGCTTTCTGACCTGCTTGAGTTCCAGTCCTGAATTCTTTGGTGATCAACAGCAATATGGAAATGTAAGCCGAATAAACCCTTTCCTCCCCAACTTGCTTCTTGGTTATGATGTTGTGTAGGAATAGAAACCCTGACTAAGACACATGTCTAACTCCTTGCCCAAACAATCTCAGTGCAGGGGAATGGCACTGCCTTGAAAATGGAGCATAAAATGATATACATTTCTGTTATGTGTGGTGGTTTGAATCTTTTTGGCACAGGAAGTGACACTATTAGGAAGTGTGGCCTTGTTGGAAGAAGAGTGTCACTGTGGGGATGGGCTTTGAGACCATCTTCCTAGGTGGTGGGAAAATAGTAGTCTACTCCTGGCTTCCTTTGGATGAAGATGTAGAACTCTCAGTTCCTCCAACCCTATGCCTGCCTGGATGCTGCCATGCTCCCACCTTGATGACAATGGACTGAACCTCTGAACCTGTAAGGCAGCCCCAATTAAATGTTGTTCTTTATAAGCATTGCCTTGGTCATGGTGTCTGTTCACAGCAGTAAAACCCTAACTGAAACAGAGTTGGTACCAAGGACTGAGGTATTGCTTTGATAGGCCTGACCATACTTTTGTTTAGAGGAATGTGATTTCGGAACTTTGGAAAGCAGTGGAATGTTTTAAGTGAGGTTTAATGGACCATCCTAGTAGGAATGTGGAAGACATTGGTGCTGAGACTGATTTTAACTATGCAGACCTGGCCTGAGAGGTTTCAGTGAAGAAGAATTTCAGTATGTGGCCCAGAGACTGTTCTTGTGACATTTTGGTGAAGAAGGTGGCTGCTTTTTGCCCTTTTCTGAAAAGTCTACCTGAGGCTAAGGTAAGGTAAGGTAAGAGATTTGTATTAACTGCATTGACAAAGGAAGTCTCAAAAAAAGCCCAGCAGAGACTTTCTTCTCTGGTTTAGTCTCATGAAGAGCGTTTTGATCAAGCATAACAAGCTTCAAAAGGAAAAATACAAAATGTATGGTTCAAAGAATAAAGAGGCACCGAGAAGTAAAATGGAAGAGAATCCTGGGTTCAAGGGGAGAAGAAGACTAAGGGAGTGGTGACCTCGGGGCAAGATCCCACCCAGCTAAGCTTATTGTTTATGTGTTTGCAGTTGAACAAGGAATAGTTTTTCATGTTGGGTGTTATTCCCTGGTTATCGTTTTTATTTGGACTTTTAATCTGGAATGAGCTACAGTGAAGGGTACACTTGTGATCCATATCTTGAGAAATAGTGGTCATGAAATAGCCCAGGCATGGTGGTACACATCTTTAATTCCAGAAGATAAAGACAAATAGATCTCTGAATTCAGGGCCAACCTAGGACAGAGCAAGTTCTAGGTGAAGAAAAGTTTAAGTCTAGGCATGGTGGTACACAACTTTAATCCCAGGAGACAGGCATGCAGATCTCTGAGTTCAAGGTCAATATTCAGAGCAAGATTCATGACAGACAAGTTTAGGGAAGAAGAAGTTGGAAAACTGAAAGCTAGTGATGTAATAGAAGAAGAAGGCCATGTTCCAGCCCCAGCGAGGAAGAGAACCTGCCAACTTTAGCCACATGACTCTGGCTTTAGAGTCAAGAATAGCAGGGACTACTGAGACAACTGCTGCTGGTTAGCTGGAGCTGAAAAAGTTAGCAGTGGTTATCAAAAGACCAGCATCACTGCAGTGAAATCTTTTGGGAAGTGTTTACTGAGAGCACAAAGAAGCTATGTTTGAGAGATAGCCAATGTTGTACCTGGTGTTGTAGCTGGACTTGGTAATGTGTAAGAATCACCCAGTTGGTACTGGTTTTGAAGGTATGGGGTTATGAAGAGCAGCTGAGGCTTGATATTGTAAGAGGCCAGAGAAGGCCAATAGTGAAGGTGCAGCCTCAGTTGCAGTTGATGGCCCAGGACTGAGGAGGTCATTCAAAGATGTGGGGAATTGGCACCAAAAAGAGAGCTTATGAGAAGTTATTGGTGAAGGCTAGTTGCAGCAGAAGACTCCAGCAAATTGTAGATACCAGTACCATGGGATGATTACTAAGAACAGCAGCAGCAGTGGAGTAGAATCAATCAGAGCCTAGAGTGTTATAGAGGGCAGAGCTGGAGAAGGGATGCCAGCTCTTTGGAGGAGCCCGGATGATCATGTGTTGATCCCAGATGTTGGAACAAGAAGCTGTAACATTGAAGTTGCCTTGGTTACCCCAAGACGTTAGAGATGCCAGAGCCGTGGGATACCTGCCAAGGAAAGCTGCTAACAGGGAGTGGAACTAGCTCAGGAGAAAGAATTATGCTATAGTCAACAAAGTTGAAAGCAATGGGACATCAGACATGGGGATGCAGAATTTGGGGTTTGCCCAGTTGGATTCTGGTCTTGCTTTGGTCCAGTATTTCCTCATTATGAAGTTTTGGAATGGTAATGTATAACCTGCAATTTGCTTTTGTATTTTGATTTTTATAGGGGATTACAGTTAAGTCATTGAATGAATCTCAGAAAAGATCTTGAACTTCAGACTTTAAACATTGGCGAGACTGCTATAGATTATGGGGACTTTTTTTTTTTTCCGAGACAGGGTTTCTCTGTGTAGCCCTGGCTGTCCTGGAACTCACTCTGTAGACCAGGCTGGTCTCAAACTCAGAAATTTGCCTGCCTCTGCCTCCTGAGTGCTGGGATTAAAGGCGTGCACCACCACACCCAGTTTATGGGGACTTTTTGAAGTTGGACTAAATGTATTTTTGCACTATACTATATGGCTAGGTATGGTCCTCATAGATTCATGTATTTGAACAAGCCTATAGGGGCCAGGGAATGGAATGTAGTGGTTCAAATAAGCTTGGCTCAGGGAGCGGCACTATTGGAATGTCACAGCTTTGTTGGAGGAAGTGTGCCACTATGGGGATGGACTCTGAGACCCTCTTCCTAGCTACCTGGAAAACAGTAGTCTGTTCCTGGCTTCCTTTGGATGAAGATGTAGAACTCTCAGTTCCTCCAGCACCATGTCTGCCTGGATGCTGCCATGCTTTCCACCTTGATAATGGACTAAACTGCTGAATCTGTAAGCCATCCCCAATTAAATGTTGTCCTATATAAGAGTTGTCTTGGTCCTTGTGTCTCTTCACGGCAATGGAAACCCTAAGACAATATGTAATGTTATATATGACCAAATAGCCTACTTCCTTTTTGAGATTCTTTTCAGTCCAGAGGAACTTCAGATTATGGCCATAAAGTATGCTATGCAAGGCTGCAGAGATGGCTCAGTGGATAAGAGCATTTATCCCATTACTCCAGTTGACAAGACCAGTGCTGCCAAACGAAAGGTCTCAAGCATAAAGAAGTTCGTGGTTCCCGAGTCCATCTTTGGGTTAGCTTAGGTTTTCTGGAGGAGGAATTTGAGCAGAGTGAGGGAATGCATAATTAAACAATCATGGCCACACTGTGGTCTGGTTGCTCACTGTCTCAGTTTTGGTCACTCACAATTCCATCTAACAGTTTGTCCTTGAAAGCAGTCAGGACAGAATTTATGCAGGGCAGAAATCTGGCAGCAGGAGCTAATAGAGAGGCCATGGAGGAGTGCCGCTTACGGGCTTGATCATGGGTAGCTTGCCTGCTTTATTACAGAATCCAGGACCACCACCCAGGAGTGGTACCATAACCAGCTGAGCTCTTCGTCAATCACTAATTAAGAAAATGCCCTACAATCCTGCCTCCTACATCCCACTCTTAGGCAGGCATTTTCTCAGTGGGATAAAAGGGTAAAGAAAACCCATTAATCCCTGAATGTGAAACTATAATGGCTCAGGGTTTCAGATGAAGGTTCAAGAGAGCTTCAACCTCAGATACCTTAAATACAAGGATGGCAGGAGTTGGCTACCTCCCCACTCCCACCCTGGCACCACAAAGCTGGCTCCCTCACCATATTACCCTTACAGTTATCAGGCTTCACTCCTTGGTTGACCTTCTAAGACTTCCCTTACCCCCACAACCGAGAATATGCAGATAAAGCATCTTCCAAAACCCCTGCCCTGGCCAATGATACATGGCCACAAAACCTTGCCTTAGAGACCCTGACCACTCCCGGGGGGGCGTGTACTTTGGCCCACTCATCTCCCACCCAGATCCTGCACTGCACTAACCCAGGCCCTGCTAAGCTTCCCTTGCTCTGAACCAGCTCAGTGCTACAAAGACCCTGAGTCCTCCCAAGCTCAGGAATTGAAATCCCACCAATCCTCATCCTGGAAATTTCCACTGGAAGCTCCTCCCCCAAGAAATCCTATGTAAGCACTGCCTTTGGCTTAGTTCTCTGCTGCTTCTCACCCTAGCAGAGGCAGCCACCCTCCTGGTTCCCCCCCCCCCACACACACACACAAATCTCTTGTGTGTCTCATGCGTAGTGTGACTTTGTGATATTCCTTGGCTCCCAATTGCCAGGAAGCCTCTCGGAGCAGAGCTGTAACATTTTTCCCCGGAACAGAACTTGGCTGAGGAAAACCTGCCTGGCTGGAGTAAAGCTGTAACGCTTTCACTGGGGAAAACCTCCCTCTGCCAAAGCAGAATTGTTACACTTTCACTGGGGATGTCTCCCTCTGAAGAGCAGACCTGTAACACTTTCCATGGGCAATTCCCCTCCTGCAGCAGAACTGTTATACTTCCTTAGGGAAAACATTCCCCTGCAGCGCCAGGAGTGGAGCTGGAACACTTCAAGCCTTTCCCTTCAGAGTTGCAACACTTACAGTCATAACTTGTATCAAATTGACATAAAGCTGGTGGGCTCAAGCTTGTATCCTATTTTTGCTTACTCCTACTGGAGTCTGAGTCTTTAAGGAGTCAAGAAACTTGGGAGCCACTGTCCGTAGTGACCTCTCTGGCGTCTGGCTATGCAGGTCTCTGGTTCATGCACAATCAGGCAGGGAAGGTACCTCTTACTCAAAGCTCCTGTGTCTCCAAGTTTGTGCTCCCCAGTCACTAACGATAAGGATTTGTTTTGTTTTCTTTGAGTCAGGGTCTCATTGGTTAAGGAAGACCTTAAACTCCTGATCCTTCCAATGCTCCACTCCCAAGTGCTGGGATGACAGGTGTGTGCTAGCACGACTTGTTTGTGAGGTTCTGAGGATGGAACTCGGAGGCTTTGTGCATGCATTGGTTGCTAGGCAAGCAATTCTACCATCTAAGCTACACCCTCCACACTCCCTCAGTGATTTAAACGCCTTTCAGTAACAAGTTCGAGACAGCTTGGATGCTGTTTTAACGTAAATCCACAAAACCTGCCCTGTGGACACGCACACGGCTCTAGCAGAGAATCAACAGGACTGGCAGAGGTCCTACTGGGCGTGGGCAGGGTTTCCGAGAGTTGGCGGCTACAGAGCAAGTGTGTTGGGCAGAGAAGCTGAGCCTCAGAACCTGCCTCAGAATCCAGCAGCTCCATTCCAGAGCAAGCGCTCTCTACCGGGCAAAGCTTTGCCGTCCACCGCGCAGCCTAGTAGTCTACTACGCACGCGCGCTGCTCTGAAGCTCCAGTTATTGCTCCCTCCCCGCAGTTCCAGCAGCGCGCAGGCGTACTAAGCCTCAGCTGCGCCCGGAGGCGGGCGTAGGTCAGGGGGCGGAGCCTGCGGCTGCGTACTCGCAAGCTCCGCCCCTCCAGCGCGCTTACGGAGGCGGAGCGCTTACTGTGGAAACAACCTGGCTCGGCGGCGTAGAAGTTAAGTCGTCTGAAGTCCCCTCCGACGTCGCGCCCAGCATGGCGCCTGCTAACCTTGGGCTGACGCCGCACTGGGTGATGCTCCTCGGTGCGGTGCTGCTGTTGCTTCTGCCCGGAGCCTCCGCGCAGGAACCTCCGCGAGTGGGTAAGGCCCGTGGGCCTAGAGGCCGAGGAGAAGGAGGGCGGCCGGGTCGGATCCAGGGCGGAGCCCAGCCCGCGGGCTTGGCGTCCTCTGCGCTCACGCCCTCCCTTGGAGCTGGGTAAGGCAGCCACTGCTGGAAGTTAACGTCGTGTCCTGAGGCTAGTCGGAACCGACGCCTCTGCACCTGCTTAGCAGCTGGCTGATTGGGGTTCCCCTCGGGGACCATCTGCATTCCAGCACTCTTTTTGTTTGAGAGGGATCGGGGAGTTGGCAAATTGGGTCCAGGTCTGAGGCTTGACCAACTTTCTGACCTTTGCACGCTTGCTAGAGTTGATGAGGCGCTGCAAGAGCGTATTTTTGTTAGCTCAGGCTCTCTCAAGGTGTCTTTACACTCTAGCCTGTCACGGTGTGTTTTCTCTTTGTGACCTTTTATGAGTTGTCGCGGCTCTGTGTTTAAGTTTCTTATCTGCCTAGGGTCTGCGACTGCCTCACTCTTGCTACCTTGGTGAAGGTGACTAAAGGAGCTGACCTTGGCCGCCCGGGGGAACTTGGGGCTAGATTCTCCAGTGAGGACTTTATGCCAGGCAGAATGCCGGGGAGCCTGTGGAGAGACCCAGGACCCCTTCCCAGTGACTCAAGGGTGTCTGCTGCGATATTAGGGGGCACGAACCTCCACCTGTTGCCACAGACCACGTGTTAGGTGTAAGGATTCTACTTCTTGACATTCTTTAGGGAGATGGCTGATGTGTAAAGCCGCTAGTCATTACAAGGAATCTGCATAAATTTACATTACCGTATCCCCAAACTCACCTTTTTTTGTTGTTTGAGACTGGGTTCAGGCTGCCTCCGCCTCTCCAATGCTGACCATGATGGTATGCACCCATCCTGCCTGACGAAACTCACCCTTTAAATATTTCTTGTGTGCTTCACAGAACCTGTAATCGATAATAGATCTGTAGAGTGAAATTTGTGACACTGAGGACACTTTGGCAGGGCTTTTGGACCCTCCACTAATGGCGTGTGGAGTCATTGTCTCTGAGCTTCAACTTGGGAAAAACAGTCCCTAAAAGGACTGCAGTTGTGATGGCAACACTAAGACACAGTGATGGCTGGTGCAAGTCACCGGGTAGTGGGTCCTTACAGAACACCTCAGTTTGTAGAGGAATCTGCAGTTCCCCTCCCTCTGTCCCTGAGGAACCTGCCTTTGTGAACTGTATTATTCAATACTGCATACATGCCTTTTGAGGGTACCCTGTCCCTCCTTTTCTCAAACAGTGCGGTGTTGAGGACTACTTTGTTAAGCAAGTGTATTCCCAACATGACAGTAGAGATGCCCTCTGAGTTCTGAATTCTGTCACCAGAGTGGGCACTCTTTTTTTCTTTTTTCTTTTTTTTCTCGAGATAGGGTTTCTCTGTATAGCCCTGGCTGTCCTGGAACTCACTCTGTAGACCAGGCTGGCCCTGAACTCAGAAATCTGCCTGCCTCTGCCTCCCAAGTGCTGGGATTAAAGGCGTGCACCACCACTGCCCGGCCAGAATGGGCACTCTTAAGTCCTTCCAAGTTTATTTTGTTTGGTGGCACAGGAGATGGTAGCCTGTTTCATAGGTTTATGATGAGTAAGGTTCACTTCCTTAGTTTGCACAACCATCCCTTTCCCACATGTAGGTGTGTCTTTTTGTCCTGAGTACCTGAGTTGACTCACCAGAAACATCAAGGACCCACTCAGAAGCGAGTCACTATTTATTGCCTTTCCATTTAATTATTAAATGAGTCTGAAAGTTCTTTAAAAATGAGTAAATAGCTTCTAAATTGAACTCTAAGCCACAGCGCCTCAGAGTCAGGACATCCCTGATCAGCACTCAGAAACCGCAAGGAGATTGTTCCTATCTCTAGTGTGTGGTTGGCTATGTCCCGTGATGGGGTGAGAGATACTGTGTGTGGCCTCCCAGAAATGTGAGCCACGGGGCAGCAGGTTGTCAGTGTTTCCTTCCTTGCCACATGAGTCTGGGAGTTACTACAGCCAGGATGCCTGCCACTGATGCTCTCCGGTACACAAGGTCTGTGGAGGAGGAGGAGGAGGAGGAGCAGGAGCAGGAGGAGCAGGAGGAGGAGGAGGAGAAGGAGAAGCTGGAGGAGCTGGAGGAGAGGGGGCGCTGGCCCCTGGGGATTCAGACTGTCAAGTAATGGGCAGGGCCAGTGTGGCCAGAGCTCAGGGACTCAGGATGTGTTTCTTGGAACTCAGTTCTTTCAGTTCTCAAAAGCCCAGTTACCAAAACATCCTGTAACAGATCCGGACCTCGTCATTCCTGGGGCCGCTGTGGCCGCTGTGTCGGTTGATAGTATGCAAGACCATCCTTTCTTGTGGATGACTTTGAAAATGCTGGAGAGTGGGTGTGTTTAGCACACCCTCAGCTGTCAGCATTAATGAGAAAGATCTCAGTGTGGGGGTGTAGGAGTGCTAAGGGGCAGGACAGCCAGCTAATGGTGCGGCTGTCCTGAGTGACCCGCATACTGTGCCACTCCCTCTCTGTGCTGCTCCCTTTCTGTGCTTGTTAGGGTTGGTCTGTCCTGTCCTGTCCTGTCCTCTCCTCTCCTCTTATCTTTCTTTCTTTTTAAAAGATTTATTTTATATATATATATATATATATATATATATATNTATATATATATATATATATATATATATAATATATAATATATATATGAGTGCACTGTAGCTGTCTTCAGACACACCAGAAGAGGGCATCAGATCCCATTATAGATGGCTGAGCCGCCATGTGGTTGCTGGGAATTGAACTCGGGACCTCCGGAAGAGCACTCAGTGTTCTTAACCACTGAGCCATCTTTCCAGCCGCACTAGGGTCTTTCTTAGCTTACCATAAAATCTGCTCACTTGGCCGGGCGTGGTGGCGCACGCCTTTAATCCCAGCACTCGGGAGGCAGACAGGCGGATTTCTGAGTTCGAGGCCAGCCTGGTCTACAGAGTGAGTTCCAGGACAGCCAAGGCTACACAGAGAAACCCTGTCTCAAAAAAGAAAAAAAAATCTACTCACTTAAGTTTTATTTTATTTTAATTTTTTTTGCAAATGGACAAATTACAATCTTACAGCTTGTTACTAATTTGACCAAATCGTGGGAGTAAGTTGTTGAGGTGGCCTGTACCCCTAAATTCTCCAGAGGTAATTCCTTCTAAGAATGAGGAAAGTCTCTGCTCAGCTTAAACATAGCTGCCAAAGCTGGGGTGCTAGAGTGGAGCTCAAATGCTCAGCTTACTGCATAGCCCACACCCGGATCTACCACTTTCCTCAGTGAGCTCCTTTCTGTTCTCTACCTCTGAAGCCTAGGGCCATTTTAAGTCACTTCAACTTTTACATCATTTCCAGTCTCCTCGGTTTTCTCTGAGCTCCTCGGTCCATCTTTGTCTTCAGGAAGCCAGTCTGTAGAGACCCCTGTTGGATGTTGCCCTTTCTGTTTTCTTTCCCTTAGAGACAAAGTCTCACTGTGTACCTCTGGCTGCCTTGGAATTCACTATGTAGACTAGGAAGGCCTCAAACTCCCAGAGATCCACCTGCCTCTGCCTCTTAAGTGCTGAGACTAAAGGCATTTGCCACTCTGTCCTGCTTGGTCTTTCCCTTTCTAGAGTTTGTAGACAGACAGAGCTTGGGGGAGATCAAGTGTGTTGTGGCACCTGACTGTCCTTTTGCTGATAGGCGCAGCCTTTCCTGTGTAGCCCTGGCTGTCCTGGAACTCACTTGGTAGATCAGGCTGGCCTCAAACTCAGAAATCCTCCTGCCTCTGCCTCCTGAGTGCTGGGATTAAAGGCGTGCACCACCACACCCGGCTACTTCTGTCTTTTTGAGGCAGGATCTCTGTGTAGCTCACACTGACCCGGAACTCTTATCCCTAGGCCTCAACCTTCAAGTGCTGGCCTTGCAGGTGTGCTCCCACCAGTTTTTCTCTTGAGATAAGACTTTCTTCCTGTGACGTTAGAAAGCTTAAATATACCCCTGGGTAAGTTTCTCTGTGCAGCCCAGCTACTCTAGATGCAGAGACTGCAACCTAGTAACCCAGTGAGCCAAGCTTCTTTCCCCAACATGCTTGCTCTCCCCCTAGGTGATGAGTGCACGTTGTGTATTACCACTTGGCCTTTGATAGAAGGCTTCTTTCAGCCCGCCTGGGGTCGGTCAGTTTCACTTATTTGACTTCTCTTTGTGGCTTGAAGTTGATCCACTGTGTAGATACTCCAGTCTAGCTGTCCCTCCTTCTAGACGTGAGCATCTGGGCTGTTTCCAGTTGGGTCATTATGGATAGAGATACGGTGAGCATGCTTGCTAAGGGCTTTATGTGGTATGTCTTCTGATGTCTTGAATAAGATATCTCTAATGGGCTTGCTAGTCACAGGAGTGGCCATTTCTAAAAATGGCTGAGCCAACTCCAAGTGTGCATTCTCCTCTCTACTTTGTCCCTGGTCATCTCTCTTAGGTTTAGCCTTTCTCGTGCATGCATCTCTGTGGAGGTTGAATTTGCGTTTCCCTGGCAACCAGTGACTTGAGTGCAGTGCTCCTCTAAAGTGTGCTTGTTCTAAGGCATGGCGGGAGCTGTGGCCCAGTTGGACAGCATGAGAAAGTCTTGATGTATATGCTGCGTCTATACATTTGCTTTGCTTGCATTCCAAGGCTGATAGCTGTATAGACTTTGACCCGTTCCTGAAAATAGTGCTTTGGGTGCTGGCTCTGTCCCCAGGTGCTCTGCATGGCTAGAGCAGGCTGGCACCACTTGACTTCTTGGGTTTGGGGAACATAGCCCTGGCTGGGGAAGCTTGCCCCAGGATCTTGAGATCTAGAGGTAAGTTTGCAAGCTTGGCTTTGCCTCTAGGCATGTCACCGTATGGCTGTGGTCTCCTGCTCACAGGAGCATGGCGGTAGCAGTAGGTCTCGGCAGGTTAGAAGGTGCAGTTTCATGGCTCCCCTATAAAGGAGAGCTGTAAAACACAGCTGTCTTGCAGGAGTGGCTCTTGCTTGCTGACTTGCTCGCAGCACGAGTAAGTTGGGTGCCCTGAAACAGGCCAGTTCCAGCAGAGTCTTGATCATTTCGGGCAGAGGTCCACAGCACCTGTTTATTTTTATTCTTCTGCTCCAGTGATGCCTGTGTCTCTCCTGACAGGTTGCTCTGAGTACACCAACAGATCCTGTGAAGAGTGCCTCAGGAATGTCTCGGTAAGTTCCTTGCCTCAGACCCCGCCCTCAAGTCCAAGGAGGTGGGTGGACGTGAGGCGATCTGTCACTAGGAGTTGTTGGATGCTTTTCATGGTGGTGGTTACATACTATCCCAGCTTCTCTCAGGCACCCTAAGCCTTCCCATGAAAGGTGCTGGCTCCATCCAGCACAGCCAGTATCTGTGACCTGGGTAGGCAGTGTGGGGATACACCCTTCCTGGAGCTGCCTGTACTGACCTTGGATGACTAGGACTGCTTGCCTGGGCCACCTTGGGATGAAGTGGGCCTCTGAGGGGTGACCTTGGGTTTTGATTGGGCCAGCAGTGGGCAACAGCTCTGCAACAGAGATCTTTAGATGTCCTGGGAGGACTCTTAGCTTCTGCAGGGTAGGAACCTGCTCTCTGGCCAGCCTGGGAGGCTCCTCTGTGCTGCTCCTTGAGGCTGAGGAGTTCTTGGGCTTGTTTAGCTCAGTGCTGTGCAGCTTACATCGGGAACTTTCAGCAGCTTACAGGGGGGAACAGAAGTGGAACAGCAGATGGTCAGAAAGCAGTCTTAGGAGGCTGCTCCCTGGAGACTGCAGGAAGGCTTCGAGGCATCCTGGGGCCTGGCAGTGTGTGTCCCACTGTCAGGCTTGGCTTCTACCACAGTGCATTAGGAGTGTCTTAGAAAGCAGCAGACGATTCTTAAAGGAGCAGTGCAGATCTGAATTGTGTCTAGTTATTTTGTGAGACTCCAGTGGGCTACAGGATCTGCTAACTAAAAATTACCTGCTGTTCCTGCCTCAGCAGGAGGCATCGCTAGTGCGGAGTCTCCTACCCCATGGGTGGGTTTTCTTGACTCTCTAGGTTCTAGTTTCCACCCCCTGCCCCCAGGAGGCCATTTCAGTAGTTAAACAAATAGCTCACTGGTATACTAGCCTTGTAACCTCATTAACTTGGGTTGTGCCTGGTGAGGACAGAGTCCACAGAGAGACTTGCCGAGGTCACAGTGACTTAGTCTAGATGGGTAGAGCCTGAGGCCTGACCCTGCCTTGAACCTAGACACCAAGGCTTCAGAAAGGCAAGATAGAGAAGACTAGCTCAGGCCCAAAGGACTGCCTGGAGACAAGGTGCTAGGAAGAAATGGGTGCCTGTAGGCCTTCTGGGAAGAAATGGGTGCCTGTAGGCCTTCTGGGAAGAAATGGGTGCCTGTAGGCCTTCTGGGAAGAAANGCCTTCTGGGAAGAAATGGGTGCCTGTAGGCCTTCTGGGAAGAAATGGGTGCCTGTAGGCCTTCTGGGAAGAAATGGGTGCCTGTAGGCCTTCTGAGCCCCAGTGGCCTAGAGAGAGGCTACGCCACCCTTGACGCTGCTGAGCTCAGGGCCTCTTCAATTAAGAACAGAACGACGCCCATAGAGAGAGCTGTGTCCTTTGGAGCTCCTAGTCACTTGGAAATGGAAGATTAGACCGGATGGCTCGAGCCTCGCTTATTAACCAGAAATAATGTAGGACGGAACCCTAGGATGGAAACAGGGTCTTCTAGGACTCGCTGCTGTTTGCCATGGAGTGTCAGGAACTGCTGTAAATGCACAGTGGACACTAGCCCTGGACGTGCTTTAATGTTCTTGTGATAGATGCTACTCCAAACTGAGACCCAAACCTGCTTTTTAATTGTTGACGATCCGGTGGCTTGCTTCCTCTGCAGGTGTGTGGAGACAGGCCAGTGCTCTTGAGAGCAGAGTTCTTTGCCCTGTGATTGTGTGTAGTCTTGCCAGGGACACCTATCTAGGTCAGCTATGCTGTGTACCCTCAGCCCTGTCTAGTACTGTGTACTGGGTGTGGTGGGTCCTGCTCTGAGTTCCGATGTGTGTTGGTATGACGGTACTGTCTGTTTGCGTTTCCTGGTCCATTCACACCCCAGCTCTTGAGGGTTCAGTCGAGTCCCCTGGAGGGTCTGTCCTATTCTGATCCTTCAGTGGTCCCTGTAGCACCTTTCAAAACCAGACACTTAGTGCAGCGTAAAATGGGGCACTGGACCTCCTACATAGCACCTCTGAACCCCACCATCTGTTCAGCAAACACCTACGGGTGCTCAGGTTCCCCTGTCCTGTGTGTCTGGGTGCTCAGTGAAGGCCCCAGTTATCTGACTTCTTGCACAGTAGGGAAATGCACTGTACAGTGTGAGGAGCCATGCTGTGGGAGGAAGCAGGCAGAAATAGGGGCAGGGCAAGCCTACTTGAGGAGATGAGGGAATCATTCTCAGGCTTGAGGAAGAGGGCTCTAGAGAAAGCAAGCAGGCCGCAAAGGCCCTGGGAGCACAACTTTTTGGACCTTATCACTGTGTAGGGTGGACAGGGCTGCCAGCCACGGCGTTGGCCGTTGACCTGCGGACAACCAGGGAGAGCAGGAGTACTTGGGAGATGGATGCCCGAGATCCAGCTAGTCTAGAGAGATGGCGGCATGGGTAGCCTTGGAGGCAGGATGTCTGTTGAAGGGTCCCCGATGCCGGTCTCTTTCAGTGTCTGTGGTGCAACGAGAACAAGGCGTGCCTGGACTACCCAGTGAGGAAAATCTTGCCCCCTGCTTCTCTTTGTAAATTGAGTTCCGCTCGCTGGGGCGTATGCTGGGGTAAGTTGTTTTCATTTACTTCTTGCAAAATCAGTGGGGTTTGATGATTCTGGAGCTTCTGCTCACTCAGCACAGTTACCAAGACGTCACTAGGAAGGCTGCTGTACTGACTCTGGAAGAAGGAAGGAAAGGGCCCTGTGGGGCTCTGCTGTTTGGCTAGCAGCCAGGGACCTGGAGGGCTTCAGCATCAGGGGCCACAGCACCACATAGCCCACATTGTGGGAGGTGGGGAAGGGCATGTGTAGAGCCTGTTCGTATGGCCCATGTGTGTGATGGGAGCCTGAGCTTGCCAGTGAGCCTCGGCTGCGGACCCAGTTAGCCCAGATGTCTGTGGTAGTCATTTTCCTCCCATGAGAGAAATTCGACCTGTGGTTTCAGCTTTCCCTTTAAGCATGTTTGTGCTATGTGTCGCTGTCTGGAAAGTCATTTTCCTGTCGTAGCTGTGTTTACCTTTGGTGGTGTTAGGTTTGGGGTCGCTCGGGCCTCCTCCAAGCCTGTGAAGGAGCTGGTGTCTCACAGAGAGAGCACTGGGATATGGTTTTGTTGATGGTTCCTCGTGTTTGAATCATAGAACCTCTCTGCCCCTTATTACATCTTGTTTAGCTGTCTTTTTACAATTCTATTGACCTTTAGGTAAAACAGCTTGGCTGTTGTGAATGCCCAGGGAATCAAGAAAGCAAGGAGAGCAGATAGCGGGCGTCTATGTGGTGTCTTTGGTGCCCAGGCACTGTTGTGTCTGTCCTGCCCTGGCACAGAGAAGCCTGAGATCTTGGCCCTGGGGCCCTCAGCTTTGGGGCCCTGTTTGCCACTCAGATATCTCCCATCGTTGATGTGAATTCCAGATTGCCTTACACTCGGGGTTATCACACTCAGAGGAACAAGGAAGACCATTCTAGAGCTTCTGCAAGTGTCCCTGACTCCCAGGCCCTAAGGCCTTCACTGAAGGACGCCCTGCTTTGTGCTGCTTCCCCACTCTCCACTAAGGCTGCCTCATCTGAACTGTTGTGCACAGCATACAGCAGTGTCACCTCACCTATCAGCAAGCAGCAGCAGAGAGGGCGTTCACTTGTTTTGCCTTTGACTCATTGGGTGGTGTGTGGAGAAGGGTGAGCTGTTGGCCTGACTGGTGACAGAAGGTGTTGAGCTGTGTCAGGCAGTGCATGCTCTTGATAATTGTCTGGTGCTATGTAGTTGCCACCCAAGTTACCAAGGGATGTCGAAACAGCGCTCCCAGCGCAGGACAGATGAAGTTCCTGGTAGCTGTCAGCAAGTGTAGTTACCATGCGCTGCCAGCAAAGTGAGCTGGCGCCTGTGGGAGGCAGCCTTGTGCCTGATGAGAGCAGGCCCGGTCCCCGGTCCCCGGTCCCCAGTGAGCACTCTCAGTTACTGCTGAGGATTTTTTCTTTTTCTTTTTCTTTTTCTTTTTCTTTTTCTTTTTCTTTTTCTTTTTCTTTTTCTTTTTCTTTTTCTTTTTCTTTTTTTCTTTTTCTTTTTCTTTTTCTGCTGAGGGTTTCAAGGGACTGAAACCAGCCCCAGGGCCTGGCCTTGTGATGGAGGATGTTGCACAGGGTTCATACTCCCCTGTGCGAGGAGGGCACTTGAGGGCAGGCCACCAAGCCTCCTGATTTCACGATAGGTCAGCGTGGCTTATCATACTGATGGTCAGCCTGCACCATGACAGTCAGTTCTTATGAAAAACCTTTAGTCATTTTTTTCCTCCTCTAGGAAAATTATTATAATTTTAACTCAGGGTTTTCATTGTAGTGACTTGAGTGTTAATTGTTATGTTAATTTGAAGAGAAGAGAAGACTTTATGCATTGACCTTTGTGCTGAGCAAGGTGCCGCTCCTTGTCAGGCCATGTTTGCACATGGGGAGAAGCCCATGAGCCCCTGAGTGATTAACAGTGGAGCCCACGCTTTTCTGTCAGGACCAGCTTTCTGTTTTTATCTGGAGCTGACTTTAGCTTCTTGTCAGAGAAGCTGTGGGAGTAGATTAGTTTTAGTTAGATCCAGCTGTCTAAATGTTCTCATTTGTAGGCTGAGCTTTACAGAATTCTGTAGTCAAAAACTGTGCCACCCACTGATGCCGATGAAGGGCTCCTTTCTAACCACACAAGTTGCTACTTCTGCACACTTTGGGACTGGCACCATGGGTAGACAGAACACGGGATCTGAGCCGCTGCAGTGCCTGCTTCTGAGTTTAACGTGCTTGGGAGCTGAAAGGAGACTGGAGGAGCTCGGGCCACTGGGCTGGGGCTGACTGAGGGAGCCCTGCAGCGAGGGATTTGAAGTGCCTTGGTGAAGAGCGGAGCTTGGTGATGGGGCTCCTGAACTGCCTCTGACTGGAGCACAGTCGTGGAGGAGCCTTGGCTGGATTTAGTTTCCTTTTTTGCTTTTCGAGACAAGGTTTTTCTGTGTAGTTCTGGCTCTGAACTCTCTGTAGACCAGGCCTTGAACTCAGCGATCTGCCTGCCTCTGTCTTGAGTGCTAGACTTAAAACCGTGGACTAGAGTGCTCCACCTGGTGCTCCACCTGGCTTCTCTGACTATTTGTTTGTTTGTTTGGTGTTTTTATTTTTGGAGACAGGGTTTCTCTGATTAGCCCTGGCTGTCCCTGAACCTCCTTTGTAGACCAGGTTGGCATTGAACTCAGAAATCCACTGGCTTCTGCCTCCTGAGCGCTGGGATTAAAAGCATAGACCATCACCGCCTGGCTAGTTTTAATATAAAGACCTTTAAGAGAAATCTAGAAGAACCTTAAAGTTTATTTTCGGTTTGTATCAGCTCCCGAAGGTTGGCTCTACTAGCACATCACGCCATTGACACTGGGTAGCCATTTTTAAATACTGGGGTGTCTGTATGCTTGGCTGGTGGCAGGCCTTTCCCCACTATAGGCAGCTAAGGAGTCAGGAGGTCTTGGAACAGAAACACACACACTTGACATCTTTTCTTCTTTTGGTCTTAAGTGGGGAAAAGGCTGCCTTGTCTCATTAGTTTGTTTGGTTAATCTAGAAATCTTAAGTTGTAGACACTGGCTTAAAGGAGCCACATGCCCAGGCCCCGTGCTTAGGGCTGCTCCCGTGACACGAGGTGGTACCCTTGGGGGTGGAGGCAGGCCGTGCTTGCCCAGGTTTCAGCTTTGTGCTTGGGCTTTCAGTGAACTTCGAGGCCTTGATCATCACCATGTCGGTGCTTGGGGGCTCTGTGCTCCTGGGCATCACTGTGTGCTGCTGCTACTGCTGCCGCCGAAAGAAGAGCCGGAAGCCAGACAAGAGCGATGAGCGGGCCATGAGAGAGCAGGAGGAGAGGAGAGTGCGGCAGGAGGAGAGGTGAGGCTGGGCTCCTCGCTCAGGCACTTCCCTCTGACTTGACAGGAAGGTGGCTATGAGCGGCAAGGGTTATGAGTCACACGCTGTCTCTGTTTCCAGAAGCGTAGCTTGCTTGTTGTCCACTGTTGTCTTGAGCTGAGGTTACGTGAGAAGCTGACCCCAAGTGCCTAGCCTACTCTTCCCTGGTGGAGGAGGCTGGCAGCGCCTGTGCCGCAGAGCTCCTCCACTGGCCATGGTAGCTATAGGGCTGCCATTCCAGCCTGTAATGATGGAGTACCCTGACTGTGCTGCCAGGTTCCCAGAGCATTGAGTCTCCTCATGTGTGCTGGGGCTCATGCAGACTTGGAGGCAGATGGTGATCAGGTGTTCAGCTCTGAAGCAGGTAACATATGTAAATGTTAACAGTCGTCTTCTCCTGGTCACCTGATGCCAGGCTTTGACCCATTGCATTTTCTCTATGAGAACTTTTTAAAGGTAGACATTTGAATTCTTTTTATTGTTTGTTTATTCTTTGAGAGGGCCTGACCTTGAGCTCTGCATCTTCCTGACCCAGTCTCTTGAATGCTAGGGTAATAGGCGGTCACCACTGTGCCCAGTCAGAGTTAGTTGATGGAAAATAGTAGACTGGCTATCAGAGCAGCCTCTGCAGACTGGCTCTGCAGTCACCCTGCTGGTCGAGTGGTAGGTGTGGCCTAGCGGGCACAGTCACCCCCACCTTTTGGGGGGCTCGTGGAGAGTGCCGAAGGAGCCTTTAGATTCTGCCACAGGAAGTGAAGGGGTTGGGGGTCGGAGAGAACCTTGCTTGTTTATCATAAGTAGATGTGACTTGGTATTTCTGTATTCTTTTTTTCTTTAGGAGAGCGGAAATGAAGTCAAGACATGATGAAATCAGGAAAAAATATGGTAAGAATGAGCTGGGTTTCTCTTGACCAGGTGGGATATGGGCAGCTGCTGCTTTTCCAGAGAACGGTCCTCCACTGGAGACAGCAGCTGCGCAGTTGCCAGAGTAGCACAGGCTTTCTTGGTACTCCTGGAGTGTGACACTTCAGGAGGCTTGTTCGTAGCTGCTCGTGTCCATTTGCCTTCAGATAGCACACACCTGTGGAACTAACCTTGTGTCTGAGGCTCCTTCCTGTTGTGTGTCTCTTCCTGTCTTCTGACGGGCTCAGACCACTATCAGAGGATTGGCTGAGACCAAGGCATGCCACCCCTCCCTCCATGCTTTCTGCTGCATCATCTTGTTTGGAGAAACAGGGGAGTGACTGGAGGAACCAGTCTGGTGATGGCTGCCAAGTGTAATCCAATTATGTTCTGTTGGACTGAGGTAGAAGCCCAGCATGGTGGATCCTCAGTCTCCAGGGTCACACATGACTGTCTGCTACTCCTGGCTCCAAGCTGGTTTTAAAGCTCAGAAAGGGCACTGAAGCTTTGTCTATGGCTGCAGAGGTTGGGTGCTGTAGAAGCTGACCCATCATTCACTGAGCCATAGGGGGAAGGCTCCAGCTGTGAACCTACTTTTTTGGCCTTGAATCACTATCCTGTCATTTTTCCCCCAAGATTTATTTATTTTATGTATGTGCATACATGTAGTTGTCTTCACACACCAGAAGAGGGCATCGGACCCCATTTCAGATGGTTGTGAGCCACCATGTGGTTGCTGGGCATTGAACTCAGGACCTCTAGAAGAGCAGTCAGTGCTCTTAACCACTGAGCCATCTCTCCAGGCCTTGAGTCACTTTTTTTTTTTTAAGATTTATTTATTTATTATATGTAAGTACACTGTAGCTGTCTTCAGACACTCCAGAAGAGGGCGTCAGATCTTGTTAAGGA
>NC_034598.1:42284984-42313257 GCF_900095145.1 Mus pahari
AGAGAGAGAGAGAGAGAGAGAGAGAGAGAGAGAGAGAGATATCTTGTTTGTGATACTTAAGGACTTTACCTACCAGGAATTCAGTTATACCACTTTGTATGTTGGCTTCTCAGCACTGAGAGCAGGGCCTGAGGTAAACATCTTTAGGAGGAAGCATTTCTTTTGTCTCACAGTGTCACAGTTTTCTGTCCAAGGTGCACTGCTGTGGGCCTGTGGTGAGGCAGGCCATGGCAAGGGAAAGCTGCTCACCTTACAGCAGCTATGAAGGATTTAGGGGGACAGCAGTGGGAACAGGGTGGGCCCTTAAGAGCCTGCTTCCTTCAGCTAGGTCCCATCTCCTGATACTGCCATCAGTTTTAAAAATCCATAATGGAAGTCAGGCATGGTGGCACACACCTTTGATTCCAGCACTGGATGCAGAAGCAAGTAGATCTCTAAGGGTTGGAGGCCAGCCTCGTCTACATAGGAAGTTCCAGGCAAGCCAAAGCTGTATAATGAGACCCATCTCAAAACACACACACACAGAAGAAACAGACAGAATTCGTAAATGGGTGAATCTGTAGATTATCTCAGGGCATTTATGACCCTATCGTGGAGCTCACATCTGAACGTTTGCTTCATTGACTAAAATAAGTCTTTGTTCAAGTCACGACACTGGTTCATTTTCTTATTTAGGGACATGCAATATAAAAGTCCAGTTGCCCCCATACAGCACGGCTTCTCTTGTTGGACACTAAATGTGCAAGTCCTGGGTCAGGGCTGTGCATCTCTTCTCATCTGGCCCATCATGCACTAGGACTGAGCAGTGCTGCAGCTGGCGGGGGGGCTTCTTCCCCAGCGCTCCTGCCTGCACTGTGACCTGGGCTTCTCTGACATCACAGCTGTCCTTGACCCTGGCTAGCCCTGTCTCCTTTCTATTGATCTCTGGCCTTCATCTTTATGTGTGGGACTTCTGGGTGGACAGAACATAGAGACCCTGGTGTCTCTGCCCTAACAGAATCTGAGTCAGTAGATACGCGTCATATGAGATGTGAGATGTGAGGGTTGGGACAGGGGCTGTGTGTGAGACAGAATGAGAGATCAAGGAGTGGTACAAGGGAGCTGTAAATAAGTGGGAAGAAAATGAAGAGAAAAGGAGGTGGGTGCCCCAGACTCTGGGTAAAGTCATCCCGTGTCCAGGACTACTAGAATACTTGGTTGTCAACTTGATGGCGTGTGCTCTTTTTATAGTTTTTAGTCTTGACTCACCAGGCACAGCCACAGCTCTTAGGAGGTTGGAGGTGAAGTGGCTTGCTTGGTCTTCTGTGTGATTGTCACCACTGTGGCAAGAAACACGTTCAGAAACTTTCCTGACTTGTAATTTCAGCTGTGGCTCATTTCTTAGGAACAGTTGGGATTCCGGTTCTTGACAGATTTTATTTCAGTTTTAAAGTCACCTGTAGCTCAGCTTCAGCAAAGGTCAAGAATAGTATGGGCCAGGTGGTGGTGGCACACGCCTTTAATCCTAGCACTTGGGAGGCAGAGACAGGTGGATTTCTGAGTTCGAGGCCATCCTGATCTACAAAATGAGTTCCAGGATAGTCAGGGCTATTCAGAGAAACCCTGTCTCGAAGGAAAAAAAAAAAAAAAATACAGAAGCTTGCTTGGAACTGTGGTTAAATTGTCATGTAAAACTTTGCTGAGGTGTATTGTGTTTTGGGGTAGGGTGGGCAGTTTTGTTTCATTTTGTCTTTGTTTGGTTTGGAGTTGGTTGGTTGTTGAGACAAGGCCTTACTATGTAACTCTGGTTGGCCTAGAAATCTACTGGTAGACCAAGCTGGCCTTGAACTCACAGAGCCACTGGTCTCTGCTTCCGGGGTGCTAGGATTAGAGGTGTGGTAGCCTAACCTTTTGTCTTGCTTAGTTTTGTTTCAGATAGTTTCTTGCTCTAACTCAGGCTAGGCTCAAACTCACAGCACTCCCCCTGCCATAGCTTCCCTGGCTCTAGGATTATGGGCATAAGCCAGAACACCCAAGGCTATACATTGCTTTTGTGAGTTTATTTCCAGTTGAGTGAGTGAATTTGTAAACCAAGTTCTTTTTTCCCTTTCTTCCTCAGGTCTGTTTAAAGAACAAAACCCGTATGAGAAGTTCTAAGGTGGCCGGCACACACTTGGTGGTGGATCGTGCAGTTCCAGAGTTTCCTGGGAGTGCACTCCCCAGCAGAGCCTGCAGAGACCTCGCCACCATGGCCACCCTAGATCTGGGTGATCCCTCCAGCCTCAACTGGCACCAGCGTGGCCTTGAGAGGACAATCCTGCTCTTGTTCCCTCTGTGTCTGTATGTAATCACCTGAGACCTTAATCTCGTTGATGTCTTTTTTGGGGGGGAGGAAGTATACTTGGTCCCCACACTCTGCAAGCTGATTACGAAGCTGGCAGCCTGAGGTGCTGACTGGCTGCTGAGCGGCCTTGCTGGAAGATTCACATTGCAACAAGCAAGAGCCATGTTTACTTTGTTATGGCAAGAACTGACCACCACCCTTACTCCCTGAAGGCTGTGTTTTGTCTGTAGGCCCACTGCTGTGACACACCCTTGTTGTTTTAATTTTGGTGGCCTCTTGGAAGGCACTGTCCCTAAGTCTGGTAAGGATTGGCTTCCTAACCCAGCTCCATCCAATAGCACAAAAGCTTATAAAGTCACCTGAAGTCTTTAATAATCTCTCAGGAAACAGTCCTACCAAAACCTGTCGTGAGACGTCCAGGCCTCTTGGATGACATTTTTCATTTTCAGTCTATACTAGACTGAGAATCTTCCTGCCATGGAAAACCTGAGCTCTGAATTCAGTTTGATCCTCGTGTGAGGGCTGAATGTCCATCTCGGGCCTCTCTAGCCACACTGGTGCACAGACTCCAGTGTCCTCAGAAGGGCTTTGTGTAGGGCCTTGGACATCGCCCTCTACAAGTCAGGCAACTATATGTATTGTGGAGGATGAACAGAGTGTCCCCTGGCCATCCTGTTGTGGGAGCTGAGTGTGTAGGCAGACAGGAGGACCCCACACCATCCTGCCTTCCAGGATAACTGCCTGAGCTGGCATAGACACCCACCTCACCTCCACCCTGCTTCCGGCCGTGCCTCCTCACCTATCATGCCTGACACATCCACATGGGCCCTGAGAACGTTGTCAGGGGACACCTTCCATCCACACTGTACATTTCTTTGAAATCCTGATGTGTCCTAGTAAGCAGATCACAACCCTGATGGCAGGGTAAGGAGGAAAGATATTCCCCCTGGGAAAGCAGCCACCAGCAGATGAGGTGGTCTTACTGTAGACTCCCTCATGCCTGAGACCTCACCTAGCAGCTTGGTAACCTTTTCACCTGTCAGTCTGTCCAGGGATTAACATTTTCCTCTCATCTGATTTCCACAAAGTAAGGGAATAACCTTTACCACAATCTGGAGTCTTACCATTTTTCTGCTTTGTTAGGCATTTAATGGAACTTAGAGCCTTGTCAAACATTTCTTAAGTATTATAGCGGCCATTGAGAGTTATCTTTCTCCTGTCTGTTGAAAGGGAACCCTTCTCACAGGCCCTGATGAACTTCATGTTAATATGTCGCATGTATACATTGTACCTGTTAGGTTGCTGAGCTGATGTTAGAGTATTTAATTTTTCAGTGTAGGAATGCAGCAGGTGCTTGTGGGAGTGGCCTGTGCCGCCTGCCTTTGAGCAGCATGAAGAGAAGCCACAGGACCAAGCCTGACACCATCACACCCAGTGCCTTAGTTTTTAACCACTGTCCAATAAAATGGTTGAATATGGCTTTGATTTCTTTGTGTTTTGTCCCAAGGGTGGACTGGGGCTGTGGCTTTCCCGGTAAGGTGGATTTGCCCTGTGAACTGTGTACCATGTCCCACAGGGACTGACTAGGCCAGTCCTGGAGTGGTCACCACCCCCTGCTCTCCATGTAGAAAGGCTCCTGTTGTCATCTGCCCTGTCCAATCCCACCCCACCAAGTCCAACATTCCATTTTTGTACTGGTACAAAGGTGGCCAGGCCGAGGAGGTGGCTCTGCGTGGCTGTCACCCGACACTGACCCCTGGGTGCCCTCCATCGGCATGGTAGGTAAAAGTGTAGGTGTCACCGAGTCTGCCTGTGACTCCCAGGGTCCTTTGTCTCAGCTCAGCCTGGCTGCTTGAACCTGTTGACTGACCATTGTAGTAGAGACAGACATGGGGACTGGGGATGAAAGCTGATTCTGCTGCTTTCAGGCTAACACTAAAATAAGAGACTGGCTTACAAGCCCGGGAACCAGGACATCATCATTCTGAAATACGCGGGGGCTGGGGGGAGCAGCCTTCTGATAGAAAACTATCCTGAGGCATGTCCCTGGACAGACCTGTTTCCAGGAAACACAAGCGCTGGGACAGGTCATCCAAAGTGTCAGACCTGCCAACAGACCACAGAAGGTGAGGACAGGTCCCAGAGCAGGTGGAAGCCCATTCTCCCAGCCATGTCCTGGGACCACAGCCCTTTGCAGGTTACCCTGGGCAAGTGATGTTAGCAGTTGTCACTGTAGATGATAACAGACTGAGAAAATCTGGATGGGTGTGGGAAGGCCAAGAAAAGTTCTGGGGATCCAGTTGGCCAGATATTAGATGTGTTGAGTCTTTAATGTCCTGGGGGAGCTTCCTGGGAACTGCTCGGAATCCAGGGGCATCCTCAGCTTGGACTTTCCTATTCACTCGTGCAGGACGATAGCACAGTGGAGTTGGGTTGAGGAGGGGCTCACTCAGCAATTTCCTGTGTCTGCAGACAGAGGGGATCGTGCTGGGGTGGGGGTGGGGGGGTACATCAACCCTTCCTCCCCAACACTTTGGTTTTAAGGATGAGAGGTCATGCCTCACCAAAAGCAGCCATGGGTGCTGTTAGCTGGCTGGGTGTTGTGACCTCACCTGTCCCCTATAACCAAACCCTCAAATCCCATAAGTGGTACTCACAGGGCAAGCTGTCTTCTACTTTGTAGGGGTCAGCCTCAGCTTTGAGTTCTGGTCCTGCCTTTGGAGCTCAAGCAGAGGGGAGTGTGTGGGGGGGTGGCTCACTGTTGGGGCTCAGAGAGGCTTAACCCAGGTCTGCCAGTGTCTCCTGCTTTACCTCAGTGTTCTGGGAAAGGTGTCCCATGGGTACCAGTGCCATCCACAGCCAGAGGGAATGTGATGAAAGCGGGAACATATGGGGAGCCATGTAGCCAGAGGGGGGGAGAGAATCAGCACTGGGCTGGCTGCTTGGCATTGGTCAGCAGTGCACCCTGGGTAGGACCCACAGCCACAATGACCAGCCATGCCAGTATGACCTGCCCAGCACTCTGTCCTGGCTTCTCTTCCAGCTCTGCCTCCCTTCCCCTCTCCACACACTGCCACCTTGAGAGATCCTCCGTCCCAGAGACAACTAAGCCTTGTCTCACTGTCTGATTGCTTTGAACTCTATCAAAAAGTTGTCACCTGACCCAGGGAATGTGTCTTAGGCATACTGCAGTGAATTGGGGCTTCTCACAGTTGGGTTTTATGTGGCACCTTGACTGGGTAAGGGGTGGCCCTGCATCTATCTGCCAGTGCAGAACAGTGCTCGTTCCAAGGTATTGATGTAATTTTTTTTTAAGATTTATTTATAATTTTATCTTAAGTACACTGTAGCTGTCTTCAGACACTCCAGAAGAGGGCGTCAGATTTCATTACAGATGGTTGTGAGCCACCATGTGGTTGCTGGGATTTGAACTCGGGACCTTCAGAAGAGCAGTCAGTGCTCTTAACCGCTGAGCCATCTCTCCAGCCCCCGTTGATGTAATTTTTAAGCTGTTATATTCTATTACTTTTACTTCCCTTGCAATTCTTATTCTACCTTGATCCCTTCCAAGCCCCCAACACGAAGTAGGAGGAAAAAGGTTAGAGGGGGAAAGGGAACATACACTTCTCTCAGCCAACTATTTCCTACTGATGAGCAGTTAGGGGTTTCTTGGGCCAAGTCCAATCATCTTCAGAATATCCAGCAAACTGACCATAGCAAAGGCAGCGGCAGCCATAGGCCCTCTGGGGTCTCGAGGTAAGCCCTCTCTAGAGTTCCTAGAATTAAACTATCCGCTGCTGGCAAAAATCACGCCCCTCTAGAGCACGAGACAGTCATAGTCAACAGCTGTGGACAGAGTGAAGTGGCCCCATATCCCACACCTGGGATTAAAACAAAAGCACATTCATATAACATAACTAGGTTTTTTAAAGAAACCAAACCTCACTACACCAAGGAGAGGAAGGGAGCCAAATATGTGGGGTCATGACCCAGGAACATTGAGTTTGCTCTGAAGGGCATGTTCCACCTTGGAAGTGGTTGTGTGAGTAGCCACAGTCTCTCAGACACTATCAGTGACATCCTTAGCCTTAGCTAGAAGCGAGAAGTATGGTAAGACAACACTTGGGAAAGTTTTTCATTTTAGACACAGAGATGTTGGGTCAGCTTCAGAGAGCGCTAAAGGTAAGGTCAGGATGGTTTGTGCTCTCCTTACATCCACCATCACGATCTTCAGCATAGATCTAGCTTCCTTAGAACATGAGATAGCCGGTAAGCTTCCCTTCTGGATGAGGCTGGGCTCTGAACTGGAGCACCGAGCAGAGCAAATTACCCCGCCGCCACCACCACACCACTGAGTTAGCCCTGATGTTTTAAGAGTTACAGACTGCAGTCATAAGAGTAGGGTATATTGTGCTGTCCTCATGGGTTTGGGTGTTGGGGTTATACTGTTATAGTTGAAGTCTAGGTTTTTTGGTGCTTCTGTTCAGAGAACTCTGATGGATTGGAGCTCTGACCCTCCTTGGTCAAGGGCCTCCAGACCAGCTATGGTCTTCCCCGGCAGTGCCCTGCCCAGTTTTTCCATTAAGTGTCTCATGGTCTTTATGTAGGGGTGCAACATATGGATGGTGTCTGCACCGAATGCTCAGTTCCCACCGAGGTTTCCATGTGGATGTCAGTCTACATCTGCCCTTTAACAGTGGTATGCCTAAGTTCATCTCAGGTCTTCTGGACTGCTTTCATGGAACACACCTTTGTATTTTTAGAGACAGGGTTTCTCTGTGTAGCACTGGCTGCCTTGGAACTTGCTCTATAGATCAGGCTAGCCTTGAACTCACAAGATCCGTCTCGTGTCTGCCTCCCGGGTGCTGAGATTAAAGGCGTGTGCCCGGCTGGAAACTCCTCTTTGTGTGTGTTTTGTTTTGTTTTGTTTTTTGTTTTCTGTACACTCTGTCTGTCCTGTGCTTGGGTTCCTGCTGGCCCACTACCCTGCTGACCCAGCTCTGTGAGGGGTTTGACAGCCCTGGCTCTACAAATCATTAGATTTCCTCTTTGTAGGAGGCCAGTGCTTTCTGGCATTGTACAGTCTGGGCTGGACCATCTGGTGTTTGCAACTTCCTGTTCATGTCTGTAAACAACCAGCATGGATGGTGACCACACCATGGGCACAGGTAAAGGCTGGCGAGCTGCAGTTCACGTCAACACTGTGGAAACACCATTTGCTGTGACTTCCGGAAACTCCCTTACATCGTGTCTTCAAACCAGTTAAATGGGTTGAGTTTGTGTTATTGTTGTATTCCCTTGTGGTTTGAGAGCTATGTCTGATTTTCTTGAGCTGATCCTATGTTTTTTTTTTTCTTTGCCAAACTGTTGTTCATTGAAACTGAGTATCACCACCGCCACAGAGCACATTCACGTGAACATTTTAATGTGTTTGAACCCCCATCATTCTTTTTTTTTTTTAAAAAAGATTTATTTATTTACTGTATGTAAGTACACTGTAGCTGTCTTCAGATACTCCAGAAGAGGGCGTCAGATCTTGTTACAGATGGTTGTGAGCCACCATGTGGTTGCTGGAATTTGAACTCTGGACCTTCGGAAGAGCAGTCAGTCTGGTGCTCTTACCCACTGAGCCATCTCACCAGCCCATCCCCCCCATCATTCTGTTGGTGCCTATGTAATACCTAGATCTGTGTTTACATTTTGAGCCAGGCAAGGAGTGTGGCTTGCCTTTCTCTAGGCCCCTCCCACTCCCCAGACCCCCTCTCACTCCCCCCCCTCGTTCTTTGCCTGCTGTATGTGACTATCTGGGATGTTAATCCCAGTGATTGCATTTTTCTTTTTATATTAAGCATTAAGTATACGCTATACCAGCTTCATTGCTATTTATTTTTGTCAGGAAATACATCACAAAAACTTGTCCTTCCAGTTAAGAGGCAACTTCATATTTTTTGCAGTGTGCACCCTGCTCAACAAACTCACAGTTCCTGCCTGATTTTCTTGGTCATGGGTTCCATTGTGCTTTTGGCTCTGTGTATGTGTGTGTGTGTGTGTGTGTGTGCACACGCGCTCACACACACACACACACACACACACACACAAATGACATGGTGATCAGAAGACAACTTTTGGAGATTCAGCCCTCTCTTCCCCTCATGGGTTTCAGGGATCAAACTCAGGCTGTCAGGTTTGTGGGGCAAACACCTTTACTTGCCAGGCCATCTCATGGTTCTTTTGCTGAGCTTCTGTGGGTATGTGTGCTCTTCGAGGACCTGGCTTTCTGTAAATGACCAGGAACTTACCCGCCATGCCCTTCACTATTGCTCACACAGCACAGGAGCTCCACCTACAACTGTGGGCAGCGCTCTCATTGGTAGAAACATCTACTGGGCACTCCTGTTGAAGACGCAGATGGAGCCCTTTGTTTCCTCGGGGTGCACGGTCTTGCCTTGCTTTGTGAGCAGTGGACACCTAAGCAAATGACAACTGAAATGTCCTTCCTTGGCTTGACTTCTAACAAGAGCTGTGGGTTTAGGGGCCTTTCCCGTAGGATGGACGCTCTCTCTGCTGTCCATATTTTCTCTTTGGTCGGTTTTGAAAATCCTCTTTTATTGCACTTTCAAATATTCTTGTGCATTATTTATTACCTCTCCCCAGCAGGGGCTTATTTCACAGAAGTTAGACCTGTGTGCTGGCATATTTGTTTGGCTGTTGTATTAGGTTCTTATGTCTATTACTCTTCCAATCCTATTCCACCCTGATTCCTTCTAACCCCCCAACACTAGGTAGGAGACAAGATCAGAGGGGAAATGGGGCATAGTAGACCTCTTCAGCTAGCAAAATAGGTTACTTCCTGCTGATTAGGGGTGTTGTGTTCCTTGGGGGGCAAGTCCAGTCTTCGTAGTCAGGATATCTCCAACTTCTAGTCTCTTTGGTCACAACCATTTGACAAACCACACAAATTGCAGCCAGGAGAAGCAGCCGCTGACAAAGGCCCTCTCAGGGTTCTCCCATTTATACCCTCTCCAGAGTTCCCCCCCAATTAAACTATGCAGCTGGCAAAAAGACACACCCTGACAAGTGCATGAGGCAAATCATAATCACCTGCTGTGAAGCAGCCTCTTATCCCACAGCTAGGATTTAAAAAAAAAATCTTTACATGACTTTTTTTTTTCAATTATTTATTCACTTTACATTCTGCGTCCAGCCCTCCCTCCCAGTCCCACCCTAACAAATCCTCCCTGCATTACCTCTCCCCTTTTCCTCAGAGAAGAGGAAGCTCTCCTTTGGTACCACCCCACCCTGGGACATTTAGTCCCAGCAGGACTAAGTACACCGTCTCCCACTGAGGCCCAACCAGGTAGTCCAGGTATGGAAAAGGGATAGATCCAAAGGCAGGCAACAGAGTCAGAGACAGCCCCCTCCAATTGTTAGGGACTCCATATGAAGACCAAGCTGCACATCTGCTACAAGTGTGTTGGGGGGCTAGGTCTAGCTCCTGCATGCTCTTTGGTTGGTGGGCCCATAACTGGGTTTTTAAAGAAACCAAAATTCTCACTACACTTGTGCCATGGGCCCACATCACAGGTCTCTCACTGTATGCTCCATGGTCTTCCTGCCTGTCCGAAGATTTCCTTCTGCTCTATCTTCTGGTTCACTAATTTCTTCCACTGGATCTTATCTGCTTTTACGGTCATCCAGTGGATTCAAATTTCATTTGCTTTTGTTTTGGGAAGTTTCAGTTGGATTCTGAAATATGTTCTACTTCTCTGTGCAAAGTTTCTGACTTCAAATCCATTTCCTGGACATATTAATCACAGCTACTTTCCAGTCTATCTGGTTAAGTCCACACCCTCTCCTGTGGGCTTCTTTCTGTGGGATATGTTTCCTGGACTGGGTCATGTGGTTTTCTTTGTAAACATTCGTTCTGGACTCTGTGAAAAAGAATACATCAGCCAAGCAGAGTCCTTGTGCAGTATCTTCACACAGACTCTTTGCCTCAATCTTTTCACTTCAGGTTGCTGGTGGGAAGCAGGACAGACAAGCTTTGCCCAGATTGTAACTGGACAGGATGGTTTTGGGGCTTCCAGGGCTGAGCATACAGCTACCCAGCCTCTTTCCTAGTTTTATGCTGCGGTGGCAAAATACCCAGATGAAACCAGTTTAGGGAAGGAACGGGTTTGGGTCTCAGTTCCAAGTCCATCCTTGTGGGGAAGCCAAGCACCCTTTCTTCCTTTCCTTTCCTTTCCTTAGAGACAATCTCCTTGTCGGTAGCTACCTGGAATCTTTATGGAAAAAAAAATTTAAAATAGTTACTTTGAGATAAGGAGTCTCCTCCAAACTCAGGATCTTCCAGCCTCTGCCCCAAGCGCTAAGATCACTGGTGTGCAGCACCGTGTCCAGCAGCTATCGGAGGCAACAGGACCAAGACATCCATCACAGCAAGGAATCTTTAGAATCCATCCTTACGGGGAGTTCCTGGGAGCCAACCTTCTCCCCTGGCTGTTTGGTACTTGAAAGCATGCTCCATTTGTAGAGACATTTATTTAAGTCTGTTAGAAACAAGTACATATTTGTTTAGTCTAGGGAAATGACTTGGGTTGTATCTCTTTGTTCCATTTGCTTTCCCTGAGATTCCATCAGATGGATACATAGTTGCACTGATCCCCAGGGCCTCTTGCTTCCTCCGGGCCCTCTGTTCCCCTGAGACCCCAGAGTCCCATGATTTCCCTTGGGAAGTTCCTCAGCCAAGGCCCTCTCTTCATCTTCTCTGGATGCTGTTCTTGACCCTCAGCTGTCTCCTTAGAGGAGTGGGTGACCAGGTGTGTGTGGAACCTCAGCTTATTATGGGGTGTCTGGGTCTGCTCTATGAAGGCAGGCTGGGATGTCCCATGCAAGGCAAGCCACTCTTCTCAGGTAACCAAAGTCATGCTAAGGTCCTGTCCATGCCCAAGGGGCCTCCTTACAACAATTTTGTTTTTTAATAGGTATATGTGTTTTATTTGTGTGTGGGTAGGTGTGTGTGAGTGCAGTACCTATAGAGGCCAGAAGAGGGTGCCAGATCTTCTGGAGAAGGGGTGCTGAGATCCAAACTCAGGTCCTTTGGGAAAACGGAGTGTTCTGTTAACACATACATATACACATACACACACATATACATATATCTTAAGAACAGGCTTTGAAAAACACACGAGTGAGTGTCTTCCTGTTACCAGTTGCTTACTTTGCACGATGGTAGGTTTTCAGTGTGTGAATGGGTCACAGTGTGATGTGAATGGATCGCAGTGTGGCTGTTCCTTGCTGCAGCCCACATAGGTGCCAGGTTGGTTCATCTGTTCTGAGCTGCACATGTTGTACTCCCATCACTTGGCAACAGATGCCCTCAGCCACAAACCCTGACAGTTTGATTCCTGTATCCTATAAACTGTTAATACAACACTTTATAATGCCTGGCATCTCAGAGCTGATGGTACACTGTGGTCTGAACACTGCCTACCCTGAGTCACTCGTAGCTATTAGTGGAGGGAAGGTGTGCTCTCATCTCCAACAACTTCAGTCAGCCTGATTCCTGGAGTCTCTTTCTCCCAGATACACAGTCTGAGGTGGACATTCCAGAGATAGGCTCAGCTAAGGATGGCCATGGTCTGTATTTGAGGAAGAGCCATACCTTGGTCTGGTCCGGGTATGGGATGAGTTCCAAATGAGTCCTTGTGGAAGAGCTTGACAAACTTGCCGAAGAAAGGTCATGTATACAGGGGAAAGAGGCTAAAAAAGGTTGGCCCCACAGACACTTGGCTTAGTGGCTTTGCAGTGTCACCAGGAAGTGGGGATACTTGTCTGCTGGCCCTTCCTTGGAACAGAAGCATACTTCTGTCCAACTGAGAGCTCCACTTCTCTGGAGGCTGCTTCTGTGATCCTGGAACACGGCCAACCAACACCCTCCTGCGACTACTGTGGGTGACTGTGTCAGTCCCGACTGGTCTGCTTTGCAGGATAGACACAGCGGATAGACGCAGAGGGCCTGTGGGCTGCATTCTAATAACTCAATGCCAAGATACAAGGAAAGGACACTCTTGACCCCCTAGCCAGGGCTCCTGATGGATCTACCAGCTCAAGCTTCCCTTGTTTTGCTTTACCAAGTTGACTCCTTGGGCATGTTATTAAACTTCTAGGTATCTTGGTGTGCTGTGTAAAATGGGTTATTAGTGTCCACCATAGCATTCCAGAAACAGCAAATGGTAGGTCAGAAGGGAGGCTTTCTGTGCCTGCCACTCTCACCCACCCCAGCCACCTAGTGGCTACTTTTGGGACTACATAAGGAGGGAGAAGGGCAGCTAGATAGTGAGAATGAAGGGGAAGAGCTTGTCCTTCCTGGAGCCATCTTGGGAATGGCCCTTGTGGAGGCTGGTCCACCCCATCCAGGAAATCAAATGAAAAAAGATAAAATAGGAGTATGTGCTGGCTTTCTGGGCCAACAGAAGACATCCTCTGTGTCCTCAAAGGATGTCTTTTCCAGACATGAGCCCCTCTGTGACATTCAAGGCCAGAGGCCTGTTCCAGGAGTGTGTGGTCCATAAACCATGCCTGGTAACCAACCTCCTTACTGGTCTTCAGGACCACCTGAAAGGGTTGGCCTGAGTCTCTTCGTTCTCTCTTACCCAAACGCAGCCTGCATGTAAGAAAATGTCCCCAAATGTGCGTGGTGAAGAGGCTGCTGGTTGGGCCAAAGCGATCCTCTGGGTCCTGACCTAGCACATGGCGCCCCGACTCCTCCCGTGCCTCCCTGCTCCCTGCGTGGCCGCGCAGTCTTGCACCCACATCCGGGGTCTCTGGACCTAGGACCTTGAGTCGCGCGTCCCCGGGGCTCTGCGCGCCCCCGGACGCCTGACCCGCCCCGTGACGCATTCGCAACCGTCCGGAATCGCGGCTGGCCAGCGCGCACCCGCGGCGCGGGGCACGCGCCTCGTGCACGCGCCCGACCACGTGACTTCGCGCGGCCAACCAGCGCGCCGGGATTTAGGGATAAAGCGCGGCCCCGCGACAGTTGCGGCGGGAGAGCGGCGGGGCAGAGAGCGTGACTCGCCCGCTCCAGTGCCACCGGTTCCCGCTGCGTTTGCCGCCGCCGTCGCTGCGTAACCATGTCGGAAGAGAAGCCCAAGGTAAGCCCGGTACGCAAGCCGCAACAGATTCCGCGGGACGCAGGCTGGGCCGCGCGCAAACAGGGCCCGCGGGACCGCGCCCGAGCCTCCGCGCCCCTCCCCCACCGGCCCGCGCCCCTCCCCCACCGGCATCGCACTCCGCCCCGGGCTGCACTCTAGCCCCACCCCCGGCTGTGCCTCCCGCCACGCCAAGGCTCCGCCTCCAGGGTCGCCCCGCCCCGGGTGTAGCCCCGCCCACGGCCCGAGAACCCGGAACTTGGGTGCTGGTTCTTGGTTCGCAGGGCTCTCTTGTGGGTCCTCACTCCCAGACGCGGCCATCCTTTCGCGTGGCGTGCGCACAGGTGCACGCGTGGTGCCGCGCGTGAGGCTCGGCGGGCGCTCTTGAGAGCTGTACCGGAATAGGAGCAAGGCTGTCCGCTCCGGGCTTCCAATGTTCGCCCGGCCGCATGCCCTCCTACTCCATCGCGGTGGTCTCGGCAGTTGGTGCGTGGGAAGGCCAGGGTTGCCCATTCCAAATTGAACAGTTTTCCCACCCTCACCTCCCCTGCTGGGGACAGTTTTATCCAACGGGAGATAAACGTTGGAGCCTGGCATTCTGTGCTCTTGAGCGGCCTGGAGATGACCAGTGTTTTGGCTCAGGTGAGAGACCCCAGGAGCAGGGCAAGCATCTGGACTAATGCCATGGTACCATGCTCAGCAGCCGAGCCCAGAAATATCTTGCCTGCGGGGCCCTTACCTTTAATTTCAGCTCAACCTTGGGTTCTGCCTGCACCATCCCGGATATTGAATGAGCACCTACCTGTTCACCCTGTGCCAAGAATAGACAACTTTCTTTATTTTGTAGCTGGTAACCACAACAAGAGTTGTAACCTTTTGGTGCCGTTAGGCAGGAAGTGAATGCCTGGTGTGGCACCGTTATGACCATGCCTTCTGCCTCTCTGGGTTAGTGGAGGCAGAGGTTTATGTTCTTGTTTCTATTTTGGTGATGCAGCCCAGGGTCTGTGGTCCATTAGGCAGATGCGCTACCAGTGAGTTACTGCCTCTCTCCACCCCCCCTCCTCTTTTTTAAACTCAAAGAGATCCTCCTGCTTCTGCCTCCTGAATGTTTCCCTGTGTAGCTCAAGCTGGCCTCCACCTATACCCAGGAGCTCCGGGGTACCAGGTGATGGCAGTGACTGCGCTAAGTAAGCCCTCCTTCTTCTGAATTACTTGCTAATTAGAGAACTCCTTGCGGGAGCCCAGCCAGGCGCCAGGCATCCTGCCGTTGGAGGGAAACATGCCCACCTGAGGCCTTTTCACCTCTGTCTCTGTTTTTGAATACTCACATCCTTTTGGGAACGGGGTTAGAAGTCAACGTCTTGGGACCTGGAGTGATTCATGCTTCTCACTTGTAGACTTCACTTTTTCTCATGTTGGATGCCGGGGGCTGGTGAGATGGCAGGGGGCAAGCTCTGTGAACAGTGCTGCTGTGTCACTGGTGTCCTGGGAGTGGAGGGGGGGAAGTCTCACAGGGGAGGGGAGGGGATGGTGTCCCAAGGTGTGTCTTCAGGTCCCTGTTGGAACCTCTCCTGCCAAACCATTTCTCATACTAGAAGGAGCCATGCTCCTACCCAAGGCTGTTAGGACCCAGTGCAGGGCAGGTTGCTTTCTGCACCCTGCACCCAAGCTTCCTGACTCTATTCCACCTCTCTCTCTGGGAATAAAAAAGTTGCTGAGGACATCCTGGGGAAGCAGGGTGCTTCCATGGAGCATGCTCTGTGGAACCATGGGGGAAAAAGCTAGGTCTGCAAGTTAAGCAAGGGATCTGTTTCCTTAGAAATAAATGGTTCTCGGGAGCTAGAGATGGCTCAGCGGTTAAGAGCACTGACTGCTCTCCAGAGGACCAGGGTTCAATTCCCAGCACCCACATGGCAGCTCACAACTGTCTGTAACTCCTTAATCTGACACCCTCACAGAGACATACATTCGGGCAAAACACCAATACATATAAAATATTAATTAATGACTTAATTAATGGTTCCCAAGACTGGAAAGACAGCTCAACAGTTAGGATCATGGGCCGCTCTTTCAGAGGACCTGGTTACTGCACCCATGTTACTGCTGACAAACATGTAACTCCACTCCTAGAGGCTCTGGCACCTTCTCTGACGTCCTTGGGCACTGCCTACATGTGATTCACAGACATACATGCAGGCAAAGTACTGATACACATTACAATAATAATAAAGGTTAAGAAGTTGCCATGAACTCTTTTCATCCACTGTGGCTGAAATATGTATTCCATGGGCTGATCATGCGCTGGACAACAAAAGGAGTTCCTTTTCGGACTGAACAACCCAAAGTGGCCCAGAACAAACTTTTTGTTCAAAATGTGTTTCCAGGCAACAAGAAGCGCTGACTGTGCCTTTGCCTAGCAGCGTGCATGTACCATGATTATATAAAAACTGCTGCTGCGTAATAGGATTTGTCCTCCAGTATGGTGCATAGAACCCAGGACCTTGAGCACACAGTACTTTTTAGAGCTATACAGAACCCCAGAAGAAAGAGCACAGTCTGAGATCAGAGGGCCTGGGGGGACCACAGCCCTTACCCACCTGACTCCAGACAGTCCAGGGGACCACAGCCCTTACCCTCCTGACTCCAGACAGTCCAGGGGACCACAGCCCTTACCCTCCTGACTCCAGACAGTCCAAGGGACCACAGCCCTTACCTTCCTGACTCCAGACAGTCCAGGGGACCACAGCCCTTACCTTCCTGACTCCAGACAGTCCAGGGGACCACAGCCCTTACCTTCCTGACTCCAGACAGTCCAGGGGACAACAGCCCTTACCTTCCTGACTCCAGACAGTCCAGGGGACAACAGCCCTTACCCTCCTGACTCCAGACAGTCCAGGGGACAACAGCCCTTTCCTTCCTGACTCCAGGAGAACCACAGCATTTACCGACTCCACTGAATTCCCTCAGGGTCCTCCAGTGGCCTTTAGTTCTCCACTCTTGACTTTATGTTGGCTTTTCTTACCAGTCATCAAGAGCCAAATGTAGACTGCAAATGTGTGTTTTTACTAGCCTCATAACTAATTTTAAAACAAAGATGGATTTTCTTTGGCTCTCTAGATTTAATGAGCAGATTTTTGTCTTTGAGTTGGTAGTCTGTAAGGACTGGCTTTGCACCGCGGTTTCTATCACTGTGCCTAACAAATGTAGGTTAAAAATACATTCTGTGTAAAAATAAGACAGTCACACGAGCAACTCTGAGCTGCTGGGGGAATTTTGAGAATTAGGTTGGTTTTAACAACTCAAAACAACCTTACCCAAGGACGTGCACTTTAAATCCTGGTGATTCTGAGCTGGCTTTTGAGACCCATTTTCTGTGTCTTGCAGGAGGGTGTGAAGACAGAGAATGACCACATCAACCTGAAAGTGGCGGGGCAGGATGGCTCAGTGGTACAGTTCAAGATCAAGAGGCACACCCCACTGAGCAAGCTGATGAAGGCCTACTGTGAGAGGCAGGTGTGTGCTGGCCAGAGAAGGAGCTTTCTGGGGTGGGGTGGGGGGTGGGGAGCTGGGGGGCGGTTGGGGGTGCTGCTTGTGTTGCAGGCTTGCCCTTGCTGTGCCCTGGGTCTTGGTATCTGCATGTCCTTCTAGTGTATCTCTCTCCCTGGGCTCCACATGGATCGGTGGAACTTGGGTTGGAGCATCTCCGGTGGGATTTGCTTCCTGATAGACCGTCATAGTGGTGCACACTCCTGTAGGGTCAGCACATGGCTCTGGAGAGGCCCTGTGATGTGCTCAAATGTGGGATCAGTGCTGGTTCGAATTCCTCTTCCTCTTTCTGGTATCCATCCAATTGTGTTTGTGTGTGCTGCCCTCATTGGCGATTTCATTTTTTTTATGTTATTTAGGAAAGTGAGGAGACATGTGACCCTGTCCCTTCATTATCGTTTCAAAATGCAAGCTGACTGACCTTGTCCCCAACAGTGACCAGCTGGGTTATCAGTGTCCCTGTGAACTCATGGCTCTTGTACATACTATGCTTGGGTCTGTCCATCTATTCATTCTTAGTAAGGACCTTTTGGCAGATGGGTACGCTCTAGCCCACCTGGAAGTCCTTGGTCTCACTTGCTCTTCTGTTGTCTGCCTCAGTGGTTGCCTGGCTTGCTGCCCATATTCCTAGATGCCAGTTCCTGTCTGGGCCCTGCCATCTGGTGGCTCTTGTAGGGGGCCCTGCCCTTTTGTGAGGGTAGCGGCATCTCTCATTACAGCAGCATCTCTGAGTGCTTGCGCACTCAGCTGTGTGCTGTCCTTTGATTTTGTTGTAAGGACTCTGAAAGGCGGTGGGTGCCCTGCTTCTCCTTGCCCACCTCCTGAGCCCTGCAGATGGTGCCCTTGGCCTCTCTCCTGGGTTTTGACCTCAGGCACTTCTCACCTGTGAAAGGTGATTCGGAGCTTTCCGATGTCGCCATGTCCCCTTGTGCCCTCCCAGCTGAGTCAGCTGCGGGTGCTGTATGCCACCATCGGACTGCACATGTGTAGGTGCGTTCCTTGCCAGTGCTGGGCTCAGTCTGCTTGTGTTTGCGTGGGCTTGTAGGCGCGTTCCTTGCCGGTGCTGTGCTCAGTCTGCTTGTGGTGCTCCCAGATCTTCTGCTGAGACGCTCTCTCTGTTGGAGGGTACATACTAGGTCAGCTCCTTCAACATTCTTGGGCATCCTGCTGGCCCCACCCTACCCATTGTTTTGAGGTGAGGTTGTCTGCACGGCTGCCCTCACAGTCTTGGGAGAGACATTGTGGGGGTTTCTTTTGTCTCCTCTTGTGTCTTTTTTCTGTGTTAATTCCCCGTCTTTGCCTTGGAGCATCATCTCCCATATCTGACAGGGATATGTGTGTAATTGTCTAGGCTGAGGTGCACTACTTGGGAAGTTGCCGTAATTCTCTGTCAGCATCCTGTGTTTTGGAACACGAGTGACATTCTGATTCTCTGATGTGAGGTCTCAGCAGGGACTCAGGAAGATTCTTCTCACTCTGGCAGGGTGCTCTCTGGGCCCTCCCCATCTGTAGACTTGCCTCTACCTGTCCTTGCTCCTGTGTAGCCAGATGTCCGCCTGTGCTGCTTCATGCTGGAAGTACCCGGTTCTCTTGCTCTGGCTTGAAGATTTATTTATTATTATATCTAAGTACACTGTAGCTGTCTTCAGACGCATCAGAAGAGGGCGTCAGATCTCATTAGGGATAGTTGTGAGCCACCATGTGGTTGCTGGGATTTGAACTCAGGACCTTTGGAAGAGCAGTCAGTGCTCTTAACCACTGAGCCATCTCTCTAACCCCGTACATGTGTTTTAACTGCTCCATCTCCTTCCTTTTTTCTGCCTCCTGATGTTGAAGAAACTGGAAATAATAGAATTGATATTGTAGAGGATTTGCTAATAGATTTGCTTAGGAGACATGGAGTCATACGAAGTGGGGTTCAGCTAAAGGAGTACTGTCTCCAAAACCCCAGGGATGAGTGGGTGCCAGCCGGGCCTGTGAGAGAGAAGAGAAACCGAGGATGCCAGGATGTAAGTGTTTATTCTCAAGGACTGACTATTGGCTCTGTTCTCTCAACAAAGGAGACAACCCTGACTTACAAGCAGCTCCTAGACCCATACCCCTATCACATAACATGCATCTAACAAGGCAGCACAGGGGACTGAGCAGGGCCACACCCAGTGTTAAGTCTTGGCCTGATGTAAAGCCCTCAGTTCTTTTATTGAGAAGTGCAGTGTGGTTAGGTGGGCAAGATTACCCCAGGTAAGAACTATTGGAAAGAGAACAGCACTGGTGTACTTAAAATAATTGAATTCTGGTAATTTAATAATTTGATATGCCATATCTTTGCTGCATAAACTTCCCATCTGCCTAAGTGGCCAGGCTTGCAGTCTCCTGTCTCTGTTGAAATTGTTCAAAGTGTAACATGGGCCTGGGATCTGAAAGAGATTTAAGGATGCCATTGTGTGTGGAATTCATAAGCCTATGGTGTATATAAGTTAACAAAATCTTCTGTTTAAGGCCACCTCCACTTTGGGCATTAGCCAGGGTCAGACTCATGCTATTGTATTAACGAGCTTTTCCCTTATCTCTAAGTGTGTGGAGTGACTTCTCACTGGGAAGGCATGTCATCCCTGTAACATGCGTGATGCTTTCTTCTTCCTCTGGTCTGTTCTCACATATTTGAGTCTTTCCTTAAATGCCTGCCTCCCCACCCTCCACCCCTAGTTTCTGCTTGTATTTAAGAGTGAAGCAGCAAACCCCTGTGGGAAAGAGAAGTGCTATGTGTTTTGATGGAGGTGGCAGAGGCTGCACAGCCACAGGGTGGTATGTTAGAATTGGGGACTCTGGGGGCCCAGGTGCTGCTCTGAGAGGCACTGTTTCCTGAGGAAGATTGCCTCCAGACTGCACCCAGCATCTGGGGCAGCTGGAACACTGAGGGGTTTCTGAGGCACATTGGAAATGCTTGCTTTTATTAGCCTGCCCTGGGCACCCCCTGGTCATACCTGTCTTGACAGGGCTCTGAGTCCACATCTCTAGGAAGCCCTGCTTATTGCTGTGAGAGAGAAAATTTCTTGGCCTCCCAGGGTTGTGGGAGACTTTGAACCCTTGGAAGTTTATGTGTGAACTTTTTTTGTTTGTTTTATGTGCATGGGTGTTTTTGCTTGCATGTATATCTGTGCACTATATGCATGTCTGGTTTTCACAAAGGCCAAAAGAGAGCATCAGATGCCCTGAAGCTGGAATTACAGGTGATTGTGAGCTGCCATATGGAGACGGGGAAACTGAACCTGAGCCCTCTGCAAGACCAAAAGTGCTCTCAGCCTCTGAACTAGCTCTTCAGCCCCTGCGGGGACTTTCAAAAAGCTTACCCAGGGGTTCCTGGTCTTACCATCCCTGGGTCCCTGAGATTTTTGGCTCCAGCACACATGAGATTGCAGTGTCCTGAGGCTTGTGGCTTCAGACTCCAGCCAGCGGAGACCAACCATCTCTGTGTTCCTGCCTGGAGGCCGTGCCTTTCCTTCAGTGAGCAGTCACAGTTTATCATCTGTCCTGTTTCCAGGACAGCAGAGCTGCCAAGGTAGAGGGTGATTCTGCCTGGGGTTGTTGACCTGCCTCCTCTGACAGGCTGAGGCCCGCTGCCCTCCTCTCAGGGTGGAAAATGCCTTTCCTTCCTGCTGTCTTCCTCACAGTCCTCGTGGTCACCTGACCTGCTTCTCTCTGGGAACTTTCCAGAGGAGGAAATGGTACAAAGTACAGAAGGAGGAACTTGGCTCAACTTTCCTTCTGGGCGGAAGTGAGAGGCAGAAGTAGGACAGGCCTGGTGTTGGAATGTTCTGGAGATTTCTGAAGGGTTAGTTTGGGGCAGCATATGCTGCAGATTGTGGGCCACCAGGGCTTTCTGCTCGGCTGGGTCACATGTGCATATGCAGAATGCTCATAATGTTGGTGGCTCTGAATATATATCTCCAGGTTACTCTGTGTATCTGGGAACATCTAATACTTTTCCTTCCTTTTTCCCAGGGCTTGTCAATGAGGCAGATTCGATTCCGGTTTGATGGACAACCAATCAATGAAACAGACACCCCAGCCCAGGTATGAAGTGTCTGTCTTCAGGGTCTGTGCCATTTCTAGTATCTAAACGGTGTCCGTTCGAACGCTGTTATTTGAAAAATGGCTTGTTTCCGCAGTTTGTTTGTTTGTTTATTTATATGGGCATTGGTGTTTTGCCTGTGTGTATATGTGAGGGTCTCAGTCAGATCTTGGAGTTACAGATAATTGTGAGCTGCCATGTGTGTGCTGGGATTTGAACCTCTAGATGGACAGTCAGTGCTGCTAACGTGTGCAGTTATGCTGAGCCATTTCTCTAGCCCCGCCGCAATGATTTTGATTATTAGACTTCAGAGTTTGATACTTTGAGATTGAGTTTTTCATGTCAGTGGTAGTCAGACATATCTTTGCTTTTGCTGTCCAAGTGTAAGGCCCATCACCTCAGAACGATTGCCCAGGAATCCGCTCTGCAGGCTGTTGTAGAATGCACAGCTCCTGTGGTCCTGGGGGCTTAGTGCCAACCATTTGTTCTTCAATGGGGTTATTTGTCTTACTTTTAAAATTTTTAATTAAAAATTAAAATTGTGTGAGGGCTGGATAGATGGCTCAGTGGTTAAACGTACTTGTTCTTGCAAGGGACCAGGGTTCAATGATACCTACGTGGCAGCTTACAATTGTCTTAAACTGTATTCCCAGGAGATCTGATGCCCTCTTGTGGCCCCTAGGCATTAGTCACACATGTGATGCACAGACATATGTGCACATAAAAATTAATTAATTAGGGGCTGGTGAGATGGCTCAGTGGGTAAGAGCACCCGACTGCTCTTCCAAAGGTCTGGAGTTCAAATCCCAGCAACCACATGGTGGCTCACAACCATCTGTAACAAGATCTGACGCCCTCTTCTGGAGTGTCTGAAGACAGCTACAGTGTACTTACATATAATAAATAAATAAAACTTAAAAGAAAAATTTAATTAATTTAAAATTCCTTTTGGGAGCCGGGCCTGGTGTCGCGCGCTTTTAATCCCAGCACTCGGGAGGCAGAGGCAGGCGGATTTCTGAGCTCGAGGCCAGCCTGGTCTACAAAGTAAGTTCCAGGACAGCCAGGGCTATACAGAGAAACCCTCTCTCAAAAAAACAAAAAAACAAAAACAAAAAAATTTCCTTTTGGGCTGGGTGGTTGTGGTACACGCCTTTGATCCTAGGATTTAGGAGTCATAGGTAGACTGATCTCTGAGTTTGAGACTAGCCTGGGCTACAAGAGCGAGTTTTCGGATAGCCATGGCTACACAGAGAAATCTTTTTTGTGTGTGGGGGGTTGAAGAGATAGCTTAGGGGTAGAGAGCACCAGCTATTCTTCCAAAGGACCTGGGTTCGATTCCCAGAACCCACATGGCACTTCAACACTGTCTATTAACTCCAGGGTTGGGGGATCCAAGAATCCTCCATGCATTTGGGGCATATAACCTCACATAACTACATATACAAACACATAAAAACAAAATTAATGAATAGTAGATTTTAGTGTGTGTGTGTGTGTGTGTGTGTGTGTAAAATGTTTATCTAAAAATCCTGGAGCTGGCAAGATGACTTACTGGGTGAAATGCTTGTCACCAAACCTGGTGACCTGAGTTCATATGAGTGCCTCCCTACCCCCCCTCATTAAAAATGTATTTAAGTATCTTAAAGTGCTGACATTGCAATATATAAAGTAGACGTAAGTGCTCAAAGTGTATTGTGTGCCTGATGAGTCTGTTTTTAATGACCCCATTTCTCTCTCAGTTCTTAGCTCTGACTATTCTTCTGTGAATCTTGTCAGAAGTCGGGTGGATAAATAGTTACTGTGACTCCACAGTAACCCTTTTTTCTCGCATGCTGCACTCCAGCCAAGGTGACTGGGCTGTGTCTAGTGTAGGGGAAGCTGTTTGGGAGTGTGGTATTAGTGTGAACTCACTTCTGACATTTCCTGTCTCCTCTCCCGGGCCTGCCTTGGCAACTTGACTAGCTGGAGATGGAGGATGAGGACACCATTGATGTATTCCAGCAGCAGACAGGAGGAACAGCCTCCCGAGGGAGCGTCCCCACACCCAACCGTTGTCCTGACCTGTGCTATTGAGCAGTGACCATGCAGCCACACCAATCACACAAGAGTCAGCAGAAGCCAGAGTCACCGAACGATTCTCCTTTTCCGACGCGCTTGGAGTGATCTACACACAGACCACACTGCGGGGCGAGAACATTACATAATGTGGCCGCTAGGAGGGTTTGGTTTGGGGAAAAAGAGGCGTGAGGTTTTGGGGTTTGTTTTTGTTTTCATTTCTGTTCCCTCCCATCCCTAACATTTTTTTCCCCAAACTTGGGTCTGGATGTAGCCTCTCACCCTATGGCCTGAATCCAATCCCTAAAACTGTGGTTTCCTCCGGTGTGACTTGTCCTGATCAGGTAGCGAGAGCTTGTGGTCCTATTTCCCAATGGGCATGCCTGTGGGATGTGGGGAGGGGCAGAGAGGCAGAATTCCACCTGTTTGTTGTAGGCATAGAATATTAAAAAATGTGAGATACTGTAAATTTGAGCTTTGTCAAGCATATGGTAAGTTAAAGGGAAAGACCAACGCTTCTTAAGAACCGAGAGGGGTCTTCCTCCTGTGGCCCAGGCGATCCTGCACGTGCCCACTTCCTACTCGGTACTGGTAATGGGTACATGGGTAAGGGTGGTACAGTGAAACCCACTCTCTTCCCTTTTTATAATGTAGAAGAAATTGTCCTGTCTCATTTGGGAATTGAATGTGGCTTCAGATTTCTTCTTGTACTTGCTTTCGATACATAATTATGGTTTCGGTATAAGAAGGTAATTGGTTAAGTATCACGTTTTCAGCCATGTTGTGTAAGAGACCTGCTTTCAAGTGTGGTTGTAAAAGCAAGCCCGGGAAAGGTGGCCTCATTCTCACGGACTGTGCTGTGCAGCTTTCCAAGTGTGTATTAAAGTGACGCATCAGTGGGTGACTTCGGTTCCGCATTGTGGGGTCAGTTCAATGTCCATAGTTCCTGCCTGTCATCCTTCTGTGAGGATCCATTGCTGCTTGATGGCCATCTCTGCCTTTTATAGTCACCTGACACTGACCTACCATCTCTCGCTTGCTTAAAGTCTTGAGGAAAATGTTCCTGTTCCTGTTTGCTGCGTGGGCTTGGGTGGGATGTCTGTTGGCTCTGTTGTGTTTATTCACCGGTTTGTACATTATCTGTTGTCCTTTACTACTGTAAACAGTAAATATAGTTTGGTATTCTGTCTCTTGGCCTATGTTAAACACTGTATTTGGAGACTGGTCATATGTCACAGCTCACTGTGACAGTCTGTCCAGTGAGGCCTCTTAGACGGACAGACAAGGCAGTTGCTTAGCTTGCTCTGTAACATGTGCTCCATGCTGGTCCAGCTGCCTGCCTGCTGGTCCTGCACATACCACTTGGCTCTCCTCCCCTAGGTGTGTGAAGACAAGGTGGGCTTTAGAGGCAGGGTGTAGTGTGGGGTATCAGTCAGTTCATGGCCTACTAATCTGCTTTGCCATGAATTGATGCTCATTTGGCAGTGAGGGGTTTCAGTACTTAGGTTAGATAAAACCCAGGGTTGTCATCGCTCGAGCCCTGTTAGTCTTATCAGTCGAGCACAAGCTCCAAGCACCTAATTCATCCAGCAGGAATGTGTGCATTAAAGTAGAGGACAGAGCCAGAGCCATTTTCTAGGTCTCTCAGAAGTATTACTTTCTCAATGGTGCCACAGAATACGTGGCAAGCAGCCTAGAGGAGCAAGAGTTTATTTTGGCTTATGGTTTGAGAGTGCTCCATCAGGACATGGGAGACAAAGGGAACTGCAGCAATAGGCTGCTTGTTGAGGGGCTTGGGGATCAGGAAGCAGTTAATCCTGTCAGGAAAAGGCTCTTAGGGGATACTCAGAGGTGAACTTTATTAACACTCCAGGCATTTCTTAATTGAATTAAGTGTCTTATCAGGCAGACACCCAAGTACATCACTGTAGAATCTACTTGGCTCTTAAGATTGTGTGTTGCATAGTACAAAACACATTTAGTCTGTCTCTGAGTGCCCACCCCAAGGTTCAAAGTCTGCTCTGAGACTCAAGATAGGTTTTGAATGGTGAGCCCCTGTAAAACAAGTTACTTCTGACATACAACAGCACAGCGTAAACATGCCTATCTCAAAAGGGAGGGATTGGAGCATAGCAAAGAAAGATTAGGCCGAAGCAAGATTAATGAAAGCCAGCAAGGCACGAACCAAAGCCTGCTGCTCCATCAGAGGTTCTTGGGATCATTTGGGCTCTGGTGGCTGTGGGTAGTCCCATCCCACAGTTCTGCTTCCTGAGGTGCTTGTGGTCTCTGTTGGGCCAATCTTGGTGCCTGCAGCGTTCCTCAGTGAACATCCCACCCTGGTGGCATCTCTAACATCCGGGGACTCCTTACCAGGTAACTTCTCCCTTCTCCACTCCACAGTGTGGCTTCTCGGGGGCCTCCGTACAGGAATCTTGATGCCCCCCCCCCATTCATTGCCTTGTTTCGTTGGCCTTTCTCCCCTCTTACATCTCACAAATGTGGATGCCTCCACCAAATCTGGCTGTCAGTTCCAGAGGAAGCCTGTCATCCTTAGGCCACAGCTGCAGCCACCTGTGAGCTCTTGAGGCTGGGGAACCCCCCCCCCATGTGCTGGTTGGTTTTGTTTGTTTTCCAGCAGGGAACCCTAAACGATCTCTTCAGGCACTCTTCTTTCAGATTAATTTGCATTTTATACCCTGGGGTTCTCATTTCATTAGGCACTGTACAGCTCTTGGCTGGCACTAAATTCCTTTAACCACTACAGTACAGTTTGTTTCCAATCTGCCCTGTCCTCAACTCTGTCCGACCTTTCTTCACCAAAGGACACTTCCCACATTTCTCTGGGCTACTTTCTACCTGTTTTCACTGTAAATCTGGATAAATGTGGTGAATAAGAACCATGCCGGGCCGGGCGTGGTGGCGCACGCCTTTAATCCCAGCACTCAGGAGGCAGAGGCAGGCGGATTTCTGAGTTCGAGGCCAGCCTGGTCTACAGAGTGAGTTCCAGGACAGCCAGGGCTACACAGAGAAACCCTGTCTCGAAAAACCAAAAAAAAAAAAAAAAAAAAAAAAAACATGCCATAGCCTGGATGTCAGGTAGGCTGCCTTGAAATTCCCTCTGCCAGCACTGGGCCAGTGGCACAATGGATAACGCGTCTGACTACGGGTCAGACATTCCTTCTGCTAAACAGCTTCCTTAGCCCACTATTTTTGAAATATGGCCTCACTCCAGTTTTTAGGATGCAGGAAAAACAGAATCGTTATGGGGAATCCACCAGAAAAGACCACTCAGATACAATCTATAGCCAATTGGAAGTCTATTCCAGCCAGCTGGGACCAACTTAGGTATTTGGGACTCAAGACTAAAGAGCAGTGGTTCACAGGGGTCAAATCAGCAAAATTACAGTTATGAAGTAGCAGCAAAGATAATCTTACAGCTGGGAGTTACCATAACATGAGGAACTGTGTTAAATGTTAAAGCATTAGGAAGATTGAGAACCACTGATTTAGAGTATAGAGTAAGGTGTTTTAAAGACCCCCCCCCCCGCAAAAAAACAAACAAACAAAAAAAAAACAAAAAAAAAACCACATTCTGATAACTCAGCAGTTTGCAAGGAGAAGTTTTGTGCAAGCAAGCAGTTTAAAAGCAGTTAGCTGGAGGAGGTTCTGCACAAGCTTTAACAAGCTAAGTTAGCTGGGGCATCGGTGACTCGGGTTTCTAGAATAGAGCTGAGTAACTGTTTATGGGGCTTCCCATCGCGGAGATCAGATTCTAGTTAAGCCTAACATGGCCTCAGCAAGAGTCCAAGATGGAGCCGGGCGTGGTGGCGCACACCTTTAATCCCAGCACTCGGGAGACAGAGGCAGGCGGATTTCTGAGTTCAAGGCCAGCCTGGTCTACAAAGTGAGTTCCAGGATAGCCAGGGCTACAAAAAACAACAAAAAAAAAAAAGAATCCAAGATGGAGGAAACTGCAGTGTTGCCCTGCCGCAGGATGTCACGTGAAATGGTTGCCACTGCGTTTCTGATCTCCTTGTTAACCTCTGGGATAAAGCACCCTGAGCAGTCTTGACTGCCTGCATTTCTTGGCCTTCTGGTCTTCCGGATCCCCACCAGAGTGGGCCTCTTAGCCCCGCTCACAGCGATCTGAGAGTACTCTAGCTCCCAGCCCTGAGCCTGTTTTCCACTTTTTTCCTTAAAACTAGCTCTGGGGCTGGGACTGGAGAGATGGCTCAGCAGTTAAGCACTGGCTGCTCTTCCAGAGGTCCCGAGTTCAAGTTCCAGCAACCACATGATGGCTCAAAACCATCTGTAATGGGATCTGATGCCCGCTTCTGGTGTGTCTAAAGACAGCTACAGTGAACTTACATATAATAATAAATCTTTGGGCCAGAGCAAGCAGAGTTGCAAGCAGAGGTTCTAAAAATTCAATTCCCAACAACCACGTGAAGGCTCACAACCATCTGTACAGCTACAATGTACTCACATTAAATAAATAAATAAATAGATCTTTTTTTTTTTTTTTTTCAGCCACAGTGTACTCATAAAATAAATCTTTAAAACAAAACAAAACTAGCTTTGAAGAGCTGTACCCCATGGCCAGGCTCATCACAGCAATGGCCTCAGTTCATGGTACTACTTTACTATTTTGTTTTCTTGCTGCTGGGATCAATACCCAACAAACAGAAGTTTAATTTTGCCTTGGGGTTGGAGGGGATACCGTCTATCATGGCAGCAGGTGGCTCCAAGGTGGCAGCAGTGTGTGACAGCTGCTTACTCACGGGGTAGCTGACTAGAAAGCAGAACTAGAAACAAAGCTAATCCTAATCTCAAAATTCACCCCCATCCCCAAGTGACCCACTTGCTCCAGCTAGGCCGCATCTGTTAAAGGTTCCACCCTGACCAGCATTCAAACATGGGCACGTCTCACGTTCAAACTGTCCCAGGGAATCCGGGCTGCCACATCATTTGGATGTGTTATAGCTTATGGAGCAGTGTGTCCTTGAGGCCTCCTTTTGTCTTGTGGGTGGGGCATGCTTGGGAGGGTTATGCGTGTGTGATTTTCTTTTTTAACTTTACATGTAATTGGAGTAACATCCTAATATTCTTTAAAAAAAAAAAAAA
>NC_034598.1:42313493-42329574 GCF_900095145.1 Mus pahari
AAAAACCAAAAAAAAAAAAAAAAAAAAAAAAAAAAAAGATTTATTTATTGTAAGTACACTGTAGCTGTCTTCAGACACCAGAAGAGGGAATTTGAACTCAGGACCTCTGGAAGAGCAGTCAGTGTTCTTAACCGCTGAGCGGTCTCTCCAGCCCCCCTATATTCTTTTTTTAAAAATGACAAGTGTGATGAATCTAATGCCTCTTATACTCAGGGTCCCAACAGGAACTTTCTCTTTATCCCTACACCAAGTCCTGGAAGCCCCTTTGTTCGGAGAGCCACGTCCCGAGCTGTATCCCTCATGTCCACTCATGGAAAGCAGTTGTGCACCTAAGAAGATACCAAGCATCTATCTGGTAGCTCCGTGTGGTGAGGAAGTACAGCTTACTTGGCAGAGTCTGAGTTTTTTGGCCAGAGAGGGTGGGATGTGCCCGGGAACTTTGTGAAACCAAGGTACTCTTTCTCTTGCTGGAAGTGTCATCTTCTCAAATCCCCTGGGTCTCAAAAGCCAAATGTAGTGGCCCGGGTCTTTAATCCCAGCACTTGGGAGACAGAGGTAGACAGGCGGGATCTTGTGAGTTCGAGGCCGGCCTGGGCTAAATAATGAGTTCTAGGACACCCATCTAGGAAAAAAAGTTTCACGATCTGGACAGCCACTTTTGAGGGGCGTGCCCAAGCGCAAGGACATGAGTCTCACTCGGGAACAATCCATGATGGGCCATTAGCTCTCGCAGGATTTTTGAAGACTAATGGGCCGCAGGGCGAGCTGCGCGCAGCCTCACGGCGGCGTAGAAAACCGTCAAGGCTGAAGGGGAGGCCGGCCGAGAAGATTCTGGAAGCCGAGCTCCGACGGCCCGGGCCATTACCCGGCGAGCGCGAGGCGAACCCCAGCGAGCCTCTGTCTGACGCACCCGGGCGCGCCACGTCACCCGCGTGCGCCCCGGATGCACTTGCGCCCGGAGCCCGGGACCCGGAAGCAGCCGTGGGCGTCGGAGCGGGCGGGCGGGACCGGCGCGGATGTGGCGAGGCTGCTGAACGCAGGTTCCGCGGTATGGCGGGGACGGCGTTGAAGAGGCTGATGGCCGAGTATAAGCGTGAGTCGGGCGGCGCCCGCCTTCCCGTCCTCTTCCCCATAGCCGCCCGCGGCGTGGCCCGGCATGGCTCGGCTCGGTGCGGAGCGGTGCGAGGGTACTGGGCCGGGCTGCGGGATTCCGCGTGTGGATAAAAGGCCGGGCTGTCGCCGTCACCTGCGCACCCCGGCCAGCCGCAGCGGGGCAGGCCCTGGGCTCAGAAGCCGGCCCGGCCAGCGCCGCCCTGGCCCTGCCACCCGGGTCTGGTCCCTGAGCCCCTGTGCGCTGCGCATCTGCGCTCCCGACAGTTGATGCTGCGGGGCGAGTACCGGGTGATTCTCGTTAGGTGGTCGTGCGGTCGAGGGGAGTTGGGGGAGAAAGTTAAAAATAAACAAGATAACGACTCAAACCCCCGGCCACGCTTTAGGTGCGAGTTGCTGGGGCAAAGCAAAGTTTCTCGGACACGGGCTCCGGACAGTTTTCTTGGATCCGGATCTGTGTTTCTCTCTGTTTTACTTTTTCAGCTTTGTGTCTAGATTGAGAAACATCCCCTTTATCTAAAGAAAGAGGGAACAGCATTTAGGCTCCGGGACAGGGGTTTAAGTTTTGGCCACTTCTACCCAAGGGTATTCACATTAGAGAAAAACGTATCCTCCGCAAAAAGCCTCAACTCTTATGTCAGACAAAACGTATTGTCACTTAGTTTGAAGTTAAGGCCGTGAATCATCTCAGTGTGTGAGAGAGAAAGATTTTGGTTAAAGAGGGACCTCTAAAATAGGAAAGCTGGTGAGGAGCTCAGGGGGTTCACAGAGGAGAGGGCTCCACCTGCTGTGGCTTCTTGGAAGAGGGAAAAAAAAGGCAGGGAGCTAAGGGTGGCCCCAGGCTGACAGCTAGTCTGGGACCAGTGTTACAGCCATACGGAACAAAGTTGTGCCAGCGACTTGAATGGACTTGGGTTGCAGCCCTGAAACACCCAGCTGTCTCAGCTGGGCCCAGGCCCACATGGAAACCATGAAGTCATCAATGGATATTGTTGAAGCCTGTGGCAGCAGTAATGGGAAATGCAGCCAGCAGTACCAAGCATGAGGAGCGAGGGCAGGTTTTTTCTGTGTCCTTGTGAATTCTTTAAAAGTCCCACTGAGTGTTTTTCTTCTTTTATGGTGTAAAAGGTTTGTCCTCTGTTTAAGACTGTGTACTCTAGTATTAGGTAGATTCAACAGGAACATCCAAGGTTGAACTAGAGCATCCGAGGTTGGGCTAGAGCGAAGGTGTTCTTGCATACCTGATTGTACTGTAGATTTAGAGGCGATATGACCTTGGTTGGGTGTGGTTCATTGTCTAACTTTTATTTATGTGTTTGAGTATTTTGATTACACATAAGTGTTTCATATGTGTGCCTGGTGCCAGTGGATGTTAGAAGATGACATCAGATCCCCTGGGACTGGAGTTACAGCTGGTTGTGAGTCTCTGTGTGGGTGCTGGACTAGAACCTGGATCTTCTGCAAGAGCAACAAAATCTATGAGTCATCTTTTCAGCCCTGTTGCTTTTCAGGCTCCTTGTTTTTTATAGGCAGTTGAATAACATGCAAAACGATTAGACTGAGGTCATATCACAAAAAGAGCCAAGGGAAGACCTTAGACTGCTCCCAAGTGCACTGTCCTGTGCATGCAGAGGCGGACATTGGATGGCCCACTCTGTCACTCACTCTCCACCCTCTTCTCTTGAGACCGGGCCTGTCATGGAACCTGGAGCTCATCAATTCAGCTAGAATGGCCTGCCAGTTAGCCCCAGACATCTTCCTGTTTCCTCCCTTGCCTCCAACTCTGGGGCTGCAGGCACACATGGTAAATAAATCCTGCTTCTTTTTCATCCAGGTGCCTGTACTTGAACCTGGTTCCTCTGTAAGAACAGTGTGTGCTCTTGTGTTCTTGTCACACGTGCCCACAGCTTTTCTTCTCACTGTGACAGACAAGGGAACAGTGTCCAGCGCTGCTGTAACATTGTCACCACCCAGCCAGCTTACCATAACAGACACCATCTCACGGTTTAGAGATGGAATTAGGAGCCCACTTGTGGCTTGGGCTGTAACCCTAGGCAGGGAGGGCTTTTGGGGAAGGTCCTTCCTCCCTCTCAGCTCTAGAGCGTTGGCTACCGTGGGCTACTTAGCTGTGCTAGTGTAAGTCCTACCTCTCCTGTACCTTCCTGTGGCCATCTGAGCCTGGGTGTGTTGGTATTCAGATTTTCCACTTGAAACGTCAACTGGCTTAAGGCCCAGCCTAGTCACAATGTTCTGTATTTAATTCTGGTACATCTGCTGAGACTCTGTTTCCAGACAGTGTCACAGTTCCTACATTCGGGTAGACTTGAGATTGTTTTGCAATGACAGCTGTTTTTGTGTATTTGTGGGTGGGCAGGCGAGTGCCACTGCATGTGCAGAAGTCAGGACGACTGGCAAGACTTCAGTTCTCCCTTCCTTCTGTGTGGGGCCTGGGAATCTCAAGCTCAGCTTGTCAGGCGTGGCCGGAGGCGTCTCTGCCCACCGAGGCAGCACATCGGAATGGGGGCATGAACCAGAGCAGAGCTCTTCACTTAAGGCCAGAAGTGGAATGGCTGGTTCCCTGTGTCCCCTTAAGGATTGACTCTCAGTGCCTCCCTGATTGTTTCCCGGCCATGCTGCTGCTCCCTGCTATGATGCACTGCCTTTTCATAAGCAGGCGTTCTCTCAGGTGACTTTCCTCAGGCACTTTGTTACAGTGATGGCCGTCTGTGTCCATGATACCCTGCTTGCAGAGCAGGGCAGGACAGTGACCTAGAGTCTTCACCTTCCTCCCAGCCCCACCCTACCGAGTGGTCTCTCTTTCCCTTTCTTCCTACTGCCGTTCTGTCTTGGGACACTGCGTGGTTTTCTTTTGTCTGTCTTAATAGAAGTTATACAGTCTGTGTGCTCTTTGTTTGCTTTGCCCTGGAAGCTCTTGCCCAGACTCATGTCAGTTTCCTTCCTCTGAAGCTTGTGACTGCAGCCTCCTCTCCTTGCTCTGGGTTTCTCTTTATGAACAAGCCAGCATCCCTCTGTTCTGCTCCTGGTAGACACTGAAGTTACTTGCAGATTGACTCTTGGAAGTACTGTGGCTTCCTGGTGGACATGTGCAGGTTTGCATTGGGAGCATAATTCAGAGCCATGCCGCATCTGAGTGAGCAGTCGGCATTACCAGATGTGCTGAAGTGTTGGTCACTGTGGCTCTTCTGGTGTGTGTCATGGCCACCACAGCTGAGCGTGCTACTGCTCAGTCTTTTCACTTGTACAATAGCTTTGGGGTCTTCCCCTTGTCCGGTAGGTGTTAGATGGTGCCCTGGTGGCTTGAACTGTGTGTCAGTGATTGCAAGTGAGGCAACGGGATCCATTCACATACACAAAAGGCCATCTCTGCCTTTTCTGCCAAACGTCTGCCTCTGGCAGGCTTTACACAGCTCTGACTTTTTCTCGATGGACTGTAGGACCCTGTATGTTTGAGTGTGTCACATCCATGCTGTGAATAATAGCATCCTTGGAGTGCCCTGCCCTGCCCTGGGACCGCTCTGTCCCTTCTCCTCCCTGCCCCTCCTTGGTAGCACCGATCTGCTTTCACTCACTGGAGTCTTGGTGCGCCCTTCTTTGGGCCTTTGCACTCAGCACAGTTGTGCTGAGCTTGTCTGTGCTGCAGTGTCCCCTTACCCTTACAGCAGCAAGTGATGAAATAGAACGGGCAGCTACAGCTGTTGTGTAAAAGTCCTGGCAGGGTGGAGTGAGATTTCACTATAGTTCTCTGAGTTGCCATTGACAATAGATCGGTTGTTTACTTCTGGGAATTCCCACTGGTATTTTGATATTTTCAGACCTCTGTTGACCCTGAATATTCACAGACAAGGGAGCAGTGGCTTGTTTCTTTTCTTTTTAAAGGTTTTAGTTTTATTCTATGCATATGGTCTTTTGCCTGTGCATATGTCTGTGTACCAAGCGCATGCCTAGTGTCTGCAGAAGTCAGAGGAGGGAGTTGGATCTCCTGCAACTGAAGGTGTGAGCTACTGTATGGTTGCTGGGAACTGAACCTGGGTCCTCTGGAAGAGCAGCCAGTGCGCTTAACTGCTGAGCCGGCTCCCCAGCCCAGCAGTGTTCTTTGTAGAGTCATAGCCTATTGCACTGTCAGGCTGCACTGTTTAAACATCGGCTTCTTGATGACCATTGGGGTGCTGCCAACTTTTGGCTGTGACAACAAGACCTGCTGTGAACATTGTGTGCTTGTCTCTGTGGAACTGCACTTTGGTTTCTCCTGCACAGACGCCTGGTTAGTGTAAAAGGAAGTACACAGTTGTTAGAGTGAAAGGAACCCCCAGTTGTTAGTGTAAAAGGAACCACTGTTGTTAGTGTAAAAGGAGCCCCCCAGTTGTTCGGTATAGCTCTGTCTAGTCTCACTGGCATGGTGCTCCACCACTCTGCCCCTGGTGTTTGTTTTTCAACTCAGGGTTTCTCCATGTAGTCCTGGCTGGCCCAGAACTCACCCTGTAGACCCTGCTTATCTGAGGCCTCAGTGAGGACGTGGCAGATGGATCAGGACCTGGTCTAGTGGCCTTACTTGACAGGGAGTTTCTTCTCCACCTGGCTGTCTCCTCGGCGTGCCCAGGAGCTTCCTGTGCAGAGTGTAGGAGGAGTAACCTCTGCAGCCATCTTCCCTGTTTTTTACCAGTCAAGGCTTCTAGAAATGGAATCACCAAACTCAAGAACAGTTTATAGTTTGTTTGTGTGATGGCTATTTAAACTAGTTTTAAGGAAAATAGTTTTTTTAAAAAATCACCACTTAAAGGGAATGGTCTTTGAAAGTTTCTGATATGGTTAATAATTGTTTCTCTTCTGGAACTTGTGTTTATCACTGAATGTGGAAGCGTGTGGTTTTATGAGTGTTAACCTGTGCACATTGTCCTGAAGACTGCCTGCTGTTGACTGCAGTTCCTCCCTGACCAGCAGGGGTCACTGCTGGATAGCAAAGTGACTGGGATGGCACTGGCTGCATGGAGCCTGGCTCTCCATTGCTGGTCTCTAGATGCAGGCTTGAGGGAAGAGTGTTCAGGGACCCTCCAAAGGGGACTCCCACAGAGCATACAGCTTGGCTGTATTTTGTATGAGAGTAGGGTCTGTTGGGAGAGCAGCGGGTGGCCCACATTGTGGTTTGAGTGCAGGGTCGTACATGAGGGTGTGATCACACCTGGAGCAGGAAACCAGAGAGCAGTTACCCGCTTCTGTAACAATTGTGGTGTCACACACCCAGTGTCACACACTTCATCATGCCCCCACCTCTCACAAAGGTTGTGTTCTTCCCCACCCCACTCCTGCTACCCTGCTTTTAAACCTTGACTCTTAGGGACACACCCCAGACCAGAACATGACATAGGTGAAAATCATGCTGCCAAGAGTTGACATGCCACCTGGTGGCAGAGCTACACACTGGTCTTCAGCAGGTGACCTTAAGTGGCTGTGACGCTGTAGTGGGCTCGTCTGCCACTGTCTGAGCTTCTGCTGGGTGGTGGTGCAATCAGCTGCTGACCTAGAGAGTGGATCTGATTATGTCAGTCTCCCTGCAGCCCGAGCTTGGCCTCATCTTTCTGCTTTGTCACATTCAGAGAGGTTTGTGCCAACTCTTAAAATGTTAGGAAATGTCATTTAATTGGAAAATACCCCACTTTAGATCTGTGAGCCTTTGTCAGAGGAGCTGGCAGGAACACTCAGGGAGGCAGTCCGCTGCCTTTATTTCCTCTTCTTACGGTGTAAAGGGCTGCTCAGAGCCATATTGGTTTCAGGCCTAGGCACTTATTTAGGGACCAAGAGGTACCCTCTTGGAAGAAGTGTCCTCTGTCACCTGTAGTTTATATGATTCATGCTTTGCTAAGTGACAGTGTAGCACACATTCTGTTTGGTAATGGCTATGTTCTTTACCTTTATAGAATTAACCCTGAATCCTCCAGAAGGAATTGTGGCAGGTAAGGGGCTTGGGTAATTTCATTATGGTTTCCTTCCAGTTGCCAAAGCTGTCTTCTAATTAGGATGTGGTTTTTTTCTTCCCTGCAGGCCCCATGAATGAAGAGAATTTTTTTGAATGGGAGGCACTGATCATGTAAGTTACTTTTGTGAATTAAATTCCCCCCCCCTGCCCCCCAATGCTTTACTGGAAACTAGACATAAGACTTTCTAAATGTTGAACTCTGAACTTGAGTGGGCTCCAGTGGGCCTTGTGGCTCTCAGCTGTTCCTGGGCAGAAGCCAAGTGAGCATGGATCCAAGGGAGATGACAGCATCTCCTTAGAACCAATAGCCAACTCAGTTGTGAATAGTAGCTGGGATTCAAGGTGTGCGCCAGCAGCACCCAGCCCAGATGGTGATGGAGTCTGTAGGGCTCTTAGAAAGAAGCAGTGCCATACTCACCCCTTGATTTCACATCAGGGACAACACAGCGAGCGTCTCTGTGTCTCTCCCCACCAGAGCGGCTGCCAGTGTGCTTTGATCCAGTGCAGTCATGACACTATCTCCCTGGAGAGTGGCACGTCCCAGAGGATTCTGTCCCCATGACAGTCGCCCTTCAGGCTTAAGTCTGGGTGTCTGGAATGTCTGATTAGCTGGAAGTTGGGGGTTCATATGACTCCATCATTGAAGCAGCTCCCTGAAACACTTCACTCACATCTGTCCTGTTCCGCGCGTGCGCATGCACACACACACACACACACACACACACACACACACACACGCACTGGCCGTGGCAGATGAGCCTCAGATAGTGTGGGTGGCTTTCCTAGTAGGCAAAGGGCCCTCAAAGCGGCAGGCTAGCCTCGGACCTACAGGAGCAGCATCATACCTGAAGAGCCAGGGCTTTTGTTTCTTCCCCTTCTCCCCTCCCCTACCTTCCCTGCCTCTGCTTCTCATTTCCTGTTTGCCTTTTCTTGCTCGGAGGTCTTGCATTGCTCTTAGTCCTGAGTGAGCTTGTGGCTCCTAGCCCCAATCTAGATTTTGTGATATTTAACTTCTTATAGTCATTTTGCTTGAAAATAGAAACAGAGGGACCCTGGGTTTAGGATGGTCTCTGGTCCAGACTTGGCCTGTTTAACTGTCTTCTTTCTACCTTAGATGCACAAGAAAATGAAGTTAGGTTGGTTTGAGGAAACTGCACTCTATAATCAGTTTCTTGTTAGTGAATGCAAATTTCAATTGACTGTAGCATTTCAGGTTGGATTTTATTGGTCTGGAGGACAGGTTAGGGAAGAAGGTTTGGCTACAGGACTGTGAGGAGCAAGGAGGGTTTGTTTATGTCTGTCCTTAGAGCACATTGCGGCCGTCCCACCCCGACCCCTGCATACCAAGAACCGCGTGCGTGCGTGCGTGCGTGCGTGCTGTCAGAGCACTGCCACACCTAAGCTCTTTCTAATTTTGTGACAGGGTTTTGCTAAGTTCACTGGTCTGGTCTTGAACTCACTCCTGTGGCCCAGGGATGCCTGAACTTTTGATCCATTTTTCTGTTTGCTGACTTGCTGGTATTACAGGCCTGGCACAGTTGTTCCTGAAGCCCTGCAGGCTGACCTATAAAGAGGACTGGTAATTTCTGCCTGTGAGCGTTAGATGATGCATGAAAGCTGAGTGGAAGTAAGGAGTTTGTTGTTTTTAAAATTTATCCAGGACCGAGAGCAAGCACTACAGGCCTTATTTATGTCTCCCAGGCCTTATTGCCTGCTGGGTCACATTTCTCCTAAGTCTGCTGGAGTCAGTGTGCAGTGCGGTACAGTTGTGCCTTGTGTCCTTGAGGGATACGTCCAAGTTTCCGGTGGATGTTGGAAACCTTGGGCTGGAGCAATAATCAAAAGAGCTAGTAAAATAGAAAAACTGGTTCAATTCCTAGCAAACACATGGTGACTCACAACCATCTGTAATGAGATCTGATGCCCTCTTCTTTTTTAAAGATTTATTTATTTTATGTATATGAATACACTGTAGCTTCTAAAGACAGCTACAGTGTATTCGTATACATAAAATAAATAAATTAAAAAAAAAAAAAAAGCCGGGCGTGGTGGCGCATGCCTTTAATCCCAGCACTTCAGAGGCAGAGGCAGGTAGATTTCTGAGTTCTAGGCCAGCCTGGTCTACCAAGTGAACTCCAGGACAGCCAGTGCTACACAGAGAAACCCTGTCTTGAAAAAAACCAAAAAAACAAAAACAAAAACAAAAGAACAACTGGCTTGGTGTAATGGCACACACCTTTGACGCCAGCACTTGAGAGGCAATGGAGGCCTGCGCGTGAGGCCAGCCTGGTCTTCCTACTGAGTTCTAGGACAGCCAGGGCTGTGTGAGAGACATCGCCTCAAAATAAACCAACATCCAGCCAGACCCGCCCTAGGAAATTTGATAATATTCTGTAATAAAATTTATTTAAATTTAGGAATCATTTCTGGAACTTGCTGATTCTAGATGACACTGGTGAAGCCGGACAGGAGTGATGGTTCTGTCGCTTTTCTGTGGGATGATAGAGGCCTGTAGCCAGGGCTGCCCCAAGCCAGGTCATGGCTGTGGGCCTGCCAGGTGGGGCTCCGTATACTTTCTCTCACTTTTCAGTGCTGGGAATCAAACTCTGGGCCTCTAGCCATGCCCCCAGGCCTTGTTTGCTTTTAAAGAAGTAGGTGATCATGTGATCTGTGAACTGAAGCATATGATCATGTGATCATGTGTGTGAACTGATGTGTGGCCTGTCTGTTTCATCTGCCATGTCCTGTGTCAACACAGGCACACCTGTGCTTGCTTGTATGCCATCAGCAGCGCGCCTGCCATAGGAGCAGCGGTTGTTAGGAGGCCTGCAGAGGTCAGCGCACCTGATGTGTCTGTAATATTTGGAAGGTTTTGGCTCATGTGTGTCCACAGTCGATGAGTGTAGAAGCTTATTAAAGAACAGCTGAGCTCTCTTTAGTATGGATTTTTAAAAGTGCATTGTTAAAAGTCTGTTAGCTATTACTAATTTTATATAAACAGTATAAAGTTAAACAAATATATTGAAAACCCATCTTAAAAAGTAATTAGAACTGAATTTTGGGAGAGCACGTTTGTGTTTGAATAGGGCTTTTGCGTTAGTATGGAATTCCCCTGCTTCACGATCTAGTGACTTTGTGGGTTTTGGTCCTGTTCCAGACCCTTCACAAACAAGAGGCCATTTACAAATGTTCTTAGAACATCTATCAAGGAATTAACTGTCCTCCTGTGGGTTTGTCTCACCCTGCTGTTCTGGCAGAGAGCTGGCTGGGCTTTTATTCTTTGGTGAGTGGGGCCTCTCCTCCCTCAGATTCTCAGAGTCTCCAGGGCCTCCTGTGTCCCTGGTATATTTGGACACCGAGGAAGCCTGATACTTACTGCTGGCTTTGCCACTGTCCTGCGTGGCCTGTCACTGTGGATCTGCGCAGGCAGGCTTAGCACTGAGGGTGCCTGGGTCCTCCTGTGTAGATAGAGGCTTGTCACTGGTTATGTTGTCATGTTTTCATCCTGTGACAAGTGCCAGAGACAACAACTTACTGTTTGTGAGAGAGGAAGCAGGAAGGGAGGTAAGGACTAATCAGGGGCAAGACACATCCTTCAGAGGCACCCGGACACCCCTGGGACCCATTTCCTCCAGCCTTCCAACAGTTTGATCAGATGTGTGCCCATATTCACTTCACCCAGTAGCCCTGGGAACCCTGCCAGCCAGGACCACGTTTCCTTTTTATTTTTTAAAGTACTTTTAATTAATTTATTTTATATATATGATAAGTACACTGTAGCTGTCTTCAGACACACCAGAAGAGGGCATCTGTAATTCTATTACAGATGGCTGTGAGCCACCATAGGAATTGAACTCAGGACCTTTGGAAGAGCAGTCAGCGCTCTTAGCCACTGAGCCATCTCTCCAGCCTGGGATCACATTTTCAATACAGGAGCATTTGGGGGACACGTCGGGTTCCCTGGAGCTGGTGTTACAGATGGTAATGTGGGTTCTTGGACCTGAACTTGGTCCTCTGCAAGAGCAGCAAGTTCTCTTAATCGCCAGGCCGCCTTCCAGCTACGTTAGTGCTTTCCTTCAGTGGGTTGTACTTTAGCATCATATATAACCAGAGGTTAGAGGCTTTCTTTCATACTTTCTTTACAAGCTTAATAACTGTACTAGTTACTCTCCCATTGTTCTGATAAAATACCCTAACAAAAGCAAACTAGGAGAGAAAGGCTTGACAGTCGGTGGCTGCACACTCCTTTGCCTTGTCCCAGCACTCAGGAGCAGAGGCCAGCCTGTCTGCAGAGCAGGTTCCAGGACAGCAGAGAGGGAGAGGGGCATTCTTTTTGGCTCTCAGTTTGAGAACATAGTCCATTATGATGAGGTGATGTCACACAGGATCACAGTCCAGAAGCAGAGAGGGCTGAGGGCCCGTGGGAAGTGTTCTGTCCCCATGTATGCATGTGGACTGCATGATACAGTGGAGGCCAGGGGAAGTGCTTTTCTTGGGACTGGAGTTAGGATTATGGTGAGTCACCAAATGGATGCTGGGAATAAAACCTGAGTCCTGGAAGAGCAGCAAGTGCTCTAAACCACTGAGCATCTTTCTGGTCCTTTACACCTTTTTTTATTTGTGTGGTAGTTAGGGTGGGTCTTCTCATCTCAGTTAACCTGATTGAAATCAACCCTCCCAAGCAGATGCAGAGGCTTACCTTCTAGGTAGTTACAGATTTCGTCAGGTTGACAATGAGTGCTAACTACCCCAGTAGCTTGTAGCTCTCCACAGTTCCATCTTGAATCCTGTTCAGTTAGTTTGTACTGAGTGAAGTGTAGGAACGGGGTCCGCCTTCACTCTTTGCCTGTGGCTGTCCTCATGCCTCAGGGCCTTTTGTTGAATTTCCCCATTGAGTAAATAATCTTGGTGTCATTGTCAAAGGTCAGTATAGATCATGATACTGGGCCTTAGTTTAGGACGTCCTCGGTCACTGCTCTGTGCCCATCCTCATGCCATGCACCGTCTGGTTGTTGTAGCTGTGGCCTTGTTCTTTCTGTTAGACTTCAGGCTGTTCCAAGTGTCATGAGTGTCCATACACACAACATTTTCTGCAGGGTTCCTGTTGGGGTTTTGTGGACTCATCAGATGAGTTTGTAGGATGTTGCTGCTTGAATAACATTGTAAGTGTGGGTGTTTGGTTATTCAGGTTTTCAGAATCTCAGCCTTGAGAACTTCATTCCCTTCACTCAGACCCATGCTGCAATCTAAAGTTGCACACAGGGAAGCCTGCAGAACCTCAGTGCTCAGTCTTCTGGGAAAGGACATAGGATGAAGGAGGTGCTTGCCTTTTTGCTTACATATGTCTGTATTTGAATACATCCCAGCATGAGTAAGGTTAGCATTGTGTAGGCGAGTGAGTGCTGTGTTATTCTCTTAGAATTCACTGTAAAGTTCTTATAGTTGACAGACTTAGTGCCTTTCAAATACTGCAAGTGTGTTTAAGATTTTTTTAGCAGTGACTCTATCTCAAAGACATTAAAATGTGACTGTGACTCCTTTGGATAGAGTTGACCTGGAATTCCAGTAGAGCAAACCCTATATGTTACTGTCCTGGTTCTAGCTGTGGAAGAAGCATTTGAATACCAAGAAGAAGGGTGGCCCTATCCATCCAAGTTGCTGGGACAGCAAAGGTGCATGTGGCCCCTTTTCTAGTCACAGCTTCCTGTGGTGGTGTCGTGTTGCTAACAAGGTGTTACATCCTGGGAACAGACAAGTTTCTGATAACCCTGATGCCTAGCCAGCCAGTCCCATCAGCCTGGCATGTGGCCAGATGTGTGATGCATGCATCCCCTTGTCACATGTTCTGGGCCCTGGTGAGGTAGGAACAGCTAGCTGCCTGGGGTTCAGACGCAGAAGGTATCAAACAGCCTGCAGCATCAGGAGGCTACTCTGAGCCTCTGTCTTCCTGACCCAGGTTCACCTTGCAGCATCTAACAGTGAAAGGCAGGCTCTGGCTGGAGTTCCTTGTTTACATGTGTGTTGCTGGTATGATCAGAGGCAGCTCTGCAGGACAGGCTGAGTTAGGTAGTGGGCTCTGTCGGGCAGGAGTAACATGACAGTCGGGTCACTGTCTTCCACATGTGTTTTTCTCAGAGAAGCCAGTGAAGCCCATAAGGAGGCACCTATGGGCAGCAGGTTACAACACAGTTGTCTGATGCTGTGCTGGGAGATGGTAACGGAGCCAGAGTTTGCAGTCAGGGATGGACGTAGTTTGTGGGCACCAGAGATTGGTGTGTGCTTTGGGTGTTTAGTTTCCTTGCTTGTTCTTTGGGGTGAGGATCTTCACTCCCAGAAGCGGGGAGTAAAACTTGTTCGAAAGCTCTATCAGGCTGTTTCTCTGTTCTGGAGCAGGAAGCCTCTTTGTGGCGTGTCCTACCTCTGGCAGGCATGTCCCTGCATAGTTTGCCACCTGCATACCTGTTCAGATGGCAGGCGTGCTGGAAAAGAGAAAGAAACCCAGTTTAAACCAGTAGTAAGCCTGAGTGTTCGCAAACAGCTTTGCTATTTAAGATGTGGGCGCACTTGAGGAAATGTTGGGTCATGCTTCTGAGGCTGTGAACAACGCAGTAGACTTTTTTTTTTTTTTTTTTTTTTTTTTTTAAATTTTAAAGAAAGCCCTATTATGAGAAACAAAGACCTGTTATCAAAGCCTTGAGCAAATGCCACGGAGCCCATTCCAAGGACACTACTCATTTTTTTTCTCACTCTAGACTCAGAGGTGCCAGGTATAACGAGGCCCTACAGCGTGTCTTCTCTATCTTAGTATGTCCGTTTGTGTCTGTGTCTGTCTCTCTTCCTTTTGAGACAGGATTTCTCTATGATGTACTCCTGGCTGGTCTAGAATGCTCCATATAGGCCAGACTGGACGTGAACTTACAGAGGTCTGCTTGCCTCTGCCTTCCAAGTGCTTGGCCTCATAGTGTGCACCACCATGCCTGGCTGGCCAGGTTACTTCCAGGATGGTATCTTTGTTTATTAACCTTCTGACTGCAGCTTTAAGGACTGCGTTCTGCAACCCCTTGCCTCCATAGTAAATAGCAGCAGGCCCCTTGATTATCATAAAAGTTTGATTAGCAAAAAGTTTCAGATGAAACTGTCCGAGCCCAATTCTCTATCATTCGGACAGGCCCTTGGGGAGGGTTTCCAAGGCTTCTGGAATGATGAAGCTGTTTGCCATGTGACCCCGTTCGGCTGTCACTCTACTGCCCACTCGTTACTGTCTCCACACACTCACCAATCACAGATCCATAAAGGGCTCCAAGCCTCAGTGCATTCCGTGTGCATAAATGTCTGCCACTGTTAACGTCAGTGATAGATCCTGTCTGTGAACTTCTTCAGTGGGGAGTGGGCTTCGCTCATGGAGACTCCTCAGTGGGCTCGGCACAATGGTGAGGGGTGAGCCCCCTTGACCTCTTAATGCAGAGGATGGGGAGTGCCCTCCCTATAGGTGACAGTTACCCGGCCAACTGAGAGGACGGAAAGCTCAGGGTCCGTCCAGACTCCTGAAGGCGGGCAGCGTAAGAGAAGAAAGCTCAGGTAGACCGCACCCTGTGAAGGCGGGGCGGCGGCCGTGCTGCTGCTGCCAGGGCCCCAGGGGACTGTCAGGCCTCATGTCACCCCTCCAAGCAAGAGACCTAGGCACTGTTGTTTTTGAAGTAGCACAGGATCGCTTTCCAGAGTCAAGGCTTGTCACTGAGAAAAACTTGGCTAACAAGACACTGCATTGTTCTTTCGAAGCTCTGGGTGTGACTGCAAACGAAATTAAAGCTTTTTAAAATTTTGTCTTTCTTAATCATGGCGACAAATAGCACAGCTGGTATTTTACAGATCTGTATCTATATCACTGTTCTAAAATAACCTTTCAAAACTTGGAGCAGATTTGTAGTACTGGGGTTTTTTTTGGGGGGGTGAGGGGGTGGTGGAGGAGTCTGTGACAGAGTTTCTCTGTGTAGCCCTGGCTGTCCTGGAACTCACTCTGTAGACCAGGCTGGCCTCGAACTCAGAAATCCATCTGCCTCTACTTCCCAAATTCTGGGATTAAAGATGCGTGCCACCACTGCCCAGCTATAGTGCTTTTTTGTTTGTTTGTTTGTTTGTTTGTTTGTTTTTTATGGAGGTGTTCCATCTGTGTGTGAGTTGCGTGTGTGTATGTTTGTGATGTGTGTGTGTGGACATGTACATATGTGTGTGTGCAAATACATATCTGTGCCACATGCATATGTGTGATGGCATCAGGCTCAGGACAGCTGTCTAGCTTGATTTTGGGAGCATGGTCTCTCAGTTGGTGTGGGGTTTGCTGATCTGGGGGCAAGGTCTCTCAGTTGGTGTGGGGTTTGCTGATTTGGTGAGGCTGGCTGTCCAGGGAGCCAAGGTGATTCCCCCCTGGCTCCACCTCCCCAGTGTCTGGGTCAGGATCCAGGGTGGCCGCCCTGCCTGTGTACATGTGATCCTCGGGTGGAGTCCTGGTTCTTGAGCACTTTGCAGACTTGGCTGTGTATCTGAGCCCGGGCTGCTTTTCCCCCAGAGTTATTTTGTATTATTTCTTAAGTGTATATGTGTGTCATAAGTGCAGGTGCCCACAGATGCCAGTGGAGTTGGATCCTCCTGAACTGGAGTTAAAATGGTTACAAGCTCCCCACTGTAGTGCTGAGACTCAGACTCCAGTCTCCTGCAGAGCTCTGTGTTCTCGACAGCTGAGCCACCCTCCTGTCCTAGCTGGCCTTGGGTTTTGGTTTTTGGTTTTGTTTGTTTTGTTTTGAGACAGTTTTATCTTGTGTAGACCAGGTTGCCCTGGACATTAGGCTTCACTACATCCAGATGAGTTTGTATGTTTAGAAAGTCTTTTCCAGTAAGTAAAGATGACTTTTGAATCAATGTCTTCTTATTTCCCCTCCATTTGGTATCTTCAGTTCTCTGTGGAGCCGTGGGTCTAACATG
>NC_034598.1:42330235-42331698 GCF_900095145.1 Mus pahari
TGGAAATCCTGTGGGAAGGTCTTTCTGTCTGTGGAAATCCTGTGGGAAGGTCTTTCTGTCTGTGGAAATCCTGTGGGAAGGTCTTTCTGTCTCAGATCTGCTTAGACAGAGAAGCAGAGTTCTTTTTTTTTTAAACCTATATTTTAATTTTTAAAGTTTTTTCTGTGCTGCTTCTGCTGGTCTCCCACTTTAGATCCTCCTGTGTCTGCCTGGAGAGTGTGGCTGCTGAGTCAGGTGCCCCCCTGCCTGCTTTGCTGCTGGTGCGGGGCCTGGTTCTCTCAGACAGTGTGAGTGGTACAGGGCTGGTTTTTACTGCTGTGCTGGCTGTTCCGAGACCATCTCACCCATGCTAGTGCAGGAAGCTTGTAGCCAGTATTCCTGCCTCACTGCCTCTTTGTAGTGGACAGTGTCCACAGTCTTCTGAGCTGCTGACGTGGGTCACGTCATAAGGCTTGGATGGGAGGGGTGGGTATCTGGCAGCATCCCACCCACTCCTCTGTCCCTGCCGCCAGGTCTCAGTCGGCATCCCCGTCTCTAGGACTTGAGCAGGACTTCTGTAATGGCTTGGCCCATTTCTGTTATTTACACAGAAGGACATGGGTGGCACAGATTGGAGTCTCAGGGTCCCATGGGACTGATGTGGCTTTAGGCTTCGTGTGCATTGAGCGTGAGTTGAGGATCACATGTGTTCCCTATCTGTTCTAAAAGTCACACCTTAGACATAATTGAAAATTCAAAATGTCCCTTGAACTATATTCCTTAGCTCCTCATCTGTGTGCATAGTCTTCTTGATTGCAGTCTGCCAAAATTGACACCTTGAATCCTCATAGGAGCTGGACCACATGCCCACAGTCACCTCTGCAGGACCTGCAGTGCCTGAGTTTCTCTATGGTGCAGTTAGTTACTGTGCAAAGCTCTGCGGCTGTGCTTTAGGCTGTGTTTGTGCCTCAGGCTGAAAAGGACTGAGATGGACTCCCGGGAGAAAAAGCAACAGTCCTTTAGATTTTCCAGGCACCATTTTAGGCCGTGGTAGTATCCCTCTCCCACATCTTGAGTTACGGCTGGCATTGCAAATGTGTCTCTTTCCTGATTTTCAGGGGCCCTGAAGACACTTGCTTTGAGTTTGGTGTTTTTCCCGCCATCCTGAGTTTCCCACTTGACTACCCCTTGAGCCCTCCGAAGATGAGATTCACCTGTGAGATGTTCCATCCCAACAGTAAGTGTGTCTAAATGAGGTTGACAGGCAACAGAGTGCCAGCCACACTGTTAAGAAGGGCAGGGAGAGCCTGTAGGCTGCAGCACATTTTTACAGTGGCCCTCAGCTCCAAGCTGTGACAAATGAGTTACGGTGTGAGCACCAGGCCTGCCGTTTTGAGGTCAGCTTAATGTAGAGGGGACATGCACACACTTAACACTGAGTTAATGGGCAGGGGACATGCACACACTTAACACTGTGTTGATGG
>NC_034598.1:42332108-42344849 GCF_900095145.1 Mus pahari
CTTAACACTGTGTTGATGGGCAGGGGACATGCACACACTTAACACTGTGTTGATGGACAGGGGACATGCACACACTTAACACTGTGTTGATGGGCTTACTAGAATTTTGAGGCCTTGAGTGCTTTGTGTCCTACATTGGCCTTTGTCACAGTGTCATTTTTAAAGGCGGACATTTGGAGTTGGGCTAGAGAGATGGTTTAGTGGTTTAGAGCACTTGCTGCTCTTGCAGAGGACCCAGATTTGGTTGCTAGCACCCACATCGTTGCTCACAACTGAGGCTCCTGGGAATCTGGTCCCCCTGCTGGCCTCTCTGGAGCCAGGCTATCTTATGGTACACAGACATGTACACAGCCAAACAGTCCTGCACATTAAACAGTGGGGGTCAACCCAGTGGTCCTATAGCAGGGTAGAGGGCACACTGTAGTTAGCCTGCATATAGGCACCAAGGACACGTTAAGAATCCCTAGACAAAGAGCTCCTGTCACTCAGGCTTGGAATGGGAACACATGTGCTGTGTTGACTGGGAAGTCGTGGAGGACTCACTGGTACATGAGTTCCATCTCTGTGTCTGGAAGGGGCCCATAATACTGTCAGCGACTATGCCCTGACTGGGTTAGGGCTTTCTTTCGCCTTTTACTATTATACATAAGAGAAGTTTGATGGAGAATTTATATTGCTCAGGATGGCTTGAACTCCTGATCTTCCTGTCTCTCCCAAGTGCTGAATTCCATGCACGTTTGCCCATGCCAAACTTACATAAGAGAAGTGGACAGTGTTGTATTTTGAATGATGGCATTTAGGATAATGTTTCTTTTTATAAATGTTTATCATTGCCACTGATAATCCTGATCTTTTTGCCTATGGAGCTGAAATTCAAGTAGGATATTCTATTTTGTAAAAATAAAACATTTACTTATTTGACACCAGAGTTTTTTATTATTATTATTTCAATTTTATTTTTTGTGTATGAGTGTTTTGCCTGCAAGTATGTTTTTTTATAACAGACAGAGGCCAGAAGACTGAGTCAGATCCCCTGGAATCGGAGTTAAGGATGATTCTGAGCCATCATGTGGGTGCTGGGAATTGAACTCTGCCGAGCTGCCTCTCCAGCCCAAATGAATGTCTTTGTATTTTGTAAAAATAATTTTGAACTGAGTCTGGTGCTAAATGCCCCCCCTTTCTCCAAATCTAAGGAGTTCAGTTGCTTTGCCTCTGCTCCAGCCTCAGGGACAGGGACTTTGGTGGTTGGGGTGTCTCTGCCACCTGAGTTAGGGACGTCTAAACACCTGCTCTGCAGGGCCCTGTGAAGGAGCTTACTTTCTGGGAACTTGAGTTTGGAATACTTGTCCACACATCTTTCACTTCCTCCTTTTAGTGATCATGCTCAGAGAAATATGTAACAAGGTGGAATTCAGTTGTGACTGGTCTGTTAGACAGACCTGATCCCAAGCCCCCTTGTCAGTGACCACAGGACTGATCAGTCCACGACAGGTTGGCCTGCCGCTGGCAGGCTTCTCTGGGATCTGTGCCAACAGGAAACTCCTGTTTCAGCTGTGCAGACAGTTGGGCCTCTGTCTGGAGCTTCCCCACACAGTGAGTGACACTGTCTCTGACTTTTGCAGTCTATCCTGACGGCAGAGTCTGCATCTCCATCCTGCATGCTCCAGGTGATGATCCCATGGGTTATGAGAGCAGTGCAGAGCGGTGGAGCCCAGTGCAGAGTGTGGAGAAGATCCTGCTTTCTGTCGTGAGCATGCTGGCAGGTGAGCCGGGCCTCCTGTTTTCTGTTGTTGTACCAGGTCTATACTTTCCCAAGTGTGAGCAGATGTCCGGGATTATAGACAATGTAAGACATCCCAATATATCCTCAGGTTGTTGGCTGCTGTTGGCTAGTCTCTCATCTTTGACATTTTGGTTTATTGGGCCCCACTGTGTGTCACAGTGCAGGGGTATAATGCTTAGTGCAACAGGTACCCCAGTGTGAGGTGCCTTCAAGAGCTTACGAACCCAACCATAGTAACTGACCAGTGTGATAAACCTGACCTGCAGAAGCACTGTTTTTGGCTACTTCGCAATGAGTTGGGACAGACACTAAGATTAACAAGAGAGAAGGAAGCATGTGGGGCTGAGGATCAACTGACCAGGGGCAGGAGCCCTGGTACTGAACCTCGTGGGCAGTCTGGGAGCTGCATTGGGTGCCACTCCTCAGTTGTGCCTTAGAAGGACCGTGGTGTGGAGCTGGTGGGTGCTGGCATTGGGATAGGAGCAAAGCATTGATGCTCAGCGTGGTGTTCGGACACTTGGACACTCCTGGGTGAGTGTAGAGGGGCTGAAGGATGCAGGCCTCAGAGCCCTCCGCTGATGTATGAGGACTTGCATGGCTGCAGTGTCTGGGGAGGCACACAAGGAGCAGGGTTCAGACAAGAGACGTTTGGGTGTGGGGGAAAGGGGTTCCTGTCCCCTAGGGGCTGCCCCAGGTTGCTGGTGGGGAGGGGCTACCCCAGCCTCCCTTCCTCAGGCAGAAGTCCACTTTCCTACCCACAGTGACCCTTCTTGAGATGAAACAGGGCCAGGTTGCTCACCCTGATACTCACGGCTCCCTTTCTTCTCAGAGCCCAACGATGAGAGTGGAGCAAATGTAGATGCTTCCAAGATGTGGCGGGACGACCGGGAACAGTTCTACAAGATCGCCAAGCAGATCGTACAGAAGTCTCTGGGGCTCTAAGGCTACCCCCTGTGCACACTGAGCAGTCCAGCACTGTACTCAAGAACACGTGGCGACAGTGCTGCCGTGCCAACACCAACACAGGCAGCTGCAGAGCCACAGCCCCCGTTGTTTCTTCCTTTCCACCCCAGCCAGGCAGCTCCCTAGATCATGACTGGGATAATGACAGCTGCTGCGCTGCTACAGACTCCTCCTGCCATGTCGTGTGTGTGCCTCAGGAAGGGCCCAGGCTGTCCTCACTACCTCTCTCAGCCACGGGGTCCTCACCTCTGCTCCTTCCTGCAGTGCTGAGGGCCCGTCCTGTTGTCTGCCAGGGACTGGAAACTAATGCTGCTTCCTCTGAGGACATGGGGCCTTGGAAAAGCAGTGCAGGCTGTTGTCCCTGCCTCTCAGTTCCCAGGTGTCCCAGGAAGCATTCTGAGCTTCTTTTGACACTTTGCACTTAGAAGCCTAGGTTGCCTTTGGCATGGTGACAGAGGCTTGCTGTATGTGTCACAGATGTCACCGTAGCCCCTTCCAGGGGATGCTTTTTTAAATGGGTTCATGAGAAGAGGGGACATGGGTCATCAAGACTGCTGCTTTTTCTGGTCGCATCCATGTCTGAGTTAGTGGTGCACACTCGACCGACAGACAGGACTGCCAGAGCTTTAGTGTGGGTCTCCTGGGGGCCCTGCATACACACCGTGGCTGCACCGGGGTTAGCTCTTTGATTAGATTGTTGTTCGCTGTGGGGGGAATCTGCCACTGGGTGCTCAGCAGAGGAGCTCCTTCTGAACTGGATGGGCTGGGGAGCGGCTGTGGTGTAGGCCAGGGTGGAGGGGGTCTGACAGCAGGACCTGCTGAGCCACAGGCCCGAGCCAACCCCACAAGCAATAACAGACCTGGAGTGCAGTGGGTGCTTGGCTTTTCTAAACAGGTTACATTTAACACGAGTTTCTATTTTTAAGATACAGCTTATTGGGGGTGTGTGCAGCAGATCTCACTGCACATTGTCTGCTTCTGTCCCGTGCCCACATGTCAGTGGCCAACACTGTGCATGTTTCATGGTGTTCATAGTTCCCAGCCCTGGGGCTCCAGGGGGCACCCGTGGGGACCTTGTGCTTTCCTTCTCTGGGGAGTCCAGTCTATTTGAAATGCAACAGAGTCTGGTGTTGGGAGGTGCAGGAAAGGAATTGTACCGAAATAGTATTGCAGGCCACTGAGACGAAGGCCTCTCTGTAAGGAAGTGGTCTGTGTGGGGAGATGTCCACGCACAGAGTGGTCACAGGGCATGTTGCTGTCCTCAGGCCTCCCTGGCAAGTGCGGGAGGAAGAGAGGCAGTCTCTTTGCAAAACAAAGTATTTTTATTCATTTGTATTTATTAAATGAAAAAAATTCTCTGGTGTCCCTCTTCTGAGGTGGACTTTAATTGCTCTTAAATAAAATTGTGAACCTGTCCTCACAGTGTTGCATGGTGCTCGCATGGACTCTTTGGGAACCTGAGTGAGCCGAGGTCACCTTCCGGGGCTGGTTGGAGGTTTCCGGTGCTCTCTTGCTCCAGCTCCTGTTGCCTTCTCTCTCCTCTGGTCTTTCCCGCTTTCTCTGCTCCCTCCAGGACTGGAAGTCCTTCCCTTGGGCCAGTGACAGGACTCAGGAGTCTGCGAACTTGGATGTGAGGCATTTGTGTGTTGGCTAACAGCCTCTTAACTGTGTGGTTTTGTGACTTGTGAGCAGGGTGGTCCAAGGTGGTCACCAGCAGGTGTCTGATGATGCTTTGCTTTAGGATCATATAGCTTATTCTCCCCATACCATCACCACAGGCTCTCACTGTGTAGCCCTGACTGGCCTGGGACTCACTGTGTAGAACAGGCTGGATTTGAACTAGATCTGCCTCTGCCTCTGCCTCTGCCTCTGCCTCTGCCTCTGCCTCTGCCTCTGCCTCTGCCTCTGCCTCTGCCTCTGCCTCTGCCTCTGCCTCTGNCTGCCTCTGCCTCTGCCTCTGCCTCTGCCTCTGCCTCTGCCTCTGCCTCTGCCTCTGCCTCTGCCTCCTGAATACTGGTGTCAAAGGCATGCATCACCACACAGCATCAGAGTTTATTCCTGTATCACTGCCTCAAAGCTGCAAGCACTGTTGAACCTGCCTTAAAACCAAGGTATTTGATGAACCCTGGTTCTCCAGGAGACCCTGCTGTTGTGGCTCCTGGGCAGTGCGGCTGTGGGTAGAGGCTTGAACCCTTTCTAACGGGGGTAGCTCCCAACCTCTGATGGAGCCCGGGTTCAGTTCCAGGTGCCACTGCCATTTCTTACCTAGGTGGTTGGGGTGTCCCTAGTCCCTTACACACCCCTGTACCCCCACAACTCCCAGTGAATTGAGTTATTTCTACTCAATTCTCAGATAAAGGCACCACCAGTTACCATGCCTTATTCCGATTGATGTCTGTGGAGGGGTGAGTGCTTACTGGTGACTTGGTTAGAACATGTTGCAGGTAACGAAGTGCATGGCTGGCCTATGGATGCTCACACCCACGAATCAAGCCTTGAAGGCTGCCTAGAAGGGCTGAGGCAGTACTGTTCTGGAAACCCTGTCCTGTAGGGACAGTGCAGTAGAGGGACGAGGGTAACATGAATTAGCATGGTTGGTATGAAGTAGTCTGGTGGCCTGGACTCCTTAGAAGATGAGCCCTTTGTGCTAGCAGGGTGGCAGCCCCTGTCTGATGGTGTGGTATTAGGTTTGGTTCTGGCTGAGTGGTGTAGGGCCACAGGTACCTGTGGACCGTGGCCCACACTGGGGAGGGTTCACACAGTGTGGGCCTCCTTACAGAGGCAGGAACCTAGGCAGCCATCCACCCAGACCTCTGCCGCCACTGTTGTCTTATGCCTGCTATCCAGTGGTGTCAGGAGGGGCCAGCATACATTAAGAGATAGGAAACCCTGCACGTTCACCTCATTTGACAGAAGCCACAGCTCCTGGCTCTATATTGAACACCGAGGAAGTGTGTTCCCTTTTGAAGGCCATGCCTTACTCCTTTGCTCATTTCCCATATGCTTGGCACTAAACCCAGGGATGATCCTACTCAGGGCTGCTGTTAGCCAGCCTAGCTCCTACCCAGGGAGACTGCTTCTGTGTTATTCTATCCACATTGCATGATCTTTCCCTTGTTCCCCCACACAGTGCCTACTAGGCCCCCACTGCCCCTACTAGGCCCCGGACCCCAGCCTCAGTACTTTCTGTCACCAGCTGTTCTTGGCAAAGGCTGGCTTCCCACATGTCTGTGATGGAGGCCACTATCTAGCTTCTGCTACCTCCCTTCTGTTTCCGGGAGTTGAGGCTGCTAGCTCCCTTCCAGCAGCTTGGGGAAGGGCACTCTGGAGGGTCTGATGCTTGATTCTGGGACCTTTCTCTTCCTGCCAGGCCCTGTCTTCCCAGCTAGCTCTGTCACTGGGTAGGAAGAGGCCTGCTCACCTGTTCCCCCTCATTCCTGTTTCTTCATCTAGGTGGCCCCGTGGTGCCTTCTGTTGTTGACCATCAGGATTCCCGCCTGTGAATTGTAGTGATAGCAGCCCGTGGGTGGTAGTGGCTGTTGATCATTCCCAGGGAAATGAGGACCATAAGACTAAAGAGCCGGGGGCTGGTGAGATGGCTCAGTGGGTAAGAGCACCCGATCGCTCTTCCAAAGGTCCGGAGTTCAAATCCCAGAAACCACATGGTGGCTCACAACCATCCGTAACAAGATCTGACGCCCTCTTCTGGTGTGTCTGAAGACAGCTACAGTGTACTTACATACAATAAATAAATAATTAAAAAAAAAAAAAAAAGACTAAAGAGCCAGTTATGTGATCTTCGTGAATGGGTGTGGCAGGTGGATCACTGATTCAAGCCTGCCACGGCATCCTTTGTCCTGGAACAGGAGGACCTTGCGGGTCTACTGTGGGCACCCACCCCTATCCTTCCTTAGCTCACAAAAGCGAATGCCTCTAGCCCGGGAGCTTTGTGCAGCATGGATAGCGACCGGATAGAGACCGAGCAATGGTTGATAGGTCTGGCTGGAGAAGGGGTGTCCAGAGTGGCTCTGCTCAGGCTTCGGTCTGTGTACCTCCCTCCTTCCCTCCCCAGGGCTCCATGACAGTAGGAGGTAGAGAATCCATCATCACCAGCCAAGGGCCAGGGTGCCTGGAAAGGGAGCATCCTTGTTAGAGGGCAGGAGGGATAATGGCAGCAACCAGACAAGTGGATGAGCCGGCTGTGTCTGACTGCTGGCATGCCTGTTAAGCTGGCACTCCAAGTGAAGACTGGTACAGGCATGGTATTGGGTATCCCTAGCTTCTGCTGCTATTTGTCCTGGGTCCAGGCAAGGCAGAGTGTAGGGGGGGGCATGCCCGAAGCTGGAGACCCCACTGAGGTGCTAAGTAAGGACAATGGTTTGGGGCCTGTGTCCCTGTTGCGGGATGCCACAGATTTGGGCACTTTCAGACAGTCCCACAACCACTTGCTCAGGTGGGAGAGCACATGGGACCTGCCTATGGTCATGAGGGCTTCAGGGAAGAGAGGAACACACCTTGTGATCTGCCTCTGATGGGCACAGGCCAAGGGGTGGCCTCTTGTTGGGGGTCCCCTGCTTTTTAGTGGCTGCCCCATGCCGCTCTGCTGGTCTAGTGCGAGGTGGTTGGGGTAGCCTCTGGTGCTTGGCTTGGTGCCCTAGCTCTAGTGGATGGCTGAGGCTAGCTCAGTGGCCTCTCTGAGTTTTTGAAGGCTGTGCCATTCACTCGGGGCCATTCGCTGCTTGGGCATCTGGGAAGGGACTAGCAGCTGGCTGTTTCTAAAGAAGATGCTGTTCCTGCTTTGTCTGCCTCCTTCTCTGATCAAGAACCATCTCCTGGCTCAGGACTTTCTGGGCCCATTCTGGGCCTGAGTCTGCCACTGTCTTATTCTCCAAACACCCTGAGTGGCAGTGGGACTGGGGACATCTCCTGGGCATTCCATCCCCAGGCCACCTGAAGCTTGTTGGAAACAGCAGCGAGGTTCCTGTGTATGTATATTCCCCCCTACAGCCTCAGGGGTGGGGCCCGTGGAGCATCTATCCTGGAATAACCCGGACAACTCACAATGGGCACAGCCCAGCTTTGCTTAGGTGCAGAACAGCATTCTCTGCGGCTCCGGGACTCCTGTCTTGCTCAGGACTGGTGGAGAAGTTGGGTCGTGGTAGCTCCTTTTAAGTTGCGCGTGTGCCTGTGCTTTTAGCTTTCTGGCAGAGGACCTGACACAAGCTGGCTCAGGTGGAGGCAGAGACATTCAGGACCATCCTTTGGTAGGGCACCTTTGAAATCCTGGATCGCCCTAGCGAGTTGGAACCACATGAAAAGCTGCGGCTCTGATGGAGCCGACTCGGGGTTCTCATGGCTTCTCCCTCTTGGACTGGTTCCCAGCTGCAAGAACAGCTGGCAGAAATACGGCTGCCACATGATCCCGGGTGCCCCGCTGGCTCTTCCTGCTCCAGGCTTCCTCTCCTCACGGAGCATCAGCGTGGGTCCTCCGAGCACTGAGTCTCCAAGTATGGTGTGCGGGTGTGTGTGTGTGAGCAAGAAAGTTTAAGTATGTAAACTGGAGCTGTAGGAATTCTGTAGAATGTCCCAGGAAAGAGCCTGTTTCGTGCAGCTTGCTCTGTCTTCTGTGTCTTCCTCATAGGCCTGGCATTACCGAACTGCATGTCTTGACTACTGTGGAGGTGGAACCAGGGAAGCTGCGGGGTCATTCTCACCCTCAGTCTGGGACCCTCGGGCCTGGCCCCCAAGGGGAGATGGTTGACCAGAGCCCGCTGGTGCTCTGACGGGTAGCCTCATTTTACCCTGTCCCGCTTGGCACAGGCAGAGCCCACTGTGGGAGCATGTGGCTCCTTCTTCCCACAAGGGCTGCTGGGATGTGCTTCTGGTACAACCCCAGCCATGATCAACAGTGGGGATTGGGCCAAGACAGACATGGCATTTGTAGCTCAGTCCTGAGTTTGCCTACGATGCCCCCAGGGTCTGGTGGGGTGCCTGTCCTCTCTGGGTCTTGTATCTAGGCCCCCAGTGCTCTATAGACTGGGATTTAGAGGCTCTGCCTTTACAGCTGTAGGTGTTCTTCCCCAACCCCTGCCCACTGTGTGGCCCCTCTGTGACAGTCTGCGTAAGTGGGCTTTTGCTAAGATCTTCTGAAGCTTGATGGGAGAAGGGGCCCTAAAACAGAGGTGCTTGACACTGAAGGTGGCTGGAGAGGCCTGGTTAAGGAGGGGACTAGAATTCAGTCAAGTCAGGGGTCTAAAGTCAGCCTGGCCTGTCCTTTTCTTAGCGTTCCTGACCCCCCCCTCGCCCCGTCCCCCAATCCAGTCCCCAATTCTGTATGTATCTCAACTATCCTCATCCCAAGGCTGCCCTGCCCCATGCTGGGTGGTATCTGTTGCCACAGGGAAGGGTGGGTCATGCTGATTTCTGGGCAGGGGCCAGGTGCAGCCAAGTCACCTCTGGGAGATGGAGCCTCCATCCATACCAGCCTCATCTGTGCTAGCGCAGGGTCGCTTGTTCTGTTGCTTCAGTGAGAGCCAGAGGTGGGAGTTACCTGAGACTCGGGTACTTTGGGGACAGTGAGGCCTTGAGGGGTCTGGGAACTCCTATGATGTGGCTTCCCCCGCCCCCCTTTTCCGTGCTAGCTGGATTTTCACACTTGCAATGGTCACTATGGTGGCTTAAATAGGTCAATCGCCCTCGGCTGCAGATTTCCATTCATTTTCCTGGTCATCTGGCCATCTCTCCTGTCCTTCCTCACACCTGATCCTGAAACCCCCATTCCCCTTCCGATCCCTCCTCCCTCCCTGTTCTCTCCCTCCATCTGCCTGTTTTATTCCCCCTTCTAAGTGAAAGTCAAGCTTCCTTGCTTGGGCGAGTCTGAACCACCAACCAAAGAACATTCACAGGCCAGCCCTAGGCCTCCCTGCACATATGCAGCAGATGTGCAGCTTGACCTTTATGTGGGTCCTGAACAACTGGAAGGTGGGCTGTGGCCTGTCCGTGGGATATGATCTTCTAGCTGGACCACCTTATGTGACCTCAGTGGGAGAGAAATCACCTAGCCTCACAGAGACTTGAAGTGTCAGGGTCGGGGGTGGGGAGATACCCAGAGGGACCCAGAGGGACCCACCCTCTCAGAAGAGAAGGGGAGGGGGAGGGGAAGGAGTATGAGAGAGGGTGACTGTGAGTGGGCAGTGAGTGGGATGTAAAGTGAACAAGTAAAAAAAAAAAAATAAAGTAAGTTTGGCTCTCATAGGCTCCTGTGTTTGAATGCTTAGCTCACAAGGAGTGGCACTATTAGGAGGTGTGGCCTTGTTGGAGGAGGTGTGTCTCTGTGTGCAGGCTTTGCGGTCTCCTGTGCCTACTCTCTGCCCAGTGCAGAGTCAGAGCCTCCTCCTAGCTGCCTACAGGAGACAGTCTCCTCCTGGCTGCCTTTGGGTTAAGATGTAGAGCTGTTCGCTCTCTCTCCAGCATCACCATGTCTGCTTGGATGCTGCCATGCTTCCCGCCGTGACGATAATGAACTGAACCTCAGAACCTGTAAGCCAGCCCCAATTAAATGTCCTTATAAGTGTTGCCTTGGTCATGGTGTCCCTTCACAACAATGAAACCCCAAGACAGACTCATTCCACATATTAGAATACTTAATATAATTGCATGTCTCCACACCAGCCCAAACACGTGTGCACGCTCATGTACCTGCGTGTGGTCACACCTTTCCCTGACCATATGGTAGCATGTGTATTCCACATGTTCACATTCATTGTAACGTGATAGACACGCTAAGCCCACATGCAGACCAAAATACATACACATGTTTGCACACTTTGTACCCACATATACAAACACATTGGCACACACCGGCACACAGCTGTACACACTGGCACACACCCGCACACACTAGCACACATACGCCTGAACAGGCCTGGCTCCTCAGCGGTGTACATCTGGTGCTGGGCTGCAGAATGACTTTCATGGCTCTATGCCTGGCTCAGAGAACCTGGTGTGGATGTTCACCAGTCCCTGCAGAGGGCCCTGTTGCCCTGGGTTTCATTTCCTTTCTCTCAAACTCTTGCTCTTTGTGCTGCTGGTTGATGCTGAGGAAAACCTGGCTACCTCAGGAGAACCTTAGTGTGCCGGCCTGCCGGCCCTAGAGAATTATGAAGAGGATCAACAAAAGTCGTCAGCCATGAAAATGCCCCCAGATTATGTTTTAGGCACAAATCTAATGCTCTCTGACATGAGACCCCTGCTACCTTGTCCTTCTGAGGCCTGAGTGCCCTGCCTTCTTCATGCAGGGGTCCAGAGATCCATAGGGAGCTATACTGAGACCTGACCCCTCCACTCCTGGCCACAGTGACTTCTGATTTCCTGCAGGGACCTATAGTGACTCCCAAGAAGGCCCATCTTCCTATTTAGTCAAGTCATATGGCTTTTCTCTGTCCCTGACTGTGATGGTTTGAATATGCTTGTCTCAGGGAGTAGCACTATTAGGAGGTGTGGCCTTGTTGGAGTGGGTGTGTCACTGTGGGTGTAGGTGTGGGGTTTAAGACCCTCATAGTTGCCTGGAAGTCAGTATTCTGCTAGCAGCATTCAGTTGAAGATGTAGAGCCCTCAGTTCCTTCAGCCCCATGCCTTCCTGGATGCTGCCATGTTCCCGTCTTGATGATAATAGACTGAACCTCTGAACCTGTAAGCCAGCCCCAATGAAATGTTGTCCTATATAAGAGCTGTCTTGGTCATGGTATCTGCTTACAGCAGTAAAACCTTAACTAAGACACTGACTATGGAACTTGCATTTCTGGCTTTCCAGTTGTACCCATGCTGGTGTCTGGATGGCAATGTATTTTTCCTGTTTCATCAGATTGGCTGGCACCCCTATGAGCGGCTCTGATGGCTCATTACATCATTGGCTAACAGGGCTGGCATAGGCCCAGGCAGTTTTAGATGTCACAGGACACTTCTGAGTGGTGGGCCGAGTACAGATGACAACCCGGGAATTCCTTCACATTCCGTTGTGAAGGCTATTGGTCTAACAGGTCACCTGGCATTCTTCCTGTCTGTATCCTACATGAGGTTTACCTCCCTCTCACCTCCATCACCCCCGTTTAGGAATGCAACAAGCCCCACATTCCAATCCCTGTTCCTTTTCCTTATACTTTTTGTGGACCAAACTTTGCTGTCATAGAGGTGTCATCGCCACTGTTCTATTGTCGTGAAGAGACACCATGAGCAAGGGAACTTATATAAAAGAAAGCATTTAGCAGGGGAGGTGTGGGCTGGCTTACAGTTGCAGAGGGTTAGTCCATGACCATTGTGGCAGCCAGGCATAGCGTAACCCAAACCCTAACCCTAACCCTAACCCTAACCCTAACCCTAACCCTAACCCTAACCCTAACCCAAACCCAAACCCTAACCCTANCCCTAACCCTAACCCAAACCCAAACCCTAACCCAAACCCTAACCCTAACCCTAACCCTAACCCTAACCCTAACCCTAACCCTAACCCTAAACTGGAGCAGTAGCTGAGAACTTACATCCTAATCTGCAGGCAGAATGATTGGGACTGGGCCTAGTGTGGGCTTTTGAAACCTCAAAGCCCACCCCGCCCCCAGTGACACACTTCCAACAAGGCCACGCCTCCTAATCCTTCCTGCACAGTTCCACCAACTGGGAACTAAGTGTTCAATATATGAGCCTGTGGGGACCATTCTCATTCACACCACAACAGATGTGGTTTCTCTTGCTTTAAGCAGATAGTAAATACTAAGGAGACCCACCCAACTTCCGGGCTCCTGCTTGCCTCAAGCCCAGGTTTCCTTCTGTGACCTGGAGGGACCCTCCGCGTGTCTCACAGGGCAGTACTGATCTCACCACCTTCCCATCTACAAGTTAATACTTCACCTTCATTTTATTTTTTTTTCTTTTTTTTTTTTTTTATTATTTTCTTTATTTACATTTCAAAGCCATCGACATCACAGGAACCTAATGGGGTA
>NC_034598.1:42344860-42360788 GCF_900095145.1 Mus pahari
TTTCTGAGTTCAAGGCCAGCCTGGTCTACAGAGTGAGTTCCAGGACAGCCAAGGCTACACAGAGAAACCCTGTCTCGAAAAACCAAAAAAACAACCAACCAACCAAACAAACAAACAAACAAAAAACCAAACAAGCCTTTAGGATTTTCCTCTCCTCGGTTCCCTGCAGTTGACTGTGACACAGATGGCGTCCCTGTGCTAATCACGGGGCTGCTGAGGTTTGCTTGTGAAGCCTTCTCCGTCTGATCTTCTCATTCCTCTCTCTCCAGGACACAGGCTGCTCGTGAGTTGCAGCAGAGGACTGTCCTCGGGTGTCTTTATTTTTCTTTCCTCTCTCCTTCAGATAGATCAGTTTCTACTGACTAGCTTTCAAGGGGAATCGAGTTGATGACCCATACACCGAGGGTGGCATCTGTTTGTGGTTGGCATCCACATGGTTATGATCACCTAATGTGCAGGTTTCCGTTTTCTTCCCTTTTCATGCTGGGGGTTAAATCTGGGGCCTTGTGCCCAGAGTCAACACTATCACCCAGCGACTTCCTCAGCCCAGATCTGCCGCTATTTCCCATGTTTATATTTGATCCTTGTATTTCTCTTCCTTCCTTTATCCCGCTGCAATTCCTGCATCAGCGTTTTTGACAAATCTAACATCAGGGCCATTTTGGGATTGGCTCTTTTCTTATCTGTGTCCCCCTGTGGGTAGGGGCAGGGTTCCTTCTCTTGCCTCAGACTGAGCAGTTCTTTATTGTACATTAAACTTGTGACTGGGGCTGGAGAGATGGCTCAGTGGTTAAGAGCACTGACTGTTCTTCCAGAGGTCCTGAGTTCAAATCCCAGGAACCACATGGTGGCTCACAACCATCTGTAATGGGATCTGACCTCCTCTTCTGGAGTGTCTGATGACAGCTACAGTGTACTTATATAGAATAAATACATAAATGAATCTTTAAAACAAACAAAGAAACCAACAAAACTTGTTTCTGATTTTCATGCAGCTGGCTATCAAGAGTTGAAGCCAGTCACCCTGAATCAGGACCTCTGGCTTCCGACTCTCAGGTTGGAGTTGAGAAAGGCCGCGTGTTAGCATCAGAAGCGAGCTTCCTAATCCAGTGATGAAGTCACCCACAGGCAACAGGGACCTGCACATCTGTTACCATGGCAATTGCCATACATTCCCAGCATCCACCTGGCCCACCTTTACCAGTGCTGCATTGCATCACAGCCCAAATAAAAGGCAGCCCTGAACTTAGCTCTCTTTTCCTCTTCATCCCATCTCCCTCCTTTCCCCCTTTTCCCCCACAATCAACCTCTCCTGTGGAATTGCGCTGGTCTGGTGTGATCTGTCTGGACGAGCCACAGTTCTAACACAGTACTATTGGTGCTTCCCAAGCCCTGTAGCTGGGGTTTCCATCCCGACCAATCCTCAGGACCAAGCTGGGGTTTACTCAGATGGAGCCACCTAGATCCCTCCTAAGGGGCCACCTTCACCTCTTCCATATGCATCCTTAGCTGGTACCTGTGGGAGTCTCCATGCTGGCTCATGTCTGTTTGTCCCTCGTGTGTGTCCAAGGTGGCTTCTCCCCATCATTTACCATGTACATTAATGGGTTGAGCACAAACAGCCCTAACCTGAGCCCTGGGCCCTTCCCTGTACAGGGTCCTCAACTGCCCGACTCTGGTCTGTGACTCTAAGGAGAGCCCTGCTTACCTTCCCTGCCTGAAGGCCAGCTGTGGGAGGCTCCCTGAGCAGGGAGTCATCGTCCCTGTGATGTCCTCTTGTGTTCTTGTAGCTGTGACAGTCTTCACCAATCTTTGGCTGCCTGCAGACACAAGTCTGTGTGTTGACTTCCAGGACTGGTATAAACCAGGAGTGACCGACATTGGGATTTTTCACAGATCCGCTTGTGAAACCAACATAGGCCATGTTTTATATTGTAGAAACAGCCGAATCCAGACCCCGGCCTTTGCACATATGACCTTGCAGAACTTTCTTGGGGAACACTGAGCTGATGTTCCTCCCTCAGCCTGTCAGGGGGGAAGCGCTCTTCCCGCCTGCACCCTTGTGATGGCAAGATGGAGCTGTAAGGAGATGTGTAAACAGATCCTGCTCCATCTGACTTTGGATCCTCACAGACAGCTGTGGTACCCAGGCCAGCTGTGTTCTTCTCTCTGAATCTCTGCTGTGGCCGCCACACCCAGGTTTGGAGCCTGTGTATACAGAGACTTTCCACTCAGTCTGCATCTGGAGAATAGGAGACTCCAGGCCTGATCAGAAGCTGAGGGTGTCTATTGGGTGTGCACTGAATGTGGGGACGCCGGGAGCCACAGTCCCTTAGGGCGTGGTTTTTCTGTGAACACTGTTCATTTACTGTTTACTGTTGTATGTAAGGGGAGAGAGAAGTCCCAGCACAGGAGGGTTGACACGGCAACAGGAACATCCAGAGGAGGGTCTGCCTGCCTTAGCCAGGTACCCTGACAGCAATATGTCAGCCAAATGGATAGAGTACCCTGGTGGGGGGACACCAGGCTAGATAACACAGAGGAGTCTGGATCAACCAGCTGCCATCCGTTCTGGGAGAGGCGTGGGGAAGGGCGGCTCAGGGGCTGGAGGTTGTGCGCTTGCTGTAGGGACCCAGCAGGAGAGATTCATCTGTCACAAGCCTCAAGGGAGACCATGGAAAAAAAGTAAACAGAGGTCAGATCACAGACAGTTACGATCTGTCACAGGGAGGAGTTACTTCTGGCATAGGGAGGAGTTACTTCTGGAAGGAGGACAGAGTTTCAAGGGTAGGGGCTGGGGAGCACCCTGCCACCCAGATTTCCAGTTTTACCTTCTGGAAAGTTCATTGTACTGCTATGAGGAGAAAGTGTTATGCCCCAGCTCCACGGCAAACCCAGACGAGCCCAAGAATTGCAAAGTCCGCTGCAACTCGCCAAAGAGTCTTTTATTTATAAGTTTGAACTCGGTTTGCCCACCTAGCACTCACTGTGTGGGTTTGTATACGGTATAGGAATAGTGTGAATATTCACAGAAAAGGGGAGCAGAGGGCGGAACAGTACTAAAGCAGGAGGGGGTTAGTGGGTGTCTGTTCAAGGACTAATTTTATGGCAGTCGGAACTGTCTGTGACCTGACCTCTGTTTACCTTTTACTTTTTCCAAACAGAAAATGTCTTCTTGAACTAGTTATTTCTCTAAGGTCTCAAGGATTACTAGAACAGGGCATGCGGGGAGATTAAGAAGGAGCTACCAAGGGGCCCAACCTGAGTGACCAACACAGGACAGCAGCCTTGTGACAGATGAATCTCTCCTGCTGGGTTCCCTACAGCAAGCACACAACCTCCAGCCCCTGAGCCGCCCTTCCCCAGGCCTCTCCCAGAAGGGTTGGCAGCTGGTCGATCAGATAGTGTTTCGCTTACCCAGCAGCTCCGTGTTCGTGGGCTAGCTTCAAGTATTTTCATGTACCCTCGAGACAATGATTAAAAAGTAATTAACCTAAATTTAGCCTGATTGTCATAAATAAATTAGCCGCATGAATCACCTGTGATCTGCCGGCCTACACATGTCTGGCTACCAGGTAAGTGTCCCTCAGGGGAGCCATGGGGTCCCTGCGCTGCACATCAGGGGACAGTATCATCCTCATAGGCTCACACGGTCTGGTTCAGCTGCACCTGATACGGGAGGTTGCTCTGTCAGCCAGCTGCGGCCAGCTGTGCTCAGTGTCCAAAGCCGTGGTCAGCACACCGGAAGCTGTGAGCCAGACAGGGAGCAGAGCCCTGATGGCTCGTCCCTGTGACCAGCTGTCTCTTCTGCCAACCCTTATGGCTGCAAACATAGTGTGTGGGTGCTATCTGTAAGACCACAGCAATCACCTGGGGGCTGCCTGAGGCCACCGTGTTTCAGTCAGCTACCTGCAGGTGGTGTTTGGAGGACCTGAGAGGGGTGGGTGGCTCTTGGTGGGACAGAGATTTTCAGGTTGTGTCCAGTCCCCTACCAGCCCTGCTCCCATCCAGAGGCCCGTGACGCCACTACAGATCTGCGGTTGTGTTGTCTCTTCCTTGGTTGCTAGCCCTAGCTGCCTCTTAGGTGTGAGTGATATTTGGGACTCTGTTTTGATGTCCCTCGCTTGGGCTTAATCTTTCTCATGGTTTGTTCCAGGGCATCCGCACCCATACCCTGGTCAGCTGAGGCTTTGCTGACCCTCTAATTCCTCATGCTGGTAGTCTGGCACACCTTCAGATCTGCGGTACACATACTATCTATAGATCAGCTCCTGAGCGTGTGTCCCCATGTTCTACTGAGTCTTGCTGATCCCCAGCCCAGTTTGCTCACACCTGGACTGTAGTAGTGGTCACTAAGTAACTTATTCAAACAGTGCAGACATCAGTTTGTGATTGTACTGGTTGGTTTTGTGTCAACTTGACACAAGCTAGAGTCATCAGAGAGGAAGGAGCCTCAGCTGAGAAAATGCTCCCCCGAGATCCAGCTGTACGACATTTTCTCAATTAGTGATTGGTAGGGGTGGACCCAGCCCATGATGGGTGGGACCATCCCTGGGCAGGTGGTTCTGGATTCTATAAGGAAGCAGGCTGAGCAAGCCAGTAAGCAGCATCCCTCCATGGCCTCTGCCTCAGCTCCTGCCTCCAGGTCCCTGCCCTGACTTCCTTTGGTGATGAACAGCAGTGTGGAAGTGTAAGCTGAATCAACCCTTTCCTCCCCACTTGCTTCTTGGTCCTGGTGGGTTTTGTTGTAGCAATAGAAACCCTAACTTAGACAGTGATCATTTTGGAAAAATCAGTCCCCCCCCAGGACTCCCTCACTGTGCCCTCTGGGGTCACCTCCCTTTCTCATGTATTTCTCATTCCTTTGTCATCCCTGAATCCTTCTGGACATGTCTGTTCAGTTCTCCTCTCTTCTCCACGGGTCTTCTTTTTATTGGTCTTGACTTAGATCTGCTAAATCCATCCAGACACAGTGGTTATATAGAACATGGAACAGGGGTCCCCAAGGGCATCCACACCCTGACCTGGGCATTATAATCAGGTCGTGCTGGTGTGATCAGAACCCTGGGATGGGAGGCTCGCCTTTGGTAGGAGAGCAAGAGACACTCGGGAGAGCAAGGGGCACAGGTTGCACCTGGGACCTGTTCAAGAATCTTTTCTCCCTCAAGACCTGGAGTACATCAGAAAGGCCTATGCTGGGCAGCTATGGAGCCAACGTTCTCAACCTGGGGAAACACAGAGACCGTTTCTGGGAAACGTCCTTGCCTCAATTCCTCTCTGCAGAGATGATGCAGAGATATGTGTTCTGTCCTGAGAAGGTATCTAGGGAGTCACTAGGAGTCGCGCAGGTCCTGGACCTGTAACATTACTGCCCTCACCCCTTTTACACACTGGACAGTGGCACTCAAGAGGCAGGGTAGTATTAGGGTTAGAGCCCAGAACCAGCAAAAGGCCATGGTCTGTGCCTGCTTCCTGATTACAGGCAGCGCCAAAGGGGAACAGATCCAACCATACTGTCTGCTAGACCAGTGGTTCTCAACCTGTGGGCCAGGACCCCTTTGGGAGAAAGGGCTCCAAGGACCCTGTCGCAGGGCTCACATATCAAGACATTCTGCGTAACAGATATTTACATTATGATTCATAACAGTTGCAAAATTACACTAAGGAAGTAGCAACAAAAATAATTTTATGACTGGGGAGGGAAGGGGCGTCACCACAACACGAGGAACTGTGTTAAAGGGTCGCCGCTTTAGGAAGGCTGAGAACCGCTGCTGTAAAGGGGAAGACACGGTCTTGTGTCTCTGAGTCTGTGGCTGTGTCGGCAGCACAGAGCACGCGGCACGGCTGTGATTTTAATTGCGCCATTTTGATGTCGTATATGAAGTGTGTGAAGGTCACACTTCACTAAAACCCCTGCCTCGGATTTTTGCACTGCTATCCATATCCATATCCAAGTCTTAGAGGTTCTGCTTCCTGAGCCGGTTCACCCTCTCTTTGGTTGGTTTACGTGTCCTTGCATTCTTGGTGAACTTTGAATGCCAGATATTTTGTCTGAAGGGTTACCCATAAAAATAACGACACTTTGATAACGTTATTTCTCCCCGATGGGGTTTTTAAAAACCGCATCTAGATGTATGTGGGTAGCTCATGACCCCGTCGCAATAAAACCACCCTCCCCACCACCATCATCACCATCACCACCACCATCATCACCATCACAACAACAATAATAAATGACATTATAAAAGCAAAGAGGGGCTTCTGCTAGGCATCTGCCAATTCTAGCATTTGGAGATATTTCCTGGTCTTGTTAACTCCCAGGCTATCTGGCACTTGGACTGCAGGTACACAGGGCTTGCTGGCTCTTCCCACCCGGCCCTTAGAGCTCATCCTGCCCAGGCCTGACGCCAAGCAGAGGTCCTGTCCAGGAAGTCTACCCTGTGGGGTACACCCTAGCTCCTGCTAGCCAGGTCTGGGGAAAGGAAGTGTCGACAGTGCTCCCCTTCAGGCCTGCAGGTGCTCCTTACACCCAGCAAGCATCGGTGGCTTCGATGCTGCCTGGGTCCTTACTTACAGTTTTGTGACATACGTACAGCTCATTTGGATGGCACTAATGAATTTCAAAAGTGTGCTCTGCAGTCCTCAGGCTGTGGACCACCGTCCTGGGCTCAGGAGAGGGTCTCTGAGCTGGCGGCACGCAGGGGCTGTGTCTTCTCCCAGGGCTGCAGGCATTGGGTCTCCATGTGCATTTCTTCCCTGAGAACCCGCTGCACAGTGACAGCGGGGACCCATAAGTGCTGACTTTTCGCTTGGCATAATCACCCCGAGGCTAGTGTTCCTCATCCTCACGGTCTAGCAGGGTAGTGGTCTAGCAGGGTAGTGGCGGCAGGGGGACGGGGGGGATAGGGAACACGTGGGATCTGGGGTCAGATAGATCTGGCTGTGATCTGAATCTGCCACGTGAGCATGAGCCTTATGACACCTCACTCTGCCTTACAGCCCACAGTTATCTTGTCCTGCAGGAGGCCTGAGGTCTGTGTGATGAAGCTCGCCCCGGGTGACAGGGACAGAGAGTGCACAGGCCTCAGAGGCAGCACATGGGACAAGGGGTGCAGGGTGCAGAACTTGGGGCTGCGATGCTTCCTGGCATCTCCGCTTTCATCTTTTATGGGCAGAGATGCAGGTTGAGACTGGTTGCCAGCCGCCTCATTAGCAACCACACCACTGGCGTCACCTCGAAAACCCGGGAGTCACACTCGGAACGTGTCCAGCTTCCTCCCCTTCAGCCACCTGGAGATGCAATCACTGACTGATCTGGCGAGATCCCATCTCCTCGTCTGGGGGGCTCCCTGAATTAATTACCTGTGGGGAGGTGACTCACAGGGCCTGGGGTCTAATGAGGCCATGGCCCTGCTGCTTAAACGGCCTACATACCACACACATGCAGACACACACACACACCCACACTCATGTATATGTGGACATGTATAAGGACACATGCAACACACATGTATACATACACAGGCTTATAGTCAATACACATGCAGGTATGTATACATATACATGCTCACAGTCACATATAGGTATGTACACACACCTACATACATGTATATACACGATACACTCAAAAACATTTAGACATACACATACCCCACACACATATGCAGCCATGTACACATGTACACACATACTCTTACACATACACACTCATATACATACACTCAAACATAGATAAGTATATGCATATACAGCACACATGTAGTCATGCACATACACACATGTAACACATACCCTTGCACATATAGACACACACATATGCATACCACATATAGTCCCGCCCTTGTAGTCCTATAGTCCCACACGCACACTCACACCTCCATACATATAGGCTTTGTACACATACATGCACACTCATATGTGCCTACACCTCATGTGTGCCCATTTACAGATATTCATGCACTTACCCACACACGCAGACATGCACATACCAAGCACACTCATGCACTTACAGACACGTTCATGCACACACTGTACATACAGATATACATACACATTCACCCACATGTACGTGGGCACACACGCTTTGCAGTCCCTGCATGGTGGTGCCACAGGCAGAGCTGTTATGACTAAGAAGCCTCTTGAGCACCCATCTCCTTCTTCACACCGTCATGCAACAACTAAGTGGGGACTGGTGAAGACTCCTTGTTTTTTTCTTAGTCTTTTATCTCAGCACTCACCAGGTGCCAGGCACTGCATGTGGTGCCACAAGAGTGACAAATGCTCTTGGGGTTGGCAGGAGACATAAACAAGGGAAGAAAGATGAAGGACCATCAAGGAAAGAGCCTGAGGGGTCAACAGACAGAAGGGTAGAAGGGCTGTAGCAGTGATTGGATGTGTGAGGAGGAATGGGGTATAGGGGAGAGGGGTATAAGGTATAGTTGTGTGTGTGGCGGGGAAATGGGGTGTAGGGCATGTGTGGGGTGTGAGGGGTATGGGGTGTAGGGGTGTGGGGGGTGTGGGGGTATGGGGTGTAGGGGCATGGGGGATATCGGGTGTGGGGGTATGGGGTGCCGTGTTGGAGCCAGAGGGCTGAGCAGGGTTGGTGAATGAAGATGACCCTAAGCAGATGTGGGAGAGGCCTCCAGCAGGGGATCTTCCAGGGAAATCTGAAGGCCAGGACCAGATGAACGTCCTACAGAATTATGTGGAGAGTTTGGTTTAGGGGTCGGAGGATGTGGTCCTGTCACCTGGGAGATAATTGCTTGTTAGGGTCCCAATATCATTTCCCCCCAATCTTGGTAATGCCTCTCAAGTTCCTCATGGTGTACAGATGGGTTGGAGGGGGAAGTCTGACCCATGGCAAAGCCGCTAGGGTTCTATGTTCTGGGATGTGACCCTGAGCCCAGATGTTAGTCACCAGTAGGAAGTCTTGGTGGGTGTGGCAGAATCTTCAGCCATGTCCGCTAGTGGACCTGTCGTTGTATCCTGCAGCTCTGTGAGTGGACCGTCACAGGCCAGATCTGTTCTCCGCAGCTGAAGGGCCTGAGCTCATGTCTCTACACATCATACCGAGAGCACAGGACATGTGTCAGGAGCCTGGAGTGCAGGGCAGATTCCAGGCAGAACGTTTACGTGGGTGAGTTTGCCCTGCAGAGAGCCTGGCACACACACGGGGGGGCATTCCTGGGTTTGATGCTCACTGTAATTGGCACCAAAAGTTTCCGGTGAATTCCAGGTAGGCTCCCTGCCAGGTTCGCCCCCCCCCCCCCAAAGTATTCTGTGCCAGGGCCAGTGTGAGCCAGAAAGAATAGCACGGGTTGGTTTGACTCCAGCGATTTGGTCATCTCTCTGGTCTCAACAGTCATTTCACTCCATGCCCCTTGCAACAGCTGTTTCATGTGTGCTTGGCTCAGCTGTCTGTATGCGCACCTGGAATATGAGTCTACTGTTTGCAAAACCCACACAGCCTTAGTGGATGGAGGAATCAGTTTGCTTTAGTGGTGGAATCCTCCCATATTGGGGCAAGAAGTCAGAGAGCTGTGCACGCCACTTTATGAACAATAGTGTGTGTGTTTGTGTGTGTGTGTGTGTGTGTGTGTGTGTAGATGTAGGTGAAGCGTCGAGTGTGAGCCTAAACCCCTGGCTCAGTTGTGTCCCCAAGTTGGAAACAACTAGATCTGTACCAGGGCAGGATTATAAGTATCTGGGCTGGCCCTCAAAGCTGGCCTGGTTCCTCACAGGCTGTTGAGTGGCTGAGAAGTCTGACGTCCCACTGCTAAGTCCCCTCAGAGGCAGTAGAGTTGGGGCTTGTCGGCTATACCCTGTCAGGGATCCTGGGAATACAGGTACTCAGCAAGGTTTTTTGGAAGCTTTGGGGGTTCTGGGGAGGTCCCCCTCTCCTGGTACCTATGGCTTCTCAGCAGCAAAGGGGACATCCATCCATCCATCCACTGATTCACCTTAAATGTCCACTCCGCTCAGCCTCCCTGTGGGTCAAACTGAGACCAAGGCACGTGACTTGGAAAGACTCTGCTAAAATTCTTTTGACCACAATAGTCTGTCTTCCTCTGGGCACAGCCTCAGAGGACTGAGCTGCCACCCTGAGGGTAGTTTTACTCCTCATGTGGTGATCCACATGGTCTGAGGAAGTTGAGGGCACATTCCCTCAGGCTGCAGAGGCAGCTCACACTGACTGGTGGGCTGGGTGCAGACATCAGGTGAGGCTGGCCCAGTGTTGGCTGCAGGACCGGTGTGGGTGGACTGTGGGGTCAGGACCAGTGTCTGTTGGTTTTAGAGACTGGGGGAGACGATGCCTGGCAAGAGAAAACCAGGGATAGCCATCCTTCCTGGGGGTATCTTGCTTCAAATTTGGCAGTTGTCTGAGCCAGCTGGGTGAGGGTGGTTAAGGAGGAGGTCTGGGCCTCCATCCAGGTTCAGGAGCTCAGGGCTGCCTGAATGGCTGCAGGGCTCAGCCTGAATGGCTGCAGAGCTCAGCGTTGGAGTTCCACCCAGAGATCTCGGTTGATCCAACTCTGTGCAATTTTATGAACTGCCAGCAAGTCTTTTCCCTAGCCCCCCGCCCCCTCCTCCGCCTCTGACACGTAGAAGAGAGAAGCTCATGATTTCAGCATCACCAAGCCATCAGGTCAACAGCACTGTAGGGAGGCTACTGGGTCAAAACCGGGGTCTGCAGGTCCCCATGAGAAATCGCTACTCTAGTTTCACTGAGATCGGTTTCTGAGAGTCTCCGTGTTATGTAAAACTGCGTTTTTATCAGGCTGTGCCTTGCCCTGAGAGACTCCAGTTTACTGGCAGCTTTTGACTTATTTTGGGGCCAAGGATGAATGTGCACTTGAGTGCGTGTGTACACACAGCAGCATCCATCCAACGCCACGCAAGATGGACAGTTTCCCCCCCTTCTCTTTGTATCTATGCCCCTGTCTATTCTATATCTATGTCAAGATAAATAACTCACAACTAACTTATTCCAAAAAGCAGAAAGGGTCACCCTACACATTTATCAAAGGAAACCAGGGCTACAGCAACACATGGGTACATTAAGATTACACCAGGGGGCGGCTAGAGAGATGGCTCAGTGGTTAAGAGCACTGACTGTTCTTCCAGAGGTTCTGGGTTCAGTTCCCAGGATTCACATGGTGGTTCACAACCAGCTACAGTGTACTTATATAAATAAAATAAATAAATCTTAAAAAAAAAATGATCACACCAGGAGAAACAAGTCCAAGAGCTTGTTATACACATCAGACTAAAGGGTATCCTCTACGAAGAGGAGGGTATCTCATATGTGATGGCCACAGACTCGGCCCCCTGTCACCTGACTGCTGATGCTATGCATCCAGGGACAGACAGGCAGAGAACTAACTGTCCCATGGGCTGTGGCTCAACTCCGCTCTCTCCATTGTGGTCTACTTGAATTTCTGTCTTGGCCTTCCGTCTCTTTGTCGTCTGGAACTACTGTCTGTCCATCTAGACCCAGTCTTGCCCATCACCTCTACAGCCTCTGTGGCCCAGCACACCCTTTTCCTGCAGCTCAGCTCTGCTTGCAGCAGACCGCCAGGAGGGCTGAGTATCTGACCCTTGAAGAGACTCTTTTCTGGCCTGGCAGCCTCCTACTTCTCCTCCGATAGGCCATTTCGGAACTCCTTGGATTGAGCTATGATCTCTTTCTCCTTTGTAGTCACATCTGCCTATAACAACAGATAACACAGATATAGAATAGAGAGGTCGATACAGAGATAAGAGTAGAGGTACTGTCGGAGCTAGCTTTCACTTTCAACTTGACAAAGCCTCAAACCACAACAGAATGAATCTCAGTGGAGAGGCTGTCTGGATCAGGTTAGCTTGTAGGCATGTCCATAGGGGATGTTGCCTTAGTTGTTAATTGTTATAGGAGGGCACAGTCCACTGTGGGTGGCACAATTCCCTGGGCTGGTGATTCTGGGTTGTATAAAAAAAAAATGCTAGTTGAGTATGAGCCTGAGGCAGAGCCCTCAGACAGTGTACTTCTTAAGGTTTTTGCCTTTAAGTTCTTACCTTGGCTTCCTTCAGTAATGGACTATGACCTCGAAATGTAAGCAAAAAAAAAAAAAAAAAAAAAAAAAAACCAACCTCCTTTCCTTCCCTAAAAAGGTTTGTTGTTTATTTGTTTAAAGATAGGATTCCTCTGTCTTAGCCCTGGCTATCCTGGAACTCTCTTTGTAGACCAGGCTGGCCTTGAACCTGCCTCTGCCTCCCAAGCACTGGGATTAAATGCCTGGCTCGGTCAGGTTTAAAAAAAAAATGTTTTTTTTTTTATTGTTGTTGTTGTTGTTTGTATATATTGTTATATGCACTTGCCATGGTGCATACATGTAGAGGTCATAGGACAACTTTGTGGCATCCGTTCCCTCCCTCCTCCACATTTCCATGGGTTCCAGGGATTCAAACTCAGGATGTTAGGATTGTGCAGCAAGCACCTCTACCCACCGAGCCACCCCTCCAGCCTGTTAGTCAAGAGTATTTTATTACCGTGTGATGCTTAATGTGTAAGCTGAGGGTTGATATTAGTAATTAAGATCGAAATCAAAGAACCTGCTGTGTTTGCTTACTTGCGGCGACCTGGCGAATTGCTGCCAACGAAACCTCTGCACCTCGTAGATTTATCTACATTAATTCATCGTTAATACATTTTGACATCTTGTCTGTGGTTCTGACATCGGCAGCCTAGGATAAGCTCCCTCTCTAGCAATGGTCCCAAACTCTGACTTCGGGTTCACACTCACACGCCTTGTGGCAGCTGCCCTTCTAGTCTCTGTGGGGCATACATAGCATTTTGGCTTAGTCACCTTCTGCTATCACAAAATACCCGAGAAAACAAACGTAGGTCATGGGCAGTTCCAACTTTAAATGGGTGAACGCTTAGCGATTCTGTTTAGGATTCCTGGAGACAGGGCAAAGTGTTTTTTGAGGTGTCCCTGGATCTCCAACTGGATTTCACAATACTTTTTCTTCACGTATGGTCAGGATGCTGTGTGGGCCCTAGGGCCAACCTTGGGAGTCCAGGTATGATGTCAGGGAAACCTTGGGTTGGGGAGGGGATTCTTACGTTACCCTGTCCCAGACACCTTCCGTTTTTATTAGGCCAGTGACATCTGGCCATCGCTTGCTTGTGCCCGAGGGTCAAGGCTTAACAGTCAAGACTATACTTAGTTTTCTTTCTGAAGCGGTTTCTGACTTTCTCAGCAGCCTTGGGAGCCAGTGTCTTCCTTATCCAGCAGTCCTAATGTGCCCGGCTCCTGCATGGCTTCCCCAGCTGGGTGCATCAGCTGGCTTGTTGCAGCAAAGATGTCAGGCCTCTCTGGTTCTAGGGCTGGGTGGAGCCTGGGTATCTGCATTTCTAATGAGCTCCCAGGTGCTGCCCCTGGGGCTGTCCCAAAGCCTTGGGAGGCTCTGCCCTAGCAGTTTCCAGTCTTGGCACCAGGCAGAAGCACCTGCTGGCGCTTAGGAGAAGAGTTGTTTGGGGCTGGAGTCTGACTCAGGTGTGGCTGGCATGCCGGAGACTAGCCAGCCCCCATTATACCAGATGTCTGTGTTTCTGCTGTCTGGGACAGCCTTAGGACTGCTGCAGAGTCTGAGTTTTACTCTGGGAAGTCTTTCTAAAAATTGATTGATTAATTAAAAAGTGTATGCGAATGTTTTTGTCTTTATATATGTATGTATGTGTATCACATGCTTGTCTGATGCCCAGGGAGGTCAGACGGTGGCATTGGATCCCCTAGGACTGGTGTTATAGATGGTTCTGCACCATCATGTGGGTGCTGGGAACTGAACCAGGGTTCTCTGCAAGAACAGCAAGTGTTCTTAACCACTGATCCATCTCTCCAGCTCGGGGAAAGTTTTGCCACTTGTCATAATCTCTACAACTAAGGTAGAGATGACCAAGCCAGCTCAGTCAACAGAGTCTCAAGGGAGGGAGGGAGGATTGAAAAGACAAAGACAATTAGACAACATTATAACATGACTCCAGCCAGTGCTGAGGCTGAAGCACCTTTAGTTTTCCCCAGTCTGCTTTTATATCAATCTAGGTATACTCAAAAAACATAGTCAGTTCTTCGATTAAAGACAAAGTAATCAAACAAGGCAATAAACAAAGAGATCACTCCTGGTACTCATCATGCAAAGCAGTAAACAAAGCCCTGTCGTTGGTGTTTCTAACATTCTTATCTGAGCCTACTTCCTTGTCCCAGCCCAGTGACAGATGCCAAATTCCTAGAAGCGGCACCAAAAGGTCTCCATAGGTAGAGATAAGAGCTGAATGGTTGGAGGGATGGCTCAGTGGTTAAGAGCACTTGCCCCTCTTCCAGAGGACTGGAGTTTGAATCCCAGCAATGTCATGGCAGCCCACAGGTGTCTGTAATTCCATTGGGGGATGGGGTGGGAGTCAGGGTAGGGGTGGGGGTGGGTTGGAATCTGCTGCCCTCTTCTGGCCTCAGATACTGTACACATGTAGTGCATATACATACAGACAATACACACACACACACACACACACGCACACACACACACACACTTTTTTAAAAAAGTCTTAATTATAAAAAATTAGTTGGACGTGGTGGCACACGCCTTTAATCCCAGCACTTGGAGAGGCAGAGGCAGGTGGATTTCTGAGTTTGAGGCGAGCCTGGTCTACAGAGTGAGTTCCAGGACAGCCAGGGCTATTCAGAGAAACCCTGTCTCTAAACCCCCCCCCCCAAAAAAAAAGATTAGTCTCTGGCTGGTGAGATGGCTTAGTGGGTAAGAACACTGACTGCTCTTCCAAAGGTCCTGAGTTCAAGTTCTAGCAATCACATGGTGGCTTACAACCACCCATAATGAGATCTGACGCTGCCCTCTTCTGGTGTGTTTGAAGTCAGCTACAGTGTACTTCTGTATAATAATGAATAAGTCTTTGGGCCAAGAGTGAGCGGGAGTTGACTGGAGCAAGCATGGCTGACCGGAGCCAGCAGGGGACCTAAAATTCAATTCCCATCAACCACATGAAGGCTCACAACCATCTGTACAGCTACAGTGGACTCACATACATAAAATAAATCTTTTTTAAAAAATTAGTCTCTCTATATGGGCTCTCAGTTAAGTAAGTTATTAGTGGTTGTATGTACAGATGTGTGTGCATGTGCATGTGCTAGCCAGATGTTTCTAGGCTCTGTCCACCTTTTTTTTTTTTTTTTTTTTTTGAGACTGGAAGTGACATTGTGTTTTGCCGCATGAGGAGTTTGGTCAAGGGGAGAACATTGAGTAAAACCACTGGACACTCAGGGGCAGTAAGGCTTGCTCCCAAGTGGGGTGTGTGAACCTGGATCTGTTGTTTCTGAACAAGCTGTCCCAAACAAGGTACTTCGAATCAGACAATAGGCACTGTCCGGTTTGCACAGGGACCCACGGGTATCTCCAAGGGTGGTTCTGGCTCAAGATATCCCAATGAGGCTGCAGTTATATGTGAGAGAGACTGTGAACTTGGAGTCTAGACAACCAGAGGCCCCCTGGGGTAGTACATTTCTCTGCCTTTTGTAACTGGCTTCTAAGAGGATCCCTGTGTCCTTCCTAAGCAGTGGCTCTCAAACTACAGATCACACCCCCCCAAGAAACCATCAGAAAACACAGACATCTACATGATTCACATGTTAAGATTCACAACAGTAGCCAACTTACAATTATGAGGTAGCAACAAAGATAATTTTATGGCTGGGTGGGTCACCGCAACATGAGGAACGGTATTTAAGGGCCGCAGCATTAGAAAGGTTGAGAACACTCGTTTGGAGGTTGTTGACGATCCATGAATATGGGTGAGACTTTTGGAGGCCACTAGCTAGTGAGGGCAGGGCCCCAGGAGTGGTGATAGTGCCCTATTAGAGACCCCAGAGACCTTGCT
>NC_034598.1:42361193-42363078 GCF_900095145.1 Mus pahari
CGGATGAGCAGGTGGAATTGCTCTAACAGACTCAGGCTTGGTCTGATGGGGACAGCACCTGCCTATGCCTGCTGTCTTGGTAATCTGGGCACTTCACTGAGTCAGGGCAGGGGAGCTGTGTTCTTCCATCCTTGGTGAGATGACCACTCCTTTTGGAGCACAGGGAAGGATGCTTCTACCATGTTGAATTGCTCCTCTTGGGAACCCTGCCCTCGCTTTCCGGGGAGCCCTTCTCTGTGCTCCCTCCCACCCAGAGCTCCTCCATTCATCATGGTCGCTTTGCAGCAGTGGGCCTCCTCTGGGTCACAGATGCAGGCCCCCTGAGCTGGGCTGGGGACTCCAGAGGATTATTTCTTTCCCTTGAGTATTTTCCTTTATTCTTTTATTCTTTTATTTTTTATTTATTTTTTGCTGCTTTTTATTAGATATTTTCTTCATTTACATTTTAAATGCTATCCTGAAAGTTCCCTATACCCTCCCCTGGCCCTGCTCCCCAACCCACCCACTCCTGCTTCCTGGCCCTGGCATTCTCCTGTACTGGGGCATATAATCTTCGCAAGACCAAGGGGCCTCTCTTCCCAATGATGACCAACTAGGCCATCTTCTGCTACATATGCAGCTAGAGACACAAGCTCTGGGGGTGCTGGTTAGTTCATATTGTTGTTCCTTCTATAGGATTGTAGACCCCTTTAGCTCCTTGGGTCCTTTCTCTAGCTCCTTCATTAGGGGCCCTTCCTTTATTCTTTAATGTGCACTGTGTGGTGTTTGATTCCTTTTTAACCCTCTCCTCCACCCAAATTCAAATCCACACTGCAAGTTTTGACCCATGGGGCCCTGCCCTAGACTCTGTTCCTGGCCTTGGTCCTGCCTGCCTTCTACCTGCACATCTGTATTTCTCCCTCTGCCTGGAAAAGGTGTGTATTTAGTACCCAGTCCTCATGCGGGCTCCCTAGGGCTCAGCTCATGATACCTCGATCCAGCATAACTGGCTCCCACTGTTCCCAAGTAAGACGCAGTGCCCCTTTCCTGACAAGGAGGCACACGCTCCCATCCTCCCTCGCCTGCACTCAGAGCCCTGGCTGTCCCCTGTGGACACAGTCTCAGGGAACTGGGCTCTGAACCTATGGTTACTGTGCTGACCCCTGGTGTGCGGTCAGAGCTAAGGTCAAAACTCTGTTCCCTCATCTACCCAGACAGCCCGTACCCATATGTGTGGGACTGGGGGGTTGGTATGTCTGGAGATACAATTCCACTGTCTTAAAGTGGAGATGAACTGTGTCCGCTCAGGGGAAAGTAGAGCCTGCGGGCTGGAAACCCCACATCTGTGTTCCTGTTAGCACATAACACTAGTTTCAGTCAAGATCCAGACTCCTAGGCCCCAGTCAGGTCCCCTTGTCATGGCTGCTGGTCCTCACAGCCTTGCCACCTCTCCTTCTATAATGTCTGACAGCCTGTGGCCTGAAGTCCCACACTGGTTTCCCCCCAAGCTGATGATGTCATTGATGATGGGATGGGACTGCCCAACTCGTGTCTGTCCCACCTCTGGTTTGGGAGCTCAGAACGTGCCTGATTTCACAGGTGCAGAGCTGGAGGAAGAGCGCCACAAGTCTCCCACTCATCCGTTTCTCTGCCCTCTTCACCACCTCCAGGGTTTTTTAGATGAGGCTTTGAACTTTAGACTTGATGCTGGACCTTGGGGTTCGGGATGTGCTCTGCATCTGGGGACTCGGATTTTCAGGGACTATTTCTATGGACTGAATGTTCCTGTGAACATAGTTGTAAACTCATCCTGAATATGGGTGAGACTTTTGGAGGCCACTAGCTAGTGAGGGCAGGGCCCCAGGAGTGGTGATAGTGCCCTATTAGAGACCCCAGAGACCTTGCT
>NC_034598.1:42363633-42377408 GCF_900095145.1 Mus pahari
AGGAGGCAGAGGCAGGTGGATTTCTGAGTTCGAGGCCAGCCTGGTCTACAGAGTGAGTTCCAGGACAGCCAGGGCTACACAGAGAAACCCTGTCTCCAACATAAAGAACTGTATTAAAGGGTTGTAGCGTTAGGAAGGTTGAGAGCCACTGTGGTAACCTCACTCAGACCCACTGTGCTGGTTCTGGGCCCTTCCCTCTCCTCCTCTCTTTTGGAAAAGTCTGGGCATCGTGTTCTGTGCAGGAGCCAGAAAAATGCTGCTCGGTGCTTGCATGCCTACACTGTCAGATCTGTTGGTGGCTAGCAAGAGGCCAAGGGACACAAGTGTCTGCCCATGTGCTATGCATAGAACTGCACCCGTGTTTTGTATAACGGGTGCATAGCTACACCTTTCGGCTGCAGTGTGATGGCATCATCACACTAAATGATGACCTCTGAGGAAGCTTAGGTTGGTTTCCATTTCCTTCTTAGTGTGAGACGAAGCACAAACAACTGGCCCATTACTGTAGAACAGGAAAAACAAGATTATATTTAAAGCCAGTGTCTGTCTAAGTGATGCAATATATTTGCTGAGCATGACAGCTGGGGAACTGTCACAGACCACTTGGGAAAGCTTCCTGGGTGACAATGGGCCTCCAATCCATCAGCAGGGATGAGATGCTAGCACTTGGTGGCCTGTTATCTATACTTTAACAAATTGCAAGGATCACACAGGTGCTTGTTGCCAGCCAGCAACATGGACATGAGTCATGGCTACAGTTTCACAGCTCTTCCTAAGAAAAGAATATTCACTGGAACCCCAGTGTGACCAGCGAGCATCATGCGTTTGTGGGTGATCAGCATGCCTAGGTGTGATGAGATGTGGTCAACTCAGGGTCCCCATTCTCACAAACTTACCTCCCCAGGTCTCCCCACTTACAGCATGGCTGGTGAAACCCACCTTCCTCAAGTTGCTGAGTTGATTCCTGATGTTGCATGTATAAGGCAGTTGCTACAACTGGCTCTCCCCTGCCTACTGCTATCCTAAATATAGCTTCTTTGTATCTCTTTGCTGTGGTCATGGTTTTAAACCGGAGGCACTATACATCCCTACATTCTTAAACTGAAGCTGTGAACCCATAGACCTGTGGATGTGACCACACTAGATGCATTTATAGGGCTGATGGGATTAACACTGGCTTATTGTCATGGTCCTGATCCACTGGGACTAGTGTATTAGATCTTTTGTCATTGTTGCTGTTTTTTTTTTTTTTTTAAATTGCTATAACAAATAACTCTACACATGCAGCCTAAAAGAAAAGGTTTATCTTAGCTACAGTTTAGAATATACAGCCTGTGATGTCAGGAAGCTATGTCCACAGGAACAAGACACATGGTCATACACCTTGGCAGTCAGGAGCAGCATGTGACGAATGCTGGGGTTCCTCTCATTCATATTCTCTCTCTCTCTCTCTCTCTCTCTCTCTCTCTCTCTCTCTCTCCCTCCCTTCTTCCCTCCCTTCTTCCTTCCCCCCCCTTGATTTTTCAAGACAGGGTTTCTCTATGTGGCTCTGACTGTCTGAAACTCCCTCTGTATACCAGGCTGGCCTTGAACTCACAGAGATCCTCCTGTTTCTGCTTCTGGAGTGCTGGAATTAAAGGTAAGCACCAGTTGGGCTGTAGTGGCGCACACCTTTAATCTCAGCACTTGGGAGGCAGAGGCAGGCGGATTTCTGAGTTTGAGGCCAGCCTGGTCTACAAAGTGAGTTCCAGGACAGCCAGTTCTACACAGAGAAACCCTGTCTAGACAAACAAACAAACAGTAAGCACCATAGCTGCCTGGCCACTTTCTCCCTTTTTTATGCAGTACAGGATCCTAACTATGGAATAGGGCATCCCACATTGAGAGTAGGTCTCTTACCCTCCCAGACATGCCCAGAGATTTATCTGCCGGGGTGGGTGACCCATCAAGGTTACAATACATGTGAACCATCACAGTAGACAAGTTTTCGTTGGTGTTGTTTTAAAGAGTGGAGAAGCCATAAGGAAAGTAGCCTGTATTCACAAATAAGTCCTTCTTTCTATCTAGAAGAAAACAATGAGCAGCTGAAGGATGGATCCCCGGGTACCACAGAAATGTGTCCACCCTTCCTGGACCCTCTAGGGATCCCTTCCAAAGTACTACACACTCACCCTCTGCCCCGTGGGCACTGTCTGCCAGGGACACATACACCCAGAGTCCTGAGACAGCCGATGTGAAAACCTTGTCAGGCATTACCCGGCAGGGCCCCAATGCTCAGTTCCAGCGGAGATCAGCTGCAGTCCCTGCCTGCTCTTGGCTAAGCTTCCAACAAGTGGTTCCAACTCTATTCTTCCCTCTGGTAGCCAAGACAACCTCTCTTCCATCCTCTTCCCGTGCAGATGTCTGGTCGCTCAACCTGATCTCAGCGGACCCCAAGCCAAGGTGGGGATGCTCCGACCTGGCAGGAACCTCCCGCAGCCCAGGCATCTCCTCCTCCCTGCAGACCCGCTGACAGGGCAGGGGCGCATGGACTTGCAGGATGGGTCTGGCAGGAGCGCTCCCCGGCCCCAGGCCTCTCTTCGCCGGGGTGACTCAAGCAACCGTAGCCCTTTGTTGGGGTGCAGGCCGGGGCCGCCGCCCGCGGTGCCGCTAATTACAGCCCGCCCGAGCCTTTGAAGTGCTGCGCCCGCGCCCTAATTGCGCTTCCCGCCAGCTGCGCCGCCCTCCTCGGTCGCCTGCCGGGGAAAGCACCGCGAGCCGCCAGGCGCTTTTATGGGGCTCACGGTAATGCGGGTTAATCTGCAAAGAATTTTAAGAACATGCTTCGTGCAGCGGGCTTTGCTGGAGGGGACCCAGGGGCCTCGCAAGCCGGAAATGAACGTGGGACCCCGGGCAGGGTGGCCTCTGGCATTGCTCCTGTCTTGCCATCTGTCCTCCCTACTGCAGATGTGTGGACCTGGGGGAATCTGCTTTCGCGGTCCCTAAAGTGGCAACTTCAGAGTCAGTTAAGCAGTTAGGCTCCTACAGATGTGTCACCTTTCAGGGACACACGATTTGAGTCTAAGAGATTTGAGTCTAAGAGCTAGGCTAAAGCCAGTGACTGAGTGCATCCGGAACTGGAGGTGCTCTTACCCAGCTGCCTTTGGATGGTGTCCCAGAAAACAAGGTCCCAACCTTTGAGCCGTGGTGACTCCAGCAGGCAGTCAATTTCTAGAAATTACCCCCGGAGTTGGATAGGGGCATTTCTCCTGGCAAGACAGAGGGAGGGACTGTCCCTCAGATGACAGCACATCTGCTTCCCATAGTATTCCCCCACACTGGGAGCAGTCCACTGACCACAGTAAACTCCTGACTGCTCCTTAAGTTGCTAGCGCGACTTTCCTCGAGCCCTGGGGAGGGTTGCCTGGATAGGCTTTCCATGCGGAAGAGCCTCACAGACCAGGTGCTACAGAGCTAAATGTGGCAACAGAAGCAAGTGCCTAGCGCTAGTCACTCCTCCCTGGAGACCAGAAGACCCACCAGGCCTTGCCTACTGTCGCCATCTGCTCAGAGAGACTCCAGAATTAGTGCTCTCTTTTTAAGACACAGAGTAGGAGTTTAAGAGCCTTACAGGCTGGAGAATGGCTCTGAAGACAGCGACAATGTACTCATAAAATAAATAAATTAAAAAAGATATAAATCTTTTTTTAAATTTTATTTTATGTGAGTTCACTGTCGCTCTCTTTCAGACACCCCAGAAGAGAGCATTGGAACCCATTACAGATGGTTGTGAGCCACCATGTGGTTGCTGGGAATTGAACTCAGGACCTCTGGAAGAGCAGTCTGTGCTCTTAACCGCTGAGCCATCTCTCCAGCCCCAAATAAATAAATCTTAAAAAAAAAAGAAAAAAAGAAAGAAAGAAAGGAAAGAAAGAAAGAGTTTTACATAGATGTGTGATGTGGGACGGGACACAGTTCTAGGCTTCAATTAGCCACAGTAGGAGTCTTCTTCCCCTAGTACCACAGTGAAGCTCCAGCTCAGAAGAAAATGAGGGGGTCTGCTTGGCCTCCTCTCCCAGGGCCACACCCCTCTCCGAGTCCTTTGAAGCTGTCTGTGCCTTAGACTAGAGCTAAGGATATCCTTTCCCACACGCTATGATCACCAGGGCTCTCTAGACAAGCAGAGCTGACAGGTGTGTGTCCGTGTGCAGATGCAGACGCATGCACACATATGGACGGTTGCTCCTCTAGACAGGAGAGGTGTTTATTTTAGGAACTGACTCATGTGACTGATGGTGGGGGGTGGGGTGGCAAGTCCAGACTGCTGCTGGGGGGGGTTGTGGAGAAGTAGGGAAGGGAAGAGTTGGTGGTACAGCTAGAGTCTGGAGGCCGGCTTCTGGAAGTACCTCTTCTTGGGGAGCTCAAATATTGCCTTGTGATCTTTAGTGGATCGGATGAGGTCTACCCACATAACTAACGAATTCCTTCACTGCAGTATTTGGGCAGTTTGGACTAAGTATCTGAGTGCTATGGCAACACCGTCCAATGCAAAATTCACCATCATATTGGCAAACTTCAGAACACATCCTCGTTCCAGATCTACAAGCCTCTTCCTAGGGATGTTTCTCCCGGGCTTGTAGTACAGGGTCTCGAATCCTGGAAGCTGGGATGTCACTTGCAAGAGTATGGAGCTTGCCAGGCAGTGGTGGCGCACGCCTTTAATCCCAGCACATGGGAGGCAGAGGCAGGTGGATTTCTGAGTTCGAGGCCAACTTGGTCTACAGAGTGAGTTCCAGGACAGCCAGGGCTACTCAGAGAAACCCTGTCTCAAAAAACCAAAAAAAAAAAAAAAAAAAGACTATGGAGATTCCCCCTTGCCTTCCAATGGTGTTGGGACAATACTGCATGGTACCTCCCTTTCTGATCCAGTGATTAAGAGGCATGGGGTGAAGATAAGTTTAGGGTAGGAAATTGGGGGTGCATTCTTGTATACGGTGAGCATGATAGTCTCATTTGACACGTGATTCACTGATAAACCTCCAGGGACTCACAGTGGATGGGTATATGCACCATGTTGGACGATTTCAGGGTGATGCCAGTGTCTCCCAACTTCACAAACCACAACTCTTGATTTGGCTTTTTCCCTCCATTTAAAAATGTCGACTTTAATAAGTGTACATGTCAGTCAGCTTGTGGGGAAGCTGACCAAGATACATAAAATAGGAGTGACCACCTGGGGTTTCTACACTTGGTTCTGCTCACAGAATATTTATTAAGGTTGTTTAATATATATGATTTCTCATTTTGGAAGTCCTTTATTGTAAAGATAATCTTTCTTTCTGATGACAAACAGCAGCCAGGACGATCACTCTGAACCTCCACACTGGGTCAATTCTATTTCCTCTTGAGACATCAGTTCCCTTCTGTATTTCCAAGGTAATGTTTGTATTATATCTGCGGTGTCTGGTGGTCCCTGATGTATCAGGAAATCTAGGGACATGGTTCCTTTCGAATGCTGTGAAATTACAGAGGAGAGGGGGGTTTCGCAGTAGACCCCAAAGCTTTTGAGGCACTGAGTTCGGGTCTCTCTCTCTCTCTCTCTCTCTCTCTCTCTCTCTCTCTCTCTCTCTCTCTCAGATTCATTTATTTAGTATACAGTATTCACAGTATTCTGCCTGTACACCAGAACAGGGCACCAGATTTTATTGCAGGTGGTTATGAGCCACTGTGTGGTTACTGAGAATTGAACTCAGGATCTCTGGAAGAGCAGCCAGTGCTTTTAACCTCTGAGCCATCTCTCCAGCCTGGGATTGTCTCTTCTGTTAGGGAACCTTATTGATGGAGCAGGTGACTTTACTACATACATGACCCTGCTCGCAGAAGTCATCTTTCCCTTGTATAGGCTTTCATGGTACTGTTGTGAGGTGGGAACCTGCATGTTGGTGTCTGGTATATGAAGCACAGACAAGCAACAGGGACACCAGATGCCTTGGGAGGAAGAGAGGCCTAGGCAGACCTAATTGGCTGGGGGTTGGGGTTGGGGCGCTTCGTTGAGAAAGAGGACTGAGAGAGCAATGAATTCCAAAGAAAGAGGGATTTACAGTATATAATGATCAAAAATACATACGCACCTAACAACATGTCATTAAAACACATACGGCCAGAGTTCTGAGAAGAAATGAAAGGGAAGTCAGCGCTCAAAACACAGCAGTAGTATAGACTGCCGTGTAGGTAGTGCTGGTAAAAGCACGTGCTCTGTGGAGGAGGAAAAAAAAAAAACCAAGAAAGACTGAGCTCATACACTCAAAATATGCATGCGTGTACTAATCAAAAGCCAGAAAGGAAAGGCTGTATAACGGCAAAGTGAGAAAGTCTAGTGAGAAAATGTAAGCGTTCTGTAAAACCTCATCTTTATAAGAAAATTTGATATACATTTAGGGAGAAACTTGGATATTAAAAAACACAATAAACTAGATGATGTTGTGATAAACTGTAAGTAACATGACCAGAAAACAAGAATATGAAATATTAAATATGTGCAAGAATATAATTTCATGTGCAAAGCACACATGTGCACACACACATATACGCACAAACACATACACACCATACATGCCACACATACATACAGACTATACATATACATATGCTGTGTTTATACACATGAACACACATGCACACACACACACACACAGATGCCACATATACACAAAGAAATTATATTTACAACAATGATAACATTATCCCTGAATGACTTCACATATTGGCAAACCAGCTGGCCACATGCTCCCAAGATCCTCCTGTCTCCATGTCCCCAGGGCTGGGACCTCAGGCATGCAGACACATGTCGGTACTACGGATCTGAAAGCAGAGCCTTAAGCTTACACAGCAAGATATTTATCTGCTGGGCCATCTCCCCAGCCTGATTCCTGTAATACTTTGCTTACTATTTAATGTTGGTTTGGAAGTTTTAAGTAGGATTTTTTTTTTTTTTTTTAATTTATTTTGTGACAGAGTCTGGCCATGCTGTGCTTAAACTCCTGGGTTCAAGCGATCCTCCTGCCTCAAGTAGCTGTACTAGAGGTATGTCCTATTACATCCAGCTATGGGAACAATGGCTTTTAAAGTTTGTATGAAGAAGAATATAGGTGAAAGCTGCCAATACTTGTTTTTATTTTTGAGACAGCGTCTCACTCTGTTTGAGGCTAGCAACTCATTCTGTAGTACCTGCTGCCCTTGAACTTAGAATTCTCCTGCCTTAGCTTTCTGTATGCTGGGATTACAGACATGTAATCCATCACACCAGGCTGCGGATACATTTGTGTGTAAGCCTATGTGCATACATACATGGATGTGTGTGTGTGTCCATGTGAAGGACAAGTTTGGCTGTTATTCCTTGGGCACTATCTACTTTGCCCTCCTTGAAACTGGGTCTTTAACTGGTCTGGAACTTGGAAGTAAGCAGGGCTGCCTGGCCAGCGAGGTCCAGAGTTCTGTCTGCTTACCTCTGCCTCCCCAGGGCTGTGATTACAGTACCCAGGCTACTCTCCCTCTGGGCTCTGGGGATTGACTCTGGTCTTTATGTCTGGAAGGCAGGCACTTTGTGGACTGAACTGTCTCCTCAGCTCCTGTAGGTACATGTTTGAAAAGGAGAGCTAGTGCACATATGTATTTATCAGGCGGAGCTAACATGATGCTGGCGAAGGAACCGGGCGTCACAGAAGGGGCGGCGTAAAGCCTCGGGACGGTAACACAGCAGAGGCAACGTGCGTGCGCGGGTAGAGATTGGGAACCTTAACAGATGAGCCACACACTGGGCTCCTTGCTGCGGGGGAAGACTGAGCTGAGCAGACACGCATGGCAACTGTGAAGGTTGCATATCAAGACCTGTTACGTCTTAAAGAAAAAGACGCTGAATAGTGGAAAGGCTGGGGTTGCCTTTCCTGAAGAGGCCAGATCTCTCTGACACAGGTAGACTGTGTCACAGGGAGAGGGAGAAAGACAGAGAGAGGGTCTGTGATCCAACCAATGTCCCTTTCCTCCCTCCCTCCCTCCTCCTTTTTCTCTCTCTCCCTCCCTCTTTTTCTCTCTTCCTCCTTTCTTTCCTTTCTACCTGACCATCCAAGTCCCCCAAAACCCAGACTAGCTTTAAACATGTTGTGTAGCTAGCCGACGTGAACTAGGGGGCTAGGCGATCGCTCAATCAATTGAGCTATATCTTCACCTCTTGGGAGGTTTTCTTTTCCGCTGGCCTGGGCTGGGCTATTCCTGCCTGTGAGATCTGTTAACAGGAGCTCAGGTGTGGGTGAACTGTGTGAGGTTCAGGCCGATCACAGACATCTTCGATATATACCCCCACCCCCTTATGTTGCTCTTGGCCAGTGTCTGAGTCTTCCCTTCAGGTAATGCAGGAGACGTGGTCTCTGTTGCAAAATCAACCTGAAAAAAAAGAAAAAAGAAAGAAAAAACAAAAAACCACATTGGGGAAGAAACATGAGCGTTTTTCTTTCTTACCAGTGTCTCTGACTGCCCACAGAAGCTTGGGTTCTCCTGTCACGGAGGGCTTAGCAGCTGGCATGCCTGAGACCTGCTGCTTTATCCAGGTCACATCTGTGGTCACGCACTTTCCAGATGTGGAGTTACAGAGATTCCTGTGGTGTGTGTGTTGGCGTCTCACTGTCAGGCCCCCACTCTGAGGTCGCTGCGGTGGGGGTTCCGCATGTTAGCTCCAATAACGAACTCTTGCCTGCTGCTCACAACAGAGCAAATGTAACAAGGAGGGATTTTCCCAAGGGAGCATAATTTTCATTCCTTAAATCAGGCTGTTACAAAAAACCCTGACACTGTCTCATTTAGCGAAAGGAGTCAGAGGGCAGCTGGCTGCACGGAGCTCACCAGCCCTGCAACCCTGTGACCCCGCACAGGTGCCAGCTGCCCAGCCTGCAGAAGTCACCTCCGCACTCCACCCAGGGTGTGCCTCTGGTGGCCACCACCACTACCTGCAGCTGGGCTGGGAGGGGCCCTGCTGCAGAACAAAGTGTTCCTCAGCTGGGAAAGAGACTGCAGGGCAGGGCCTCTCCCCCTCAGACCAGGCCTCCCTCCCTCCCTCAGACCAGACTGCTCCCCTCCCCCTTCCCATCCCTCTCCCCCCTTCAGATCAGGCTGTTCCCCTCCCCCACCCTCAGACTAGTTTGCTCTCCTCCCCCTCCCAGACTGCTCCCCTCCCCCCCCTCAGACCAGGCTGTTCCCCTCCCCCCTTCCCGTCCCTCTCCCCCCTCAGACCAGGCTGCTCCCCTCACCCACTCTGCCTCCCACCCTCAGACTAGTCCGCTCTCCTCCCCCTCCCAGGCTGCTCCCCTCCCCCCCTTCCCCCTCAGATCAGGCTGCTGCTCCCCTGGGGAACCACACATCTTTCCTTTGATGGTTAGGGTAACGGTGACGTGGGCTCCATGTAAGCTCATAGCAGCTCAGCTCTACCAAGGTAGGAACCTCAGGAAACCCCACCACTACTCCCTAGGTCCCACCAGGAAGGAGCAGCACTGAGCCTAGGAGTGAAGAAACTTACCCCAAGAGCTCCCCTGGGCCAGGTAGAAGATAGCCATGTATAACAAGTGCCTCTCCAAGGATTTCTTTATAGCTATCTTAGTCACCACAAGCCCACAAGCCTCCTCACCGGGACACATATGGCAGATCAGGGTTTCCAGGGAGAAGGGAAGGCCAGAATACATGTCCCCTACACAGAGACCCCCAGCACTCCGCAGATCATCCATCCCTTCTTCCTCTTCCGTCCCTGTATTACCCCCTCCCACCTTTCTCTCCCCCCCCACCATCCCCCACCCCATCTCGCCCCTCCAGGTCTATCTATTCTTGTCTGCTCCCTCTCTTATGGTGTCTTGTCTCTCTGTCTCTCTAATCACAGGGTCTTGAGCTCACAAACACCCACTGAGTCAAACACTGCCAGGCCCCTGAGCTGGGCCTTTCCCACTAACTCTTTCTCTCTTCTCCATCCATCTTTGTCCTCCCTCCCTCTCTGCTTTTCGGTACCCACCCTCTTGCCACCCCCTCCCTCCCCATACATACAAAAACGGTCTGCCATTTGCAAGCAAACACCCACAGTGTCAGGCTCTGCCTGAGTTCTGAGCTGGGACATTCTGGGGGTGGGGGTGGCGAACCGTGTGTCTCAGGGGCTTGTGAAAGGGGGTCCTGTTGAGTCGGAAGCATCCCTCAGGGATTTGAGCACCCAGGCACTGCACCCTCTGCATGGCCACTCTTAAACCCTTTCCTCTGGAACAGCTTTAAGGATGGCTCCCCCCACAGGGGAATTCCTGAAGCCAACAGTTGACAAACCCACACACCCTCCGAGGGCTGGGCACCAGATAAAAAGCCCTCCTCAAAGCCGGCCCTCCTGGGGACGGTGTGGGACCCAGCAGGGCAGGAGATCTTCCTCTGTCACCACTTCCTCTAAGACTGATCCTATCTCAGCACAGAACGGAGGATCTGACCTGCTGGACCTAAGGCTGACCCCCTGCTGCGTGTTGGAACCTCGGGGGACACTCGCCCCAGCTGAGAGCAAGAGATCTGTCTGGGAATCCCCAAGAGAGCAGGAGGTGGACCAGCAGAGCACCTGTCCCTATCGGTAGCTGCAGGTCTGCCAAGGTCACCTGCACCGAGTCCTGCACAGCAGCACGCCGCCGCCGTCATCTGCACCCAGGAAAAACTGGTTTTCTAAGTTTTTCTGGTTTGTTCTCAGTGCTCCGCTGAAGGATCTATTTCTGTCTCTCCTTCAGGAGGGTGAGCTTTGCCAATGACTAATCCCAGTCTTGAAGATTGATACCGTTGTCACCTGCGCGCGGGACCCAAGCCCAGCAGGGAAGCAGAGAGATAAGCCCTTGCCTGCAGCTGAAGCGTCAGTCTGCTAGGGCCACCCGCCTTTTGCTACTGCAGAACAGGGCTGTCATTACTGCCAGGAACACCTCTGTCCTCTTGCAGATACAAACATGGGCTCATCACAGTGACCACCTGGGGTCCAGACTGCCCCTCACAGGGAATTAAGAGTGGCTGCCTCTCTGCAGGCGTGTGGAACCCCTGGATGGATCTTGGGATCCGAGCCCCTCATGTCTGCGCTGCTGATGTTGTGTGCGGCGCTCTTGCTTCTGGGTACCCCCGGCCGTGGCGCCCGGCCCTGGGAGCCCTGCACAGGTAAGGTGACCACATGGGGACATGGGTAGGGCATCTTTTGTGGAGTGGGAGAAAAACGGGGTTTGACATGCCACCTCCTGACACCAGGTCACTTGAGTGTGGTAAGATGCTGTCCTCCTAGAGACCTGGACAGTTATGGGGGACAGGGGAGATACAATAGAGGGGGCAGCACAGGCAGTCACAATAAAAGGTTTCTCTAAGCTCCTAGAGGTGGGAGGGGTTTCAAGTTTCAAAGCGCTAACAGCAGCTAACAGCAGCCATCGAGGCTTCGCAAGTACTTACCTGCTTGACTGCCGGGGAAGGCCAGGCACCTGCTTCAGGAATGAAGTCCCCGGCCCTCGGGCTCCTGGCATCGGGATGAGCTATCCAACCTGCACTTAGCAAAGCTCTGGGCCGCCACGGGCCTGGCTCTGTCCCCAGTTGAAGGAGAAAACACAGGCCCAGCCCCAAACACACCCACAACCCACACCTGGGTTTAGCCTGGAGCTCCTCAAGATGGGCCAACTACAGGCCTCCTTCTCTTCTTAGGCCACTGGGAACACCAGTGACATCCTGCCCTAGGGTTCCCAGCAAGAGATTCTAATGATCAAGTCACAATTAATGGGATAAAGACACAGGACAGTTGGATCTAGTAGCTGGACCTGCAAGTTGGTGGTGGGGATCCCAGGGGCAAGAGGTGCTGGTGTGACAGGTGGCTGTATTCTTGTGCACACACCATCTGCTGGGTTGCCAGGAGTGAGGCTCCTTCCCGTACTGGGCTGTTGCTCTCTTTGACATGGCAAGGGGTGACCCTACGACCCAGGTTTGGAACACTGACCTATGTGAACACTGCATGCAGTTTATAACCTAACTACCTAGAAGTGACTGGCTGTAAGTTCCAGCAACCGCTACACCGAGGTCTGAGGAACAGAAGGCCCTGGGGCCCGATACAGTGCCACCTGTGGGGATCTGAGGCAGAAGAGAAGCCCCTGCCCCTCCTCCCATGTTCTCCAGCCACACCTGCGGTGATGACTTTGAAGGTGGAGCTTCTAAGTCAGTTGTCACCATGCAAATCCCTTGGCTCCAAGTGATGGCATCTGTGTGCTCCCCTTCCCCCCTCCCTGGCAGGGCCACCTTGTGTTGTGAGGTGAGCTTGTAAATGAACCCCAGAAGGACCCTGTGCAGGCCTGGCTGGGAGTCCTGAGGACCGCCATGCTTCCGGGCCTGGGATGAATCACGAACGTGTGCTTTCCTGTTCCAGCAGCCCGGGGAACACAGCCGACCTGAAGAGTGATAATAAAGGTTATTTATAAAGCCCGCCCCCTCTCCCCTGGAGGTGCGTTTCAAATAGTTAAAAGGTGACCTAGTTATGAATGTGGTGAACCAGGGAGGAAACATAAAAAGTCAGGCTGATATTATGGAGCTATATGACAAGAGGCTCGGGGGCCAGTGAGGGTTGACCCAGTTCTAAGTCCCTCCGGTTCTACTCTGGGTTGAGCATTGTCCAGCCCTGTACTTTGATTCGGGACACAGGTGTGCGCTCCGTTCTGCCTTCCCCTGGCCCGGGCTGTCCCACCCAGCAGATGGGAAGCTGGAAGGTCTGGACTGCCTGGACTCTTATCTGTGGCCATGGGGCCAGCTGGGACTGGTGGTCAAGGTGCAGGTCACCGCAGGCGGGAAACTCGAGGAAAGCAAGCTTCCTCCCGCATGAGCATCCACGCATGAGCATTCACGCCTGTCACAGTTGGCAGTGACCCTTAACAGATGCTTCCTGGTGCTTCACTTGCAAATGAGGTGACAAGGTGAGGGTCTGGTGGGAAATATCTCCAGTCACTGTCCCTGGGGGGGGGGTGTCTAGTCATCTGTGTTCTGGGGACTTTTTGAGAAGGGCCGGTGGCATCATTCTCCAGCAGGTGGCCAGCAGCATGGAGCTCAGGCTGCCCAGGTCCCTGGTCTCAGATACTGTAGAGTATAGTCTGCGGGTAGGAGTTCTGTCATAGACAGGGGACATTGCAGATACCAGGTGACTGAACTCCCAGGCGGGTTCTGGCTCCTAGAGGGAACTGACTTCTCTGCCCTTTCTTTAATAGGAGGGTCCCCAGGAGAGTCGGAGGCAGAGGCAGGGTGCCACCTGTCTTCACAGTCTTATAGAAGACAAGAGGGCTTGGTGTGTGGCCAGGGGCACAATTCCCAAAGGGCCCTCTCCCCACTGGGCCTGGTCAAAGAAGCCTGTTGAGGGTGAGAGATCCCTGGGACCTCCTAGGCTGTTAGGCTTCTCACCTTCCTGGGTTTACAGCCTGCTTGCTCTCACCCCTGCACGGGCAGAATCGGGTTCAGCTCGGAGCTCAGAGGACCCAGGTGTGAAGGTGGAGAGGGACAGCAGTCCAGAATGTGACTGTGTCTAAGGGGCATGTCATGCTTGGGGCTCTGGAGATTCAGTGACATCCAAATAGACCCAAGGGGGGAGAGAGAGAAAGAGAGAGAGAGAGAGAGAGAGAGAGAGAGAGAGAGAGAGAGAGAGAGAGAGAGAGAGAGAGAGAGAGAGAGCCAGCCAGTGGAGCAGGTTCAGGCCCCAGACCCCCGAGGGTGGATAAGAAGCCCTTGCCCTTTGGCTTCTT
>NC_034598.1:42378213-42397905 GCF_900095145.1 Mus pahari
AGGGTCACACAGCAGGGCTGCTGGCAGGGGGAGCAGGTGCAGCAAGCTGTCTGGCAGCTAGACTGCTGGCAGCATGAGGGTGTGCAGCAGGAAGATTGGCAGCAGGGGCTGGACACACAGCTCACTGGGGTGCAGATGAGGGTCAGGCAGGGGGCTGGGGCACAGCAGCTGGGGGCACAGCAGCTTGGTTGGCAGCAGCTGGGTTGGCAGCAGCTGGGGATACAACAGCTGGACTGGCAGCAGCTGGGGGCGCAGCAGGAGGGCTCACAGCAGCTCTCTGGACAGTCNTCCACCTGCCAGGAGGAGTCAGTACAAGAATCACAGGAACCGGGCAGGCAGACCCGGCTGTCATAGCTCAGGTCACTGGAGCAGACAGACATGGTGGAGGTGGCCATGGCGGGCAGGTGTGGTAGGAGCTGCGAGTCTGTGTGAGTGTGTGAGTCTGTGTGAGTGTGTGAGTGTATGTGAGTGTGTGAGTGTGAGGGGGCTGACTCTTGGCTTTTATACTCTGCACACAGTGTGTTGTTGGCATAGGCAGCCCTTCACAGCAGCTCTTTCCTTGTTAGTGTTTGGGTCTGGTTCCTGGAGAGTGCCGGAAGATGCTGCCCTGCTTGTAAATGACCTGGCTGTGTGTTGTGTTGTGCCAGGGACCTTGACTAGCTCTCCTTATGGAGAGGGGATCCTGGTGGGAGACAGGGTCATCTAGGGGTGGGTCTGGGCTCCCTTGGCAGGGTAATTGCATCTGTGCTTCTGGGATGCCCAGTCATTTTGGAGTGCTCTGAGTTAGCCGTGTCTGCTCCTTTCTCTTTTAAGTTTGCCATCAAGTCCTTGAAGAGGGGAGAGCTGATTCCAGTGATCCTGGAGTGCTCTCCTTCTCTCAGTTTGGCCTGGTTAGAGATACTCAGGCTGGGGACTCAGTGGCATACGGCTGGCTGTTCCTCTGCTCACTGCTACCCCTGCTTTGGGTGGTGAAGGGCGAAGAAGGGTTGGGTCAGGCCCATACCTAAGAAGCAGCTGTTTCATTGAGGGACGCCCCGTCTGACATTGCTGTCAGCACGCTTGGCTCTAGGTTTGAGGTGTCTGTGGCTCTGCTGAAGTTTGACATGGTACAAGGCTGAGGCCGGAGGTCAGTGTGCCAAGCTGCCTTTGAACTTGTGGAACCCACGCGCCTCTTCTCATCCTTGAGGATTCCTTGTAACCACTACATGGTCCCTCAGTGTTAGCTTCAGGGCTCCATCCCAGGGCACCTGTGACGAGCTATGGGTGGAGCCCACCTTATTGGCCATGGTCATTGTTCAGGGATTCTCTAAAGGACCTTTTCCACAGAGGTGTTGGAATCCTTGACAGGTCTTGCAGTAGGGAATGCAAGTCACGGGGGACCATGTGACCCACCATGCATTGTCCATGGTGGGAGGTTGAGGGAACCAGCCAAAACCAGATTGGAATGGGCAGACCCTGGGCTGACAGTTCCAATTGTGGTGTTTTGTGTGTGTGTGTGTGTGTGTGTGTGTCTTCATGTGAGTTGTGGACCTGCCAGAGTTCTGTCATTAGACACACGTGTGTAGGATCCTGTCCTCGTGTCTGCAGTGTTTTCAATATGAAGTGTCCCTCCAAAGAAGTATGATCCCCAGTTGTGTGGTGAAGGGCGTCTGCTGTGGGCATTTTCCCGTCTGTCTCTTTCTTTCCATCTGGGCCTTCCCCCCACAGTGATTGAGAAGCCTGTCACCACTGCCTGCTTGTCACATCAGGCCCAGAAACAGAGCTGGTCTGAGATTGAATTTAGGGACTTGTGATGCCTCTGAGGCCATGGGGCCTCCATCTTAGAGACCCCTAGTTGAGTAACGCCTGAATCTCTACACCAGCACAGAAAAGCACTTCAGGAGGAGCCAGAGGGGAGTTCAATGTTTACAGATCATTTAGACATTTGGGCATTGGGAGTGGTGGTCCCAGAGAGTCCCCTCAGGCATCTATATAATGGCTGTATATATGATCCTGCGGTTTTCTTTGTGTGTCCGTGTGTGTGTGTGTGTGTGTGTGTGTGTGTGTGTGTACGGATGTGCGCATGCATGCCTTTCTTCAAACCTCAGTCCTGAAACTTGCTATCACTTAAGCAAATGTTAAAAATTAAGTAAAATTCACAAGGTAGTATATTTTTTCTTCTCTTCCATTTGTTAATGAAATTTTGGAGTAATTCTTGATATGCACTGCTTAGATTTGGGGACAAACAGGCAAGCTAACACAGTGAAACTGGAGGTCACAAGTATCCTGACCTGCAGGAAACACAGCTCATTTCTTGTATATAACATTTGTGTCTCAGCCATCTGTAGAGAAACACACATTAACTCTAGGCAATTAGGATTTATTAGTTGTTTTGAAGTTGTACGCATGATGTGTGTACACGTGTTTGTGTGTGTATGTGTGTTTGTGTGTGCCTTCGTATGTGTGTGTATGTGTATATGTGTGTATATGTATATATGTGTGTGTATGCGCATGTGTATATGTGTATGTATGTGTGCTTGTGTGTGTATGTGTGTGTGCTTGTGTGTGTATGTGTGTGGGGGGGCTTGTGTATGTGTGTGTGTATGTATGTGGTGTGTATGTGTGTGTGTTTGTGTGTGTATGTGTGTGTGCTTGTGTGTGTATGTGTGTGTGGGGGGCTTGTGTATGTGTGTGTATGTGTGTGTGCTTGTGTGTATGTATGTGGTGTGTACGTGTGTGTGCTTGTGTGTATATGTGTGTGTGTTTACCAGAGGACAACCTCTACTGTAATTACCAGGGTCTCTCACCAGCCTGGAGCTTGCTAAGTGGGCAAGGCTGGCTGCTCAGCTAGCTCCAGGGATTCTTGTGTTTCCAACCCTCCTGTGCCTGGGTTTTTTTTATATGGGTTCTGGGATTCAAGCTCACGCTCACAAGGGAAGCCGTTGGTCAATGAGCGCTCTTTCCCAGACCGTTCTGAAGTTTCTTGAAGGAAGGAGAAACAAATCTCTGATCTGGGTGAAAGCTTCTTTCTCACGTCGGTTCCCGCCTTCTGTCTGGGGCACCCCTCCCCACGCCGCTTCCACAGCACTGCATCCCAGCAATGGAGTCCAACTAAATCAACCGCCTGCAGCCTTCTGTGTTTGTTTATGGCTGGGGTTGGGTGGGGTGACTGTATCCTATTGTGACAACTCTTAGTTTATTCGGACTGACTGACCAGAGAGGAGAGGGGAAAGTCATACCCAGAGGTCAGGTCTACATTAGATCAATGAGCTCCTCCCTAGGTCAGTGAGTTCTTCCCTGGGTCAGTGAGCTCCTCCCTGGGGCAGTGAGCTCCTCCCTGGGGCAGTGGACTCCTTCCTGGGTCAGTGAGCTCCTCCCTGGGTCAGTGAGCTCCTCCCTAGGTCAGTGAGCTCCTCCCTGGGGCAGTGAGCTCCTCCCTAGGTCAGTGAGCTCCTTCCTGGGTCAGTGAGCTCCTCCCNCAGTGAGCTCCTCCCTGGGGCAGTGAGCTCCTCCCTAGGTCAGTGAGCTCCTCCCTGGGGCAGTGGACTTCTGCCTGGGGCAGTGAGCTCTTTCCTGGGTCAGTGAGCTCCTCCCTGGGGCAGTGGACTCCTCCCTGGGTCAGTGGACTCCTTCCTGGGTCAGTGAGCTCCTCCCTGGGTCAGTGGACTTCTTCCTGGGGCAGTGAGCTTCTTCCCAGGGCAGTGAGCTCCTCCCTGGGGCAGTGAGCTCCTCCCTGGGGCAGTGGGCTTCTTCCCGGGGCAGTTTCCTCCTGTGTAGGCTGCCTAGCTCTCAGTGCTGTTGCTGGCATCATGGGCAGAGCAGCCATTGTTAACTCAGATGGTGAAGTGGCACAGCCCAGATGAGGAGTCAGGGCTGTTGTGGGTCTTGAAGTGTGAGCACAAGTCTTCCCGAGGCAGGAGGTCTCTGACTTCTGGGGAGGGCGGGGCTTATATCTTTTTGTTTTTGAATGTCATCTCAGAGATACCTTTTGACTGCCGGGAGGTATGGAGGTAAAGAACTGCAAAGTTGCCCATAGCTGGTTGTGTGTGTGAGCTTTCGTGAACCTTGACACACGTCAGAACATAAAGAAAGCATGCGCCCAGCTTCCAGGAATCTCTGGGGTGGACAGCAGTCTCTTAGCTGAGAGGGCTGCACTCCACATAGGGCCATGCTCCAGGTGGCTCTGCCTGTCCATCTTCTGGTGAGCTGTTCTGTGGTCCGGGAGCCCACATTGTTTCCTTTCAAAGTGAGAGCTCTCTAGCTCCCTTTCAAGGACTGGCTTGTGGACAAGTGATGACCCCAGCCCATCAAGGTGGTCTCCTCCTCAGGATTCTTACTGCACTGTCATGGTACCCTGTAACTTCTCTTTCTCCTCTGAGGCCACTTTCTCTTTCAGAGGTCAATTGGCACGTGGACTTCTTCTGAGAGCTAGTCTGACGGCCTTCTGTCCCCAGACTCCCTGCTCTGCATCCTGCCTGCACTGTGTGACCAAATCCTGCCCCACAGACCTCTGCCTCTTCTTGAGAGGGAGAGATTATGCTACACACCCCTTTTTGTGCAGATGAGGCATGCCAAGTGTTTCTCAGGGTCTGCCAGGGCCACCATTGTTCCCGTTAACCACACGACAGTCATGGCTCAAATTGCAACCTGAAGTGTGAGCCTCAGGCTCATGGTTTGAAGGCTTGGTTCTTGGATGGTGGTGCTATTTTGGGGTGCTCTGAGAGCTTGGAAGGAAACATATAGATGATAGAAGTATAGGTCATAAGGGGGGCCATTGGTTGTGGCTGGTCTGACCTTCCTGGTCATGATATGAACAGCCTCTGCCACGTGCCACATGCTCCTCCTGCGGTGAACTGAACTGCCCACTTGCCTTCCCTACCACAGTGAGTTGAGCCTTCTGACACAAGTTCTTTCTCCCTTCTGCTGTCTCTGTCAGGCATTTCAGCCACAGAGATGGTAAGATGAACTCTAAAGGTCTAAGTAACAATGTTAGCCACCAGACCACACATTACACAACACACAGTAATCCATATCCACAAACACAAGCACATGCAGGCACGTGCACACACACACACACACACACAGACACACACACACAGACACACACACACACACACACACACACACGGACACACACACACACTACAGAATGGATCCACAGGCTTCGGCCGACCTTGAGGTGTTCAAACAGTCCCAGGAGGCAGAGCTGCTGAGGTGGTTAGACATGGTCAGGAAACCTGGAGAGAGCTGCTGGAAGCATTTTGAGCCACAGCGGGGAGGTAAAAACCCCAAAGGTAAGATACAGGGACAGGAGGATAAATGGACGGCCAACAATTTGGATGGGTAACATCAGCTGTGGGGACTAAGGAGCTGAAGCCTCAGGGACGACGGTTGAGCTTTCTCCTGTCAGTCCCTTGACACACATGGAATGATTAAATGATAGGTGGATGGGTGTCCTCTCCATGGAGTGATCTGAGGGCGGTGCACCCTTCCTCAGTCTGGTGTGTTTAACAAGCTCTCAGGCCAGGTTTTTCTGATGTGGCTTTAATAGGCCCACGTGTGCATGTGTTCCCGACGCACTCTGACCAGTCCACAGGGAGCTGTTTTACTTTTTGTCTGTGGTGGTTTGAATAGGAATGGCCCCCGTGGACTGACAAGCTTGAATATGCTTGGCCCATAGGGAGTGATGCTGTTAGGAGGTGTGGCCTTGTTGGAGGAAGTGTGTCACTGGGTGGTGTGGGCTCTGAGGTCTCTTATGCTCAAGCTATGCCCAGTGTGGTACACAGTCTCCTGCTGCCTGAGGATCAAGTTGTACACCTGTCATAGACTAATGACTTACTCCTGTGTCTTAGGGTTTCATTGTAATGAAGAGACACCATGACCATGGCAACTCTTATAAAGTCAAACATTTCCTAGCATGGTGAGGGCTGCCTGCTTTCCCTTGTGAGGGACCAAGTCCTCTCTCTCTTCTGAGGAACCAGGTTCTTAGCAGCTGCACCCAATGGTCCTTACAGGGAATGCCCAGCAGGTATCAGACCTTTGGCATCAGATACACAGTCACCCACCCTGAGGGTATGCTGCTTGTCCTTGCCAAGTGGCTCCTAGGAAAGAGGCTGGCCTGTATGGGTAGGCAGGGGCTGTCTGTGATTGGGACCCTCCATCACAGGTGTGTGATTGGTGGCCCAGGACAAGTTGGGGAAGATGACAGCCAAGGATGCACTGTTCCCTGGCCTCCCATCAGGACCTGATGCTGGTGCCATTAGAATTCAGAGAGGAAGACAGAGGCATGGTTGAGGTCAAAGTGTTTATTATTAGAGTTCTGAGGAGGCTTCTGGCTACAGGTACTTGGCAGTGTCCCTCCAAGAAGCCCACTGAAGCCAGGACGGTGGAGTAGGATTCCCAGGCTTATGACCAGGACCTCAACCAGGCTGGGTAATGACAGAGATCAAGATGTTTGATGGAAGACTCAAGCTAAGGCAGGGCTGACACCTGAGGCAGCCCAGGGACTAGAGGAGAAGTGAGGCATCCCCAGGGGTAGATCCATCAGCAGCTGGACTTCTGTCCACAGCAGGCCTGTCTGGAGCAGGCAGGGCGGCACAGCAGGGACACACTGGAGGTTGGGCGGCAGCAGCTGGGCTGGCAGGAGGAGGCACAGCAGGAGGAGGTGGGCACACAGCAGGCAGGTCTGCACACAGGGCGGCACAGCAGGGACAGGCTGGAGCAGGGCTTGCAGCACACAGGAGCACAGCAGGAGGGCTGGCAGCAGNAGGAGGAGCCAGAGCAGATGGGTGTGCAGCAGACAGGCTTGCAGCAGACAGGCTTGCAGCAGACAGGCACACAGCAGGGGGATTGACAGCATGAGGACTGGCAGCTAGACTGCTGGCAGCATGGTCCAGAGCAGATGGGTGTGCAGCAGACAGGCTTGCAGCAAAGGGTCACACAGCAGGGCTGCTGGCAGGGGGAACAGGTGCAGCAAGCTGGCTGGCAGCTAGATTGCTGGCAGCATGAGGGTGTGCAGCAGGAAGATTGGCAGCAGGGGCTGGACACACAGCTCACTGGGGTGCAGAGGAGGGTCAGGCAAGGGGTTGGGCCACAGCAGCTGGGGCCACAGCAACTTGGCTGGCAGCAGCTGGACTGGCAGCAGCTGGGGGCACAGCAGCTGGACTGGCAGCAGCTGGGGGCACAGCAGCAGGGCTCACAGCAGCTCTCTGGGCAGTCCTCTACCTGCCAGGAGGACTCAGTGCAGGCTTCAGAGCAGACAGACATGGTGGAGGCGGCCATGGCTGATTGGAGGGCAGAATGTAAGATGAGAATGAGAGAGAGGGAACAGGGGAGTGAGGGAATAAGGTGCTCGGTGCCACTTATATATCTCTCAAGGGTGTGTTTGTTTGTGGTGTCCCTGCTACAGTTCCCTGTTGGTGTTGATGTAGTTCTAAGACACCTGTCAATCAAGTGGGTGTGGCCTGCAGCTCTGCCCATTCACAGAGCTCTGCAAAACTAGGGCTGATAGGTTTACCAGGGCTACGTGGGGCAAGGCAGGGGTGTGTCATTTCCTCTCCAGGAAGGGTCAGCCTTCTCTTTGAAGCCTCTGGCTCCTGGCTTTAGTCCTTAATTGAGTCATCATCGTATTTTAACCTTGTTTTGTGTCCTCTTTATTTGGGGATGGCGGTCAGAGAGCCGTGTTTATTTTCTGTATCAACAGTGCCTCTAATAATAGTTCTCGCTTTGGTCTAGGTATTGTTCTAAGTGAGTCTATACGTACTAAGTCAACTAACCCCTGTGACCTTGGAAGGGACATGATTTCATTATTCCCATGTGGGGAAACTGAGGCACAAACAAAAGCTTACAGCCATGCCTGTGTCTTGTGTTCCTGTCATTCTCTCAAGCTATAACAGACTAGAAAGGCAGTCCAGTAATATGTCCCCTCCAGAGGAGTGGGGGTAAGTCAGGACACATCACTCAAAGAGAGATGACCTTTAGCCCCACCCATAGAATTCTGGGCATCTAGAGGGGGAAAGTCTGGTAGAACTCCCTAGGGCAGGACAGAGGGACTGTTGCTAGGGGGCTGGGCTGTGTAGCAGATATGGCAGGCAGAGGATCCAGGAATTTGCTCTGCAGAATTGGCTACTTCTACCTACAGCAAGAGGACCCAGGATGACGGACAGGCAGAACACAGAAGGAGATTGTTGCAAAGCTTGGCTGTGTTCTCAGATGCAGGAGGCTTTCTTGTGGAACCTGAGCTGTGTTTAAGACATTGTAGAGCCTTTTGGTTGTGACCGTGGGGCCCTGGATGATCAAGCTAGGATCTGCCTGAGAACTTGGGGGAAAACCCAGCATTATGGCTTGAATGTACAATGTTTCTCACTAGCTCATGGTTTGAACTCTTCATCCTCATCTAGGGGTGCTATATTTTGGAAGGTTGTGGAACATTTTGAATGTGAAGCAGAGTTAAGACTGCAAGGGAAGAGCTTGAGGGTTCTAGACTGGGTCTGATTGCAGCTGAATTCTGCTTCCTGAGGTTTCAGGATAGAGCAAACTGTGTCATAATCCTTAGTCTCCCCACCCCACCCCCACCATAGGGACCCTGTGTACTGCACCTTCTCAGTACCTTCCCAGTCCAATAGACATACCCTTTCATTTTGCTGTGAGGCCAAACAGCTTCCCCTCCTGCTTGTCAAGTTGCATCCCAGGGAGTTTTCAACAGTAACAAGACATATAAGAAAAAACTGGTACCAGGAGTAGGGTTTTGCTGTGATAAACTTGATCATGGCTCTTTGGCCTTTGGAAATGGGGAAGGAAGGTAGAGGAGTTTGGAGCTGTGAACTAGAAGCATTCTGAAGTGTTCTAAGCAGAGCTCAGAGGACAGCATTTGGGAGTTCAGAAGACCAGGGGATTAAAAAGATGCTGCAGTGAAGACTGTGCCCGGGAGGCTTTGGATGGGAGCAAGAACTAGAGACCTTTGGTGTTACATTGTAGCAAAGAACCTGGATATCTTTTCATGTGTCCTGAAAATATGAGAGAAGCTGAATTTAAATGCATTTGATTAACTGTTTGGCAGAGGTAAATAATTTCAAGACACCTAACATTCAGGCTGTGGCTGTTTACATTTAGCCAGGTTTCCAGGAACACTAAAACTGTGACATCTGGACAGGAAGGAATGTAGGTATTGTTAAAGTTTTAGATGGGATGGGCATGGAAGGTATAGACAAATCAGCTTTAACTGTCAAGGAGATGTGTACTATGAGAGAAAAGCCAAGTACTTTTCACTGGGATAATAAGAAAGGGGCCTTGAAGGCATGACTGCAATCAATGACATCACCAAGGTGTAAAAGTGCAAACACTGGCTGCTCTTGCAGAGGACCTGGGCATGATTCCCAGCACCCACATGGCAGTTCGTGACCATCTGTAACTCGAGTCTTGGTTATCTAACATTCTCTTCTGGCCTCCACAGGCACCAGGCATGCACACAGTATATGGACACACATATAAGCAAACCACCCATAAACATAAGAGTAAATAAAGAAAATATGTAAAAAAAAAAAGCTATATAAAAAAACTTTAAAAAACAAATTCATTTGAAAAGCTTTCATCTAAAAAGAGAGGGTTTATATAGAGTCTGGTTTTGGAGGGATTGCAAGATGCAAGGGTGAGGACGTCATTAGAGCCGGCACCAAGGTTCAAGAGAAAAGCCCGTGAGGTCAGGCAATATGGAGCAGGGTTGTGCTAAGCATTCTGTGTATGAAGCTGCAAAGGTGAAGCCTTAGTTACAGTGGAGACCCTAGGATGGTAGAGAAGCCAGGAACATGGGATGTTGGATGAGGAGAGCTACAAGCACAAGGTGAACAGACCTGGGAGAGGTTGTGTGTGCAAGCAAGGATTAATGATAGGAAAGGTAGAAAGAAGACACAAGAGACAGATATAGGAAGGTTTCAGGTCAATACCATGCCAGCATCAAGTTTAGTTTTCTTAGACTTTTTATATTACAGAGTATGGTGAGAAGCAAAGCCAAAAGCTAACAGAAACAATTGCTGAAATATACACATAAGACATCTGTTCCCATCCAAAAGCCTCCCTGTTCCTTCCATCAAGGTCAGTCTGTGTATACTAGAAGCATATGACTATTTACTTATTTATTTTTTGCAGTGCTCACAGCTAAGAGTTGCCTTGAGTCTCAGAGGAGACCAAAATTATGCCTCTGAATAATGTTAGAAATGTGAAGACCATGGACCCGAATGCATTTTGAGATGCCATTTATGAGATGCCCATGAGTATGGGGGGGGGGTAGAATGTTATGATTTGAATGTGAAATATTCTGACAGCTTTATGTGTTTGAACACCAAGTCTCAACTGAGGCTTGGATGCTCAGACACTTTCGATGGGAGAGGACATGGGTCAAATATCTTTCTAAAAGGAGGGCTGTGGGGCCAGGGCCAGATGGCACCTCTAAAGATGAAGGCAGATCCTGTGTCTGGGTTATAGAGGATAGCAGGACTGTAGGTTATTCTTTGCTTCCCAGGGGTGTGGTTCTTGGCTCATAATGTCTCTTTTGAGGAACCCCCACAGTATGCCCCATGTCTGACTATCATCTATCCCTGCAGGAATGCAGACAGACACACTCCTCACATCTGCTGTGTCTGCCTGCCTCTTTAAACATTCCTAGCAGCTCAATTGGGATGAAATGGATCTCACCCTGATAGCTTCTCCTTAATGAACATCGGCCATTTTTGTGTCTTCCCAGGGTAAACGAGCATTCAGTCTTCCTCCTCTTGGTGCTGGTGTGTCCTTTTGTTGTAGGAAATTTTTCTATATTCTAGATATCAACCCTTTATCAGTTATACAACTTGTCAGTGTCTTCTGTCCTGTGGGCCTTCTGACAATGCCTTCTGCATCTCTCTTGTGCAGTCTCTCTGTCTGTCTGTCTCTCCCCCTCTCTATCCTTCCTTCTCTCTGTCCACATTCCTGAGGATCCAGCAGAGCGCTTTGTCAGGTGTTTGTCCCAGGCTCTTCCTCTAGCCTTGCCCCCCAGCCCCTTAATAGTTAATGTCCTTTAATTCCCCAAAGTTTTTTTTTTTAATTGATGAACTTCTATTTACTGATTTATGCTTTCTATAAAGCATTACAGAGCCCATTGAAAAACCCCAGGTTGTACAGATTTCTTACATTTGTTAAGATATGTATGGTTTTAACTATGGAAGCTAAGATATTGCTATATTTTTAGTTAGTTTTTGGTACAGGGTAAGGTGTACCAAACAACCTCAGTCTTTTGTTGAGGGTACAGTTCTTCCCACTGAATGGCCTTGGCATTGCTACATCGATACATTGATGCACTGATACATTGATCCATTGATACATTGATGCATTTATGCATTGATACATTGATACATTGATGTATTGATCAGCACATGTGTTCACCTCTAGACTCTTGCTGTTGGCCTCTTCCTCAGTATGAGACATGGCAGCACCCCACTTTTCATGCTGGGGCCCCTTGTCAGTGTTGAAGGTGGGAAGTCTAACCTTCCCTACCCTACAACCCTACTCTTCTTTCTCAAGATGGATCTGGCTGTCCCTTACCTCTTGGGACATATGATTTTGATGAGCAGCTCTTCTGTTTCTGAGAGCAAGGCTGCTGGAGGGTTGAGAAGGAAAATCCTAGATCTGTGACCTGCTGTGGGTCATAAGATCATCTTGAGAGTGCTGCCTCCGAATCCATGAACCAGGGACATCTTCCCATTGGTGCAGGTCTTAGCTTTCTTCAGTGGTGCGACAGTTACCAGTGGGCAAGGCTTACCTGCTTGGTTACATTTATTTATTCTTTTGGATGCCTTTGTAAAAATACATTGTTTCTCTCTCTCTCTCTCTCTCTCTCTCTCTCTCTCTCTCTCTCTCTCTCTCTCTTCCCTCCCTCCCTCCTTCTTCCCTTCCCTTCTCCTTCCTTCCTTCCTTCCTTTCTTTCTTTCTTTCTTTCTTTCTTTCTTTCTTTCTTTCTTTCTTTCTTTCTTTCTTTCTTTCTTTCTTTCTTTCTTTCTTTCTTTCTTTCTTTCTTTCTTTCTTTTTGGTATTTTTTGAGACAAAGGTCTCACTGTGTAGCTCTGGTTGTCTTGGAACTCACTCTGTAGACTGAGTTTGAACTCAGAGATCTGCCTATCTCTGTCTCTTGAGTACTAGAATTAAAAGTGTATCCCACCATGGCCATCTTAAGAAATTATTTTCTTAATTTTCTTTTCACATTTTCCATTGTCAGTACCTAGAAACACATTTGATTTTTTCTTTATAGAATCTTTCTCTCTTTCCTTTCCTCCACCTCCCTAGGTATACGGGTGTTTTGATTGTCTGTCTGTTTGTCTGTCTGTCTGTCTATGTGCCAGTGTCTGATGTCATTAGAGGCTGGAAAAGGGTGTCAGATCCCCTGATATTGGAGTTATAAGTAGTTGTAAGTTGCCATGAGGATGCTGGGAGTTGAATCCAGGTCCTTTGGAAGAGCAGCAAGTGTTTTTAACTGCTGAGCCATCTCTCCAGCCCTTTTCTGTTTTTTTTTTCCCCCATGCCACAAGCCTTCCCCAGGCATGAGTAAGGATGGGGTGACCTTGGCCGTTAGTACTCCTCTTTTCCAGGATGTAACATCTGTGTCCATTAATGCTGAGGGGGAGCTGACTGTAATTCTGGAGTTGAGGTGGAGGTCTGTCCATACTTGTCAGCTTCACTCTGGAATAAGAGCACTGGGAGGAGGAAGACAGGATAGGGCAGAGCCTGGGCACTCCTGCTCTCCAGGAGCCTTTGCACCTCTTACCTCAAGTGCTATCTTTCCATGATTATCAGTGAGTGTGAGATGCCACACACTCAGCCTCTGGCCATCTGGTTAGGTGATGGCCTCCCTTGCAGCTATCCCATCCTTCCAACTGAACTTGTTGACTAAGCCCCACACCCTGAGGTCCCACCCCTCCAGACTACCCTGGGTTAGCTGATAGGCCACTGCTCTCATCCTCTCTGAAAGCCTTTATCCTGACTAGCTCATGCCTTGCCTCAGTGGGAAAAAGGTGTTGACTTGTCCACAATCATGGTGCCCTTCTGAACTGTTGGGTCCCTCACAGTCATCTCCTGTTCTTTGGAAGGGCTAAGAAGACATTATGACCAAAAGCAACTCGAGAAAGGCAGATCGTTTTTATCTTACACTTCTAGGGTCACACTCCATCACTGAGGGAAGTCAGAAGGAACTCCAGGCAGGGACTGAAGCACAGGCCACAGAGGAATGCTGTTCTTGCTCAGTCTGCTTTCTTATACAACTCAGGACCACCAGTCCAGGGATGACAACACCAACACTGAGCTGGGCCCGCTCACACCAAATATCAATTGAGAGAATGTATCACAGGCTATCCCACGGGCTAGTCTGGTGGGAGCATTTTCTCAGTTGAGAGTCCCTCTTCCCAAATAATTTTAGCTTGTATCAAGTTGACATAAATCTAGCCAGCACAATTTTACATTTAAAAAATATTTATTTTTACCCTTCTTTATGTGTCTATGTCTGTTTAAGTGTAGGTACATGTGAGTGCAGTACCCACTGAGGCCAAAAGAGGGTGTTGGATCCCCTGGAACTGGNGTTACAGGTGATATAAGCTGCTTATTATGGGTGCTGGGAACCAAACTCTGGTCTGCTGCAAGAGCAACAAGCAGTCTTAACCACAGAACCATTTCTCCAGTCCCAAATTTAATGTGTGTGTAGTATGTGGTGTCTGTGTATGTGATGTGGTATATATTGTATGGTGTGTGTGTGTGTGTGTGTGTGTGTGTGTGCGCACATATTGTATGTATTGTTTGTGTGTGGTGTGTGTGTGCATGTGGTGTGTGTGTATGGTGTGTGGTGTGTATACATGTGGTTGTGTGTTTGCATGTGGTCTGTGTGTGTGGTGTGTGTGTATATGGTATATGGCATGTGTGCACATGATGTGTAGTGTGTATGTGCATGTGGTGTGTGGTGGTAGTTGGAGTGTGTGTGTGTGTGTGTGTGTGTGTAGGTGAGAGGACAACTTATCACAATATCTCCACATGTCAGTTCTGCCTAAACTCAGGCCATCAGGGCTGGGTACATGTGTCTATACTTACTTAGTCATCTCACCAGCACTTAAATTCTCATTCTCTGTCTCTGTCTCTCTCTTTCTCTCTCTCTGTTTCTCTGTCTCTGTCTCTGTCTTCTCATTTCTGATGGAATGATTTCTGTGGGTGTTTTAGGTCCACTGATGTTTCTTCATTCTTGCACCTGATCTCAGGTTTGTCCAGTGTGTATTTAAATTTCAGCTATTGTATTCAGTTTTAGAATTCCCTTTTGTTGGATTAATTGCATTTCTCTCCTGGGAATCTCTACCTATTCACTCATGAAGATAATATTTTTCTTTGATCTTTGGACAAATAATAGCTGCTTGTGGTCACCAACTGCCCATCTCTGTAACAAGTTTATCCCATATTCTTTTTGCTGGTTGCTTTTACGCATGAAGGTGATTTACATGACAAAATCTTTTGTGCCTGGTTATTTTGATCATATGCTCGAACTTATGAAAAACATTTGAAGATTTGGGGTTCTATTATTTTCTTGTATCTATGGGGTTTTGTTCAGGCAGATGGCCAACTATTAACCAATTCTTTTGAGCTTATGTAGATCTGGCTTTACAGTCTGTGGGTGTACAAATGTGGAAAACTCACACATTCTCCACTCAAGATCCCACCATGCTCCTGGAATCCTCACAGGAGTTGAATCAGCTGTCACTGGGGGTGTCTGTAGTGTGTCTCTGGGGCACATCCCACCTATATTCTGGATGTTCTCCCTGCCCACCCACCCTGGATCTCCCCTCAGCCACTGACCACACTTCATTGGGAAGTTGGGTTGGCAAAGAGCTGTGCACCTATGCAACTCTGTCTAGCCCTGAGTGTGGCCATCTCCTGTCTATCAGCAATGTAGTTAAGGGCTCCTTAGCCGTTGTCCATTCCATCAGGGTTTCAGGTTTGCTACACTCTAAACTTTCAGTTCTCTGTTCTCAAGGGTTCTGGTTCAGGCAGCAGAAGTTGTGGTTTGAGCTTCAGCAGGAGCTACTAAAAGGGAGCTGACATTGTGACAGACATCTGGTTTACCTCCTTATTAGTACTAAGAGCTTGGAAGAATTGTCCAGAATGTACAGTGACTAGAAGTCAGTAAGGCTGCTCTCCTGCCTACAGCAAGCTATCCTAGAAGCCCATAGCCTTGCTGCATGGAGTCAGGTAGTCTTCTGGGATGGTCTGGCCTTGCAAACCACTTTCTGCTTCTTTCCAGTATGATGTCTTCTCTACTTCTGAAAGAAGAGGGAGAGGGGCAAGCAGAGGCTGCAATGAGGTTCAGACATTGCCCACAACTTAGCAGATTATTAGGATGCTGGGAACGTAGCTGAGGAGTATGCTGACAATCCTAGCCTGCCTCTTCCAGCATTGCATCTTCTTTTCTCAAAGCTTCATTCCTGTCCATGATGGAGCTGAAGTGGGAATAGAGACATGGGACCTTTCCTGAAAGTGACTTTAGATGTTCTTGAATGTGCTCTCTGTGATTTGCAGCAGAGTCTGGGAAGTCACAGGGAGACAAGAATATAGCAGTGCCTCTGTTCTATGTGGCACTGTAGCTATAGAAGGGCAGATTGAGACTGGGGAGGGGTGTGTATGGGTCCAGTAAGGCAGGGAAAAGTCAGCCTCACTCAAATGTCTGTGTCTTCTCTTCTTGCCAGAGAGGCATTCCAAGACCTAGGGCCAACTCAGACACCTCTTCCTCAATCCCGAGTTAGCTGGGTGGACACCTACAGGTGCTGTTGTTGTGCTGCTTTTTGTGACAATACATGTGGCTTGCTGCTGAACATGCCAAAAAGAGGACAGGGCCTGGAGCCTTGGCCTCAGCACAAGTTCCGGCTGAGGTCCCTGTGAATCTGTACTGGCTTCTCCTGCTTTTCAAGGATGTGGCTGGTCCCACCTGCCTTTCCTCAGGACATTGATGGATGAGGGCGTGCACTGTGTTCAACCTCCTTTGTGTTGCAGAGCCTTCCAGACCACAGGAAAAGAATAACATCTGTGGTTGTGGGAGGACTGTCATCCTACAGGGAGGATATCTGGACTCTTGGATTTCTGGAAACTCTGGTAAAGAAATCTGAACTTCATTGGGCTTGGAATCCAGGTAGCACCAGGAGAAGATGGCTTGGGAGCCTAGATGTAGCAGTAGCTAGAGAGCAGCATTAGTCATGGAGTTGGGCAAACCAAACAAGAGCATGAACAAGAGCAACACTAGGCTGGAGGACAGAGAAAATAACAAGGAAGACCAGCTGCATTCTGGGTATTTGGAACACTGAGCTGGGTATAAAAGCCACTTCAGGTAGGAGCTCCAGACATTCTCACCTTCCCTCAGACCAACCAGCTTCCACCATGTGTCACACCAGCTGCTCTTCAGGGTGCCAGCCATCCTGCTGTGTGTCCAGCCCCTGCCAGCCATCCTGCTGTGTGTCTACCTCCTGCCAGCCATCCTGCTGTGTATCTAGCCCCTGCCAGTCAGCATGCTGCAGGCCTGCTATATGCATTCCTGTTAGATACCAGGTAGCCTGCTGTGTGCCTGTGAGCTGCAGGCCCACTGTGTGTGTGGCCCCCTCCTGCCAGTCCTCTGTGTGTGTGCCTATGAGCTGCCGGCCTGTCTGTGTGACCTCCTCCTGCCAGTCATCTGGATGCTGCCAGCCCTCCTGCCCCACCCTGGTCTGCAGACCTGTGACCTGCAGTACCCCCTCCTGTTGCTGACCAGTGTCTCTAAACCAGCTGCTGCCAGTGCAAATGGGACACATCCATCCCCTCCGTCCGCGGCGGTGGTTCTGCACTTGAAACAGATTGGAAGCACACCTAGTTCACCCTGGCACTTGGGAGAGAATACAGATGAATAATACAGATACCTCTTTCCCTGCCCTTCTCTCAGGATGTCCTGGCTCCAGGGTCCTTCTCTTACTCCCTGTGCTAAATAAAGTGGCTTCCCTAGTCAGCTGTACATGTCTGTCCTGGTTCCTGTCTGTCTTTCCTGGTGGCTTTGGCATCAGGAAGCATAGAAGATTAGTGGTTTCTATGATGCAGACTCATCATAGGAGGTTCCTTAGGAGGTAGCACGAAGGGAGGAGGGCGAGGCTTGTTTATGCCCCTGGCATCCCCGTGGCCTCTGGGATGGACTTGCTGTATCTCTTTGCAGGGTCTGCTCCTGCTTGCCTTCCCCTGCAGGGGGTGCTCATGCATAGTCCTAGAGTGCTTTATAAAAGGTTTTCTCTTTCCCCTGTGGATGCCAAGTCCCAGTGACTTTCTTCCTATTGGGTAGCTTTGAAATGTTTGAATTTCAGTCATACAAACTGACTGGCTCAGAATCACCTCAGTACTGGGGAAATGTATGCTCATTTTCTTATTGCTGATCAATTACCATATGATGGACACACATCTAGTCACTTGCCTGTAAAGCAGCTAGAACACACGTCTCGCCAACTTCTTGGGGTGGCCCCTGTCGTAGCCATGTGTGTGTTGTTCTGGATCTTTCAAGGCATGGTATGGGTCACTTATGTTTCTATTTCAGATCATTTCAATGATCAGGTTAGTTTCTTTGTCCCTCTTGCTGGGGAAACATATCCAGTGAACAGAACCTGAAGGAAAGGCCTGTTTTGGCTCACAATTTGAGGGTATAGCCGTTCAAGGTGGGATGGTCAGGGTGGAAAGAGGGTGAGGTGGTAGCTCACACTGCATCTGCAGAGGGGTGCAAAGTGAGCACTGAATGCTGGCACTCAATTAGCCTTCTTTTTAGCACATCGGAATCATGGCCCCTCAACCAATGCTGTGCTGACCATGTTTAGGGTGGGACTTTTCTCCTCAGTCAAACCTTTCTGGAAATATAATCATTCGTATGCCCGGAAGCACATTTCCATGGTGATTTTAAATCCCATTAACAGTAGAAGATAGACCTTCAAGGCTGTGTCTAGCTTTGGGGATGGGTTTCCTCTGGGAAGTGTTGGTGACAGTCTGCCTCCATTGGCTGGCTCTGTCCTCAATCTCTGCAGTCTGTTATGACTGCTCCCTGGGAGGTGCCTGAGACAGACAGACATGGATGTCTCCTCCTCTGCTGTACCCTATGATATCATCCTGGACCTGGTTCTCTGGAGTTCCTACTCTTGGCTGCCTTGAGCACCAAATGTTTCCTTTATTCCTCACAGGCTGGCCATGAGACATGAGTTGTAAAAGTTGTTTTATCTCTTAGCTGCCAGGGTTGTCAGGGTTCTCCTGTGCTTTGTGAATAAAACTAACTAACTGCCTTAAACATGCAGTATATATGCCATACACCTATGGTGTATTTACACCCCGGTTACACACATACACATGCACACACATGTACTCTTGTTCTCAAACCCTTGTGCACATAAAAGGACACACATGGAAAAAGCTCACATACACATGTGTGTATACTCACACATACCCACAGATTCAGGTGCTCATACTTACACATTCCTATATCCGAGTGTCTTAGCACACTTATATACACACACACATACATACANACACACACACACAGACACACATTCACACTTCTTTGCATGTTTGCATGCTTCTGCAGACACACAGTCACACTTACTTCTGCACACTCATGCACCTTCACTCAAGCATGCCTGTGCGTCATTCTAGTCTCTAATCTGAAAGTCTCTTATTTGTCTCTCTGCTATTCAGAGGCACAGGTAGAGGTCCTGCCGATTCTGCAGCTTTAGCTTCTCTCATCCCTGTGAGACAATAAAGGATGAATCATTTAAAGGTACAGGATTTATCTTGGCTCATGTTCTCATTCTGGAACCTCTGATGGGTAAGGTCTGGCCAGTTCACTATTGTTCCAGGATGGAGTGGTTGCCCTCTCTTTAATGGTATTGATCTCTCTGACAGCTATACTCTCTACAACCATGGCTTTCTGATTGCCTCCCTTTCTGGCTAGGCTGCACGGCTTTCCAACTGCTCAGCTCTGCTTTTAGCTCTTGATTCTCACTGTAAATCTGTCCAAAAGTCCCCAGCAATGACCAGGCCACTGCATGAACTCTCTGCTGCCTTGAAATCTCTTCTACATGGTTAATTTAGCCACTGCGTGTAAACTCAGCCTTACATAGCATTTCTGGACTCAGAGGACATTCCCTTATGGAATATCACATGGATTCCCTTGTAGACCTCACATGGATGTTGGTCCAGTGCCGAACAGCATCATGAAACTTGATAAGCACATCTGTTGGCATTTTAGTCTTCTGATTTCTCACCTGGGTGTCTCATTAGCTCTTTGTATAGCTTCCAAGAGTCATAAAGCCTATATGTCAAAGCTCTTCACAATGTATCCAAACTAGCCAAAGGCCTAAGGAAACATATAGTCAGGGTTAGTCACAACAGTGTCCCGACATCTCTGACTAATTTTCTGTATTAGTTATTTTTCATGACTGTGCTGAATTACCAAGTAAAACAGCTTAAAGGGATGAAAGAAATTTTTAGCTTTTGGATTCAGAGACTTCACTTCACTATACGGGGAGCAGAACAGTCACAATGGGCCGCAAAATAGAGATAAGAACACTTTTAACTGATTAATCATCATCATTTTCTTCTTCTTCTTCTTCTTCTTCTTCTTCTTCTTCTTCTTCTTCTTCTTCTTCTTCTTCTTCTTCTTCTTCTTCTTCTTCT
>NC_034598.1:42397940-42403226 GCF_900095145.1 Mus pahari
CCTCCTCCTCCTCCTCCTCCTCCTCCTCCTTCTTTTTGTTAATCCTGGCCCACTGGAGGGAGCCACTCCATTCAAAGAAAGTCTAGACTCATAGTTAATCTTCCCTGTAAACATTCACAGACCTGTTAGAGATGTGCCTCCATCTCTTGGTGATTCTAAATCCATTCAGGTTGATAGTGAAGATAAATCTTCTTATGGTCCCTCCATAGCACCAGCCCTTAGGTCTCTCCTGACCTCTGTCTGGTTGCTAGGATCTCACTGAGGGGCCAGGACAGTCCTTAGGAAGAGAGTTTGGAACAAGAGATGGCAGAAAAAGGATGAGAGTCTTAACACTTTGATCACTCAGGGGCAGGTATGATTTTTCTTCAAAGCAGAGAGGACAGGCAAGGAGAATAGAAACCGGGAGTTTGGGTGGTGCTTCAATATCACCTGAAGGATCTGCGGAGAGGAGACCCTTCCTAAATTGGGATAATCATAATGTAGTGTTGACCAGAATGGTCTAATCCAGGCAGGGCCAGTGTTTGGGCCTGCAGAGGAGAGATCAGCAGCAAGCAAAGGAGACACAACTGAGGGGCTAGCAGGGCACAGCATCTCAGGGACTAGTGGCTTTCAGGGTCACTACAGACCATCTGGCAGGGGCAGACCCGGGGTACAGGGTCCTTCCCAACAGAACCACATGGGGTCTGCAGCAGCAGCAGCAGCAGCAGCAAGCAAGAAGGCAACTCTCCCAGCCTTAGGAGGGCAGTAGGCCGTGATGGAGCAACACAGAACCATAGGACAAGCAGGTGGCCCAAGGAAAGCAGTACATGTGGCAAGGTAGCAGGGACTGGGGAGGCTTGGGTGGAGAAGAGAACAGGCCTTTAGTGTCGTATGGTCACATATGAGCTTACAGTCATAGATACACATGTATGGTTATACAGACATTTACAATCACAAACACATGCACTAACTTTGAACCTCATGTGCACACTTACATGCACACACCCATACACACACACACACACACACACACACACACACACACACTGAAAGAGAGGTGCCCTCTATGCCCTTGCTTCTGCCTGTTATCTGACTCCATCTGTGGATCATAAGATACTCCCTGTGATCAGTCTCCCTTCAAACCCTTTCCTAACACTATGAGAAGTGGAATCTTTGTGGGTGTGTAAGGATTTTCAACCAGGGAGAACTTCTGGACCACTGGAACTTTGGGATCTCATATGCAGAAACAGGAAGTGATGGTGCTTGGTAGACTCCAGATGGCCCCGGGGGGGGGGGGGATAGGAGCCCAGACTCAGCAGGAGCTAGAACAGGTATAATTAGACATGAGGCTGAGGGCAAACAAATCAGGAACACGGAAAATAGCAAAGCTAACCTGGGAGGCCATAGGAAGCAAACAAGGAAGGCCAGATGCATTCTGGGTAGTTGGAACACTGAGCTGGGTATAAAAGCCACCCTGGGAAGGAGCTTCAGACATACTCACCTTCCTCCAAACCAGCCAGCCTCTACCATGTGTCACACCAGCTGCTCTTCAGGGTGCCAACCATCCTGCTGCGTGTCCAGCTCTTGCCAGCCATCCTGCTGTGTGTCCAGCCCCTGCCAGCCATCCTGCTGTGTGTCCAGCCCCTGCCAGCCATCCTGCTGTGTGTCCAGCCCCTGCCAGTCAGCATGCTGCAGGCCTGCTATATGCATTCCTGTTAGATACCAGGTAGCCTGCTGTGTGCCTGTGAGCTGCAGGCCCACTGTGTGCGTGACCCCCTCCTGCCAGTCCTCTGTGTGTGTGCCTGCCAGCTGCCGACCAGTCTGTGTGACCTCCTCCTGCCAGTCATCTGGATGTTGCCAGCCCTCCTGCCCTACCCTGGTCTGCAGGCCTGTCACCTGTAACCCCTCCTGCTGCTGACCAGTGTCTCTAAACAGGGGTTGCCACGATAGACGGGACATATCTATTCCCATCCATCTCTGTCCCCTGTGACCTGGGCAAGAGGCAAGTGGGCAAGCATGCCCAGCCCACTGTGGAACTGGGAAGAGAATGCAGAAGAATGACCCAGATTCCACTGCACTACCCTTGTCTAAGGATTTCTTGCGTCCAGCATCCCCTTAATCTCTGTACCAAATAAAATGGCTTCTCTAATCAGCTCTGCACTTCTGTCCTGGTTCCTATCTCTCTTCTTAGTTGCTTTAGTATCTGAAAGCATGTAATATCAGTGCTGTCTATGATCCAGCCTCTCTGTGCTTCTTCATTCACTGAAATGCAGGACAGAGTACATGGCCTGATAAAGTAGATATATGCAGTCCTGTCTCTGTCCTGTCTGTCTGCCCTCAAGCCTATGGCCCCAGTCATGACCCCACTGTCTTTTGTGAATCTCCATCTTGCCTCCCCGGCTTTTTCCAATGGTCCTGCAGCAGGGAATGCATAGATATTAGTTGGCTAGATTGTCCAGGGATGTATTTCCCTCTTCTCTTGTGATGTCCTATGCCGTGTATCCTGGCGACTTTATTCCTGCCTGGCACCTTTCTCAAGCTGGATCTTGGTTCTATGACCCAAACCAGTCACACCCACAGCCTCTGTTCTTGAATGATGATCAGATCTAATAATCACTTCATGTCACTTCCAATATGGACACTGAACACATTGTCCAAGTCTGACCCATGATTTGATGTAGCTGCTTCTAGAGTACTCCACACCCTGTTCAGTGTTTTCTGTGAATCAAGTGAGCTGTGTCCTATGCCCATTTGCATTGTTCAAAGTCATGATGCCAACATACTGGGGTTTACACTCTCCCTTGGCAGTGGTGGTTACAGTTCCCTGTCTCTCTCCAGTCTCCTACAGTCTGTTGAGCCCATTCCTCCTAGAACAGCAGGTGTGAGGTTCCCACACTCTGCTGAAGCTCTGCACGCTGTCCTATGCCAGTTCCTCTGTGGAATGCTCACTGCTGCCCACCTTGCTGATGCATGGGTTGTAAGAGTCATTTTATAACCCAGATAGATACCCAGGTGATCAAGGACACGCTGTGTTGCTTAAATGAGATATCTGTATGAAACTAAATCAGAGATAGAAGCAGTCACCATGGGCTAATAGTCTTGAACATACATACCCTGTTTCATGTGCTCATGAGGGCCAGTGCACACACAATCATACACACATACACTCTTATAGCCACTCTCATGCACTCAGAATCACACAGTGAAATGCACCTTATACAGAGAAGCCTGCTCATGCATATGTATTCAGGCACCCACAATCTTGCACATTTCTTTGCCTTCTTCATGCTAAGCACACACACACTCATACATATCCACATTTTATAAAACATCTCTGTATATCCACATACCCTTGTGTGCTCTACACTCACACATGCACAAATTCTGGTGTCTCATTGGAAGGTAAAACTAGATCCAGAGCCTAAGGAATGGATTCTTTGATAGTTAATAGTGTATGTCAACCTGACTATATCTACAATCTATAAGAGACATCTCTGGGCATGCCTGTGAGTGATTATATAGGTTAATGGAAGTGGGCAGACCCACCTTAAGTGTGGGTAGCACCATCCCATGGGCTGGGGTCCTGAAGGAGAGAGCTGAGCAAGGTGTTCTTCCCTCTCTCTGATGGATTGACAGTGCAGTGTGACAGTGCAGTGTGACCAGCTGCCATGACTTCCCGTGGGCGACAGGCTTCATCTCCTCGAACCCTAAGATGAAATAAAGCCTTAAATGATTCCTGCTCTTGTCACAGCAACAAGAAAGTGACTATGAAGAGGCCTGCAGGCGCTGACACTAGCGTGGTCTGCAGGCCTGGCTTGCCCTTGTTGTGCGTTTCACTTTTCTTACCACTGTGACAAACATAGGAAAGAACAACTTGGTTCTTGTTCTCGTGCTGAGCCTTTGAAGGGTGGGACTGGCTGATCTCTTATATCTGCCGTGCTACATGGCTTCCCTTTAACAATCACTCTCCTCAGCCACAGCATTCTTCCTGTTCCTGCTCTGGCCACAGCTGCCTAATTTCCACCTTCTGCTTTTCTTTATCTAAACCTTAATTCTCGTTGTATATCTGTCTAAAAGCAACCAGCAATAACCAGGTTCTAAGAGACAGGTTCAGAACACGAGATAGGGGAAAGTGGATGAGGACTGGATGTATTTATTCCTTTGGGCAGAGCTCTGGTTTTGTTTGATGTCAGGAGAAAAGAATGACAAGAGGAATAGGAAAGAGGAGTTCAGAGTGCTCCTGCCCTGCCAGGAAGTTTGGGGGACAATTGACTTCCCACCTGGCTGTACCTGGTCATTATAGACAGTTCTCACCTAGGCTTATGATGGAAACAATCCTAGTATTTAAAGGTCTAGAGAGCTCAACAACAGGTGGAGGTGACATAGGGGAGGAGCCCATGGAGCAATGTGAGGCAGGAGAGATGGCAGCACCCAGACTACTGGAAACTCAGAGCCCCAGCCAGCTTGCAGGAGGTAGCAACAGGGCACAAAGACCTCCAGGCAGTAATGGTCTCCACAGTCTTGGCATGGGTAGTAGCCAGTTGGGGAGAAGCAGAGAAACAGCCTGGAGAGCCAATCTTGTGGCACTTGGGGGTGGAGCTGGAGTGGAGGCTGGGCAGAGGAAGGAATAGGTCTACAGGGAGCTTTTCTGGGTAGTGAGTAAGCACACATGGATATACAGTCCTGTATACACATATATGGCTTTATACATTTACACTCAGATACTCACTCATACACAAACTCTGAGCCACATGTGATTTTAAATGTAGCTGGACTCTTGGGTAATTTATGGGTTCCCTTTATCTATTTCCCTATTGCATCCTTATCCTTTCTGACCCCCAACATTAGTTAGGAGAGAAAGAAGGTTAGAAGGGAAAAGGGTTGTCAATATTGTTAAATTACTTCCTTTGAATTCCTCAGTGCAATTTTGATCTTCATCATCAAAATATCTCCATCCAGTAACAGCAGGAGCAGCCATAGCCCCACTTGGGACTCTTGCATTAACATACCCTCTGAAAAGTCCCCAGAATTCCAAATGTCATACATTCCAAATGTCATACAATCTACCGCTAGCAAAATCACACCCATGCTAGAGCACAAGGCAAGTCATAGTCAGCTGCTGTGGATAATTTGAAGCAGCTCCATATCCCATACTTGTGATTAAAGCAAAAACATTCCTATAACACGTCTGTGTTTTTAAAGAAACCAAAATTCTCACTACATTTAAGTACTTGTGTATGTTCAGTTTCTCGCATGCTCTCTCTCTCTCTCTCTCTCTCTCTCTCTCTCTCTCTCTCTCTCTCTCTC
>NC_034598.1:42403258-42405150 GCF_900095145.1 Mus pahari
CACACACACACACACACACACACACACACACACACACACACACACTACCCCACACTGATTCATAGCTGTTCTCCATGCCCTTCGTGTCTGCTGACTGACCTTATCTCATGCCCTATCAGGAGCAGCTCCCTGTGTTTAGTCTTCCACCTTCTGCAAGCCCTCACCAACCCTAGAGAAATTTCTGTTCTATGAGAACCATCGTGCCATGGGGAGGGACATCTGGTCTCCTGGAGCTTGGGAAGGGCAACAAAGCATGTCTGACTGGAGATGGTACTGGGTACTGGGAAAGTCCAGGAATAGAAGGAATGTGGAGAAGGTATGAGTAACCATGAAGCCAAGGACAAAACAAAAACAGAAACGCGGACACAGCAAAACCAGCCTGGGTGGTCAGAGAAAGCAAACAAGGAAGACCAGATGCATTCTGGGTAGTTGGAACACTGAGCAGGGTATAAAAGCCACCGTAGGAAGGAGTCCCAGACATTCTCACCCTCCTCCAGACCAGCCAGCCTCTACCATGTGCCACACCATCTGCTCTTCAGGGTGCCAGCCATCCTGCTGTGTGTCCAGCTCCTGCCAGCCATCCTGCTGTGTGTCCAGTCCCTGCCAGCCATCCTGTTGTGTGTCCAGTCCCTGCCAGCCATCCTGCTGTGTGTCCAGCCCCTGCCAGCCATCCTGCTGTGTGTCTAGCCCCTGCCAGTCAGCATGCTGCAGGCCTGCTATATGCATTCCTGTTAGATACCAGGTAGCCTGCTATGTGCCTGTGAGCTGCAGGCCCACTGTGTGTGTGGCCCCCTCCTGCCAGTCCTCTGTGTGTGTGCCTGTCAGCTGTCGACCAGTTTGTACGACCTCCTCCTGCCAGTCATCTGGATGCTGCCAGCCCTCCTGCCCTACCCTGGTCTGCAGGCCTGTCACCTGTAGCAACCCCTCTTGCTGCTGACCAGTGTCTCAGTTGTGGCTGACCCAGTGTAGATGGGACTCAGCTGTCCTCTCGTAGCTCCTGTCCACTGGCTGCTGGTTCAGCATGAGGCAGTTAGGAAGCCCTCATGCCAAACCTGGGACTTGGAGGGGAGAACATGGAAGAGTTATCTGGATTCCCCTCTCTTTGCCCTCTGGAAGGGTACCCTGGATCTGGGGATGTCTCTTTACTTTTAGTGCCAAATAAACCAGTTTTTCAAGTTTATCTCCACATGTCTGTTCTGTCCTATATCTGTCTTTCTTGGCTGCTCTCCTACCAGAAAAGGTCAAAGCTTCTTGGGATCTAGTGTCACGGTATTCCTTGAGGTGTGGGGCATAGAAAGAGGGTGTGGCCCAATGAATCAAATGTGGCCAGCTCATTATGTGGCCCTGGAGCACGTCCCTCTGAGGACTCATCCTCTCTCCTGCTCCCTCCTTCCTTTCTGAATGCCCCTGCCCCAAGAGCTTCCTGGCTGGAGACTGTTCCTGGGCCTCAGCCAGCTCCTCCTGTCTGGTGATGCTTCCTATTGTGGGTCACAGTGACTTTTCTCATCACAGGGACAAATGCCGGAATCTGAGATGTGTTTTAGACTGCCACTCTTGCACATCCTCATCACTGGTCCCCGGATCCCTGTTCTCTCGTGACTGATGATCTGTTATATGTAATTAACACGCAGTCAGCAAGAGCTGAGCCCATTACCTGGGAGACCAGCACCCGGGGCAGCAGCTTCTGCAGTTGTGTACACAGAGTTCTGTGCTTTGAATGAACAGTGAACACATTTCTGTCTCTCAGGTGTGACCTTTCAAAGTTAAGTCCCTTTTGGATATCTTGTTATTCCTCTTTGTTCAGTGTTGGTGACAGTCCTCACATTTCTTTCTTTCTTTCTTTCTTTCTTTCTTTCTTTCTTTCTTTCTTTCTTTCTTTCTTTCTTTTTTTC
>NC_034598.1:42405205-42419306 GCF_900095145.1 Mus pahari
GATTAAAGGCATGTGCCACCACACCCAGCAGTCCTCACATTTCTAATGGGTTGCTTCATCTCTCGCATCTTACGGTGACACGTGATCATTCCCTATAGAGGTTCCTGGCCTGGGTAGGCCTGAGGGGTTCTGGTTTTGCTCTGGTGTCAGGTCTTGTACTGGACCAGTCTCTGTGTGTAGAGTTCTTGCTGCTTGGCACTGTGTGTTCCAGGCTTTCTCTTGACGTCCATAGATGGGATGACATGAGAATTGCAAAGGATTTTGTACCCCAACAGCCAAGGCGGCCTGTGGCTCTCTGTGTGCTTAAAATGGGGACTGTGGATGGATCTGAGCTAGAAAGAAACCAGTCAACATGAAGACACCATCCCGAATCAGCACACACAGGCTTATACACACAAGCATATACGGCTTATACACACAAGCATACACGGCTTATACACACAAGCATATACACACAAATCCTTGAATACCCATGCACTTAAATGATCATGTGTCACCGTAAGATGTGAGAGATGAAGCAACCCATTAGAAATGTGAGGACTGCTGGGTGTGGTGGCACATGCCTTTAATCAAGCAGGAGGTGAAACTGAATTCAGAGCCAGAGGTGAGGAGGGTTCGTATGTTACCACCCCTTTCCACTGGAAGGCACAGAGCTCAGACTGCCTCTTTACCCCTTTGGTGTTAGTTGTTTTTTGTTTGTTTGTTTGTTTGTTTGTTTTTTGTTTTTTTTGCACTGATGAAATCAGAACAAAACAACTTAAAAGATGAAGGAGCTATTTCGGTTCACACATTTAGAGAGCTCACTCCGTTGTAACTGGGGGCAGAGTGGAGAAGGTCATATCGTGGTGTTTAGAGATCAGTGAGGCGGAAATGCGGGCCCTCTGCTGTCTTCTCTTTCCTGCGTTTATTCACTTCAGGCCCCAGCCTATGCCATGGCATCACCCACCTTCAGGGAGACGATTTTCTACCTCAATGATTCCTGACTAGGAAAGCCTGCACAGACATGTCCAGTGGCTTGCCTCAGTCTTCCACAAGATCCTAAAGCTAGTCAATTTGTCAATGAAGGCTAACATTCAGATGCAAGCCAAGGTCAACTTAACATCCAAAAGCTTCACTTTAAAATCAGAGCTTTGTGTCCCTGGCTGCCCAAAGATCGTGTCCATCTCACAGTGAAATCGTTCCATCTGTGGTTCCCCGTGGCCTTAACGGTTTCAATCCAGCTCAAAAGTTAAGTTTCTTATGTGATTCCAGGAAATCTTTTTAAAGTAATTCCCACATATTCGTTGACAATTTTATGTATGCGTTTTTGCTCATTTTACCCCCATTTCTCTCTCTCATGCCCCCCCTCTGCTCCATTCTTCCTAACATGTATCCCTCCTACTCTCTTTAATGATCCCTGCTTGAGCATGCGCAGGGCTATAGCACTTATCTCAGTGGCTGCCTTCCTGAAGAAAATGACTCCTCCTCCTCCTTCAGCAGCCAATAGCAGCCAACAGCTCCCCGGTCGAGGGAGGGGCCTCTCATGCTCCTCCCCAACCGAGCTGGGCTAGTGACATGTTTGACCTTGTCCAGGTAACCGCTCAGCGGCTGGGAGGTCTTGAGTGTAGCAGCTTCGGTGTGTCCAGAAGATTCTTCCCCATCTTCCGGCTCTTACATTCGTTTCTCTCCATCTTCTCTCCCGTGTTGTGCCCTGAGCCTTTGAGAAGAGAGAATATAGATGTCCCATCTGGGACCAAGCCAGCAACAGTCCCTTATTCTTGGCACTTTGATTCAGTCATAGGTCACTTGCTCGGCCACTGCGAAAAGAAGCTGCTCCGGGCAATGCTGAGAACAGTATCCATCTATGGATGTAAACATAGCTATTTGGAAGGATCTTTGATAGCATGTCCGTTTATAAAAAAACAACACTAGCAGGTTTCCTCAATGTGAGTCCTTATAACATCAAAATCAAGTTACATGGCTTACGACATGCAATGCCAGAGTACACAACTCCATGGCAGAAGGACAAACAAGGCATAGAAAGGAGAAAAGCAACCAGAGCTCCACAGGGCTGATGTCAGACTTACAGGCCAATGCTGGACATCCATGGTAGGCAGTGTTCTGATGTGATCTCACATGGCCTTGGGCTGCCTCATCTGCATGTTCTGGCTGGTTGGAGCCCCTACTGACTCTCTATTGAGATGACCCTTCTTTATGCATATGAGTGTTCTATCTGCATGTATGCCTGCATGTCAGAAGAAGCCATCAGATCCCATTACAGATGCTTGTGAGCCACCATGCGGGTGCTGAGAATGAATTCGGGACCTCCGGAAGAGAGGCCGATGCTTTTTTTTTTTTTTTTTTTTAAAGATTTATTGATTTTATGTATATGAGTACACTGTAGCTGTGCTGATGGTTGTGAGCCATCATGTGTTTTCTGGGAATTTGAATTCAGGACCTCTGCTCGTTCAGATTGGCTGAGGCCAGTGTTTTTAACTGCTGAGCCACCTCTCTAGCTCCTGGTTCATTTTCATTTTCATTCTCTCTCTCTCTCTCTCTCTCTCTCTCTCTCTCTCTCTCTCTTTCTCAGGTTTTTTTAAGACAGGGGTTTCTCTGTGTATCCCTGGCTGTCCTAGAATTTAATTTTGTAGACCAGACTAACCTCGAACTCAGAGATCTGCCTGCCTCCCAAATTCTGAGATTAAAGGTGTGCACCACCGCCACCCATCGAGATGAGTTCCCCCTTTTGTGTGTGACTTTCCTTGGCAGATGTCCCATGTACTTGATGCCTCTAATGCTGTTGGGTCTCCGTTATAGCCTAGAGTTCACAGTCCCCTCTCAGGGACTTCTCACAGATTTTCTAAACTTACTACACACTTTCTGGATCTCTAGGCTTTTCTTAAAAATGTAGATACAGGGGTCTGGAGAGATGGCTCAATGATAAGAGCACTGACTGCTCTTCCATAGGTCCTGAGTTCAATTCCCAGCAACTATAAGGTGACTCACAACCATCTGTAATGGGATCCGATGCCCTCTTCTGGTGTGTCTAAAGACAGCGACAGTGTACTCATGTTCATAAAATAAATAAATCTTTTTTTTAAATGTAGATTCAGGCCTCTATGACCAGAGAGCTCTTGCATTCAATATACTTGCAAAACTAGCATCATATGTATAACATTGGGGTGTGATTCCAGGTTGAACATTAGCCAGTCCCTATAAATCATGACTGCAGTGGCATATAAGGGCTTCATATATGAAATGCACTTTCACAGTCATCTGAATATGGATAGGGCATCCTTGAGGCTCCCTCTTCTCAGTGGAACACCTTCCACATGAGCTTTCAAAATTTCACCCTGGTACCCATGACTGGAGAGAGCGTCAGTTGGTCATCGCCTCACTGTAAAAGGTTAGTGGGTTTTTTGTTTGTTTTCCATTTAGACAGGAAGTTTTACTGTGGGAGATTGAGAACCATAGCTATACCAGGATGGCAGGGCAGTGGGTGGCGAGTACCACTTGGCTGAGCCCATGGGGAGCTACTCAGAGCAGGAAAGGAATAATGCACATATACAGGACACCTTCAGGCAGCTGAGTGCTTTCCTTTGGTCCAGCTGGTCATCTGAGTCAAGACCACCAGGAAAAAGAGGGCCACTGAGAGGCACCGCATCATGATTGCAAAGCCAGCTCAGGATGCCACCAGTCAGCCCCAGGACCCGAAGAGTCATGTAGATAAAGAAGTTGCTAATCGGCAGATCATAAAGACGGCCAGTGCTAACCTAACCTGCTGAGTTCCATAGCTCTGTGTGTGTGTATGTGTGTGTGTGTGTGTGTGTGTAGCATGTAGAGGGACTTGTTGACATAATAGTCTGCCCATATAGCAAAGCCCCAGAAGTAGGTGCAGTTCTTGAAGATGTTTTGCAAGAGCATAGTTCTGTGAGAGAAGAGATACATGAAAGGCATCTCCGGCAGGTGCCTGATAGATGGGATGAGTGACAGATGGAAGATAGGTGCACCTCTGTGTGATCTCTGGATGTGAAGTCATATTGTGGCTAGAGATGACGGGTACCCAGAAGTATAAGAACATGTATGTATGTGACATTAGCTTTTCTTTAACAGCGTTAGTCTCTTTTACAACCACATTCTGCTTGTCTACACTGCCATTTTGCTCCTTTTCTGTCTAGACTGAATGTTTTCCAAATCCTTCTGCTCTGTTCTTTGTTTCCAATACCCATAAATCTGGCTAAAACTAGCCAGCGATAACCATGCAATTGCACGAGTGCTTTGCTGTCATGAATTTTTCTTCACCCAAAATTTTAAAACTCATACAATGTTTTGGACACACACACACAGTGCTTTCCCAGAATGTCATAAGAAGAATCTATAGTCCTGATTCCATTATGGTCCCTGTCCCTTTAGGAAACCTCCTGAGCACAAACCATACTCCCTGTGTTTCTACTGACATTCTGGTCTGAGTTCTAAGAGAGTTGGACGTTGTGGACAGGGAGAGTGTTTTGTTCAGGTTAAGCCTTGCTTGGAGCATTTTAGGGCTTTAAAAGTCCATAGCTCCAAACCCTGGCCAATTCCTTCCACAGACCAGCTCCTAACATCTAGGAGCCAAAGGTTTGAGGTTACTCCTGGCAATGGCCTGAGTTCTCCGGCATCGGTTTTTCTCTATTCTTTGTTTTTGCATTGCAGTGACTGATTGTTTTCAAAATGAACTTGAGAGAAGGGTTTCAGGACATAACTGCAGAGCAGAGCATTTCATATCCCAATGGATCAGGAAAAAGAGTCAGGAATTCTAGAGCTTGCCTGGCTTTCTCCTTTTTCCACGGTCACTCTGCTCTGACTCCTAGCCAATGGGAAAATGTGACACATTTAAGTAAGGTCTATTGTCTAGTTAACCCTCCTTGGAAACACTCTAACAGTCATGGCCTGGAAGGTGCCTGAGAGGTTCTGTCCTGTTAGGCAGACCTTCCTTCTTTAGCATCCTCGGGATTCCCCGTTCTCTTTCTGCTGTTCCAGTGTTTTCCAGGGGGATGATACAGGCTGAGAACATGATAGAGAAGAAAGGGAAGACAGATGAAGCCCTTCTAGGCTCTGCAGAATCACACTGGAGTGACTTCTAGAAGGGACAGTTCTTGCCTGGGCTCATAACAACAGAGGCAAAGTCAGTGTTTGAGAGTCTTGAGAGGAGGGATCAGCAGCAGGCAGCGGGGCTGGCTATAAGAGAAGGCAGCAGGAAAGCGCAGGGCAGGAGAGCAGGCAGCACCCTGGAGATTGGCAGCTTACAGGCTCACCAGAGATGAGCTGGCAGGACACACAAGGCACAGGGTTCATCCCAACAGAACCACATGGGGGTCTGCAGCAACAGCAGCAGCAGCAGTTTCACAGCCTTGGGAAGGCAGCAGGCAGTGATGAGGCATCAGAGAGGCTTAGGACAGGCAGTAGGTGGCACAGGTGGTACAGGCGGCACAGGTCATAGGCACCACAGGTGGTACAGATGGCACAGGTGGCATAGATGGAACAGGTGATACAGGTGGCACAGGTGGTACAGGTCATAGGCACCACAGGTGGTACAGATGGCACAGGTGGCATAGATGGAACAAGTGATACAGGTGGCACAGGTGGTACAGGTCATAGGCACCACAGGTGGTACAGATGGCACAGGTGGCTGGGACTGGGGAAGGCCTGGATGGAGAAGAGAACAGACCTTTAGTGGCAGACAGTCACACATGGACACATTACAGTCTTGGACACACATGTATAGTTATGCACACATTTACACTTTCACATGCACAAATTCTAAGACTCATATGCGCGTGCACACACACACACACACACACCACACCACACTGAAAGAGAGAAAGTCCTCTATGACCTTGCTTCTGCCTGTTATCTTACTCCATCTGTGGATCAGGGAGAACTTCTGTAACCCTGGAACTTTAGGATCTCATATGCAGAAATAGGAAGTGATGGAACTTGGTAGACTCCAGATGGCCCCAGGGGAGATGGGAGCCCTGACTCAGCAGGAGCTGGAACAGGTATAATTAGGCATGAGGCTGAGGGCAAACAAATCAGGAACACAGACAAACCCAGCAAAGCTAACCTGGGAAATCAGAGGAAGCAAACAAGGAAGACCAGATGCATTCTGGGTAGTTGGAACACTGAGCTGGGTATAAAAGCCATTCTGGGAAGGAGCTTCAGACATCCTCACCTTCCTCCAAACCAGCCAACCTCTACCATGTGTCACACCAGCTGCTCTTCAGGGTGCCAGCCATCCTGCTGTGTGTCCAGCCCCTGCCAGCCATCTTGCTGTGTGTCCAGTCCCTGCCAGCCATCCTGCTGTGTGTCCAGCCCCTGCCAGTCAGCATGCTGCAGGCCTGCTATATGCATTCCTGTTAGATACCAGGTAGCTTACTGTGTGCCTGTGAGCTGCAGGCCCACTGTGTGCATGACTCCCTCCTGCCAGTCTTCTGTGTGTGTACCTGTGAGCTGCCGACCAGTCTGTGTGACCTCCTCCTGTCAGTCATCTGGATGCTGCCAGCCCTCCTGCCCCACTCTGGTCTGCAAGCCTGTCACCTGTAGCAACCCCTCTTGCTGTTGATCAGGCTCTCCAAACCAGCTCCAGCCAGATGGGACACACCTGTAATCTCACAACCTGTTCAACTTGACCTCAGGTTTAGAGTTTGCACCAGGTGGGAACCCTACCTGTCCTACCCCGAACCTTGGAGGAGAGCAGACTCCAGAAGCAGGATCTGTATCTGCTGACCTCTCATGGATGTCCTGGCTGCAGGGACCTTCTCTAACCCTGTGTACCAAATAAACCAGGTTTTTTTGAGTTTATCTGCACATGTTTGTCCTGTTTCATGCCTACCTTCCTGGCTCCTCTTGTATCAGGAAGGATGTAAAGTTAATCAATGGTCTCGATGATCCATGGGAGATGAGGTAGGGTGGAAGACATGGCCTGATTAAATGGGTGTCTTCAGGTTCCTGGTATTACTGTGCCCAGGGGCCTGCAGCATTGGATTTACTCTTTCAAAGCTGCATCCTCTCCCCCTACCCCCTCAGCCCTTCTTTTCCAGTACAGTCCACATCCACTGCAGACATTCTGATTACCCCTGGTTGATTTTTCTCTCTGGTGCCATCTTGTAACGCTGGGTTCCTGGTGACTTTTCCTTACAGGGCATTCTCAAATGTTTGAATCTTAAGTTACACAACATGATTGATCCTGTAACACCTTCCCTTCGGAGGTTCACACACACCCATCTTTAAATGACAGGTGATCAACTATAATGTAGCAAAAACGCAACACTTGCAACTTAGAAGCTAGAGAGCATCATTATGTCATGCTGACTTCCTGGGACAGTGGCCGCTGCGGTCACGTGACCAATGCACATCTGCCAATGAGGAGAGTTGTGTCTGTGCTCTGTGTGTCTCAAACTATACTTTGGAGGTCAAGTCTTCCTCAATGGAGTCTAAGCTGGGGGTCATTTGCTCTGTGTAGCGTTGGTGATAGATCTCACATTTCTTTTTCTTTTTCTTTTTTTCTTTTTTTTTTCTTTTTTTTTTGGTTTTTCGAGACAGGGTTTCTCTGTTTAGCCCTGGCTGTCTTGGAACTCACTTTGTAGACCAGGCTGGCCTCGAACTCAGAAATCCGCCTGCCTCTGCCTCCCAAGTGCTGGGATTAAAGGCGTGCGCCACCACACCTGGCTAGATCTCACATTTCTGATATGCATTCCCCATCTCTGGTCTTCTGCAGACTGTTACAAGCAATCACATGGAGGTACCTAGGGATGGGTACTCAGCGCCTGCTGTGACTGTAACTCCTTTCTGCCCTGTCCTTTCCAGAGCTCTCACTGCTGCCTGTCCTGGATAATAGCTCTTTTCTTTGTGCTGCAGGGTGGGGAAGGGAAGCAAGCAAAAATAAGTGGTTTATGATTCAGCAGCCAAGATGGTCTGTGACCAGTGTGTGGTGTAAATATGAGTCTTGAATAAACCTAGGCCAGACATGGAACCAGCCCCCTTTGTTCTCCATATCACTGAGGTTCTAGACACAGAAAACAAAAATACAAAAAAACCACCACATTATTCTTTGCCAGAGTATATACATATAACCTCGAGTCTAGTTCCTGGAGGCATCCCCGTTCCCATCTGAAACCTCCTGGGCTCAAGCTTCCTGTCTGATTTTCCATTAGCATCCTTGTCTTCTGAGACCCTGCTAGGGCTCCCCTTGAAGCGCTGCTTACAGCTTTCTAGAGCTCCTATAACCCACCTCTCTGAACTCTGGCATATCCTGCCCACAACCCTGTGGCAAAGGCCTAAAATTCCCACAGACGAGATTAGCCACAGCCACTTCCCACCTTCTTTCTCCTAACACTTTCTGCATTAATTTTGCTTTGCTGTGGCGAGTTACCCAACACGACATTAAAGGAGGAAGGACGTATCCTGGCTCATGGTGTCAGGGTGTTTAGACCTTCCCAGTGGAGCAGAGCTGGAAGTTAATCAGCAATGGGAATGCTAACCCTCCGCTGACCTCCTCCTTTGTTTTACTCTCCCAGGCTCTCAGCCTGGGATGGCCTTTGCTTCATTCAAGTAGGATCTACCTTTTCTGTTCATCCCCCGTCAAACCCCCTCACAGATGTGCCTCAGGCTCTGAGGTGATTCTAAACTCAGTCAGGTTGACAGCGGAGATGACCCTCCAAACCTTCCCTCCCTGGCATGGGCCCCGAGGCTTGTCCCAGGCTCCTTCTATGGCTTCCATGTACCCCAAGGAGTAAATCCCAGGAAGCAAGTTCAGAACATGAGAAAACAGGGATGGGGGTGTGTTGTGGTAAAAAGTTAATCTCGGTTGAGGGGTTTATACACCGCCTGGATCATTCAGTTCCCAGATAGAAGACACAACATTTATATTTTTAATAAGCCTTTAGTGTGCTAGAGCTGGGCAGGTATCTACCCTCTAAGCTACTATAATCTACTTCCCCATCAGTAACCCCGAATTATAACTTGCCATGTTTCACCTGGGCTGCTCTTAACTCCAATTGGCCAGCCCTCGTGGTCATGTTCTCATGACTCACCTACCCCATGGTGTCCTCTCTTCTCTCCATCTTCTCCTCTCCTCTCATGGACTCCTTTTCAGACCCCCAAGCCTGGGAGCTGAAATCCCACCTATCTCTCTTCTTCATTTTACCAATAGATTTAAATTAAGGACCACGGTCGTACCACCCCACTTTGCGTACGGGAGAATTCTCTCATCTCTGAAGCAACCAGAGCCAGTATTTAGCATTACAATACATAGCAACCTACCAAACCTCAACAGACGAGAGAGTTGGACATTTTAATGGGGAGAATCAATTCTCCGTAAAGCCACAAGCAAGGGGGGAATAAAAAAGCAAGAAGACTTAGGGAGATGCCTCTGCCCAACCATGCAGGAGGTTTGGGGAGAGATGCGACTATTCCTAATTCAACAGGATCATGCTGGAGTGTTGGCCAGGAGGGACAGCTCTCACCTGCGCTTTGGAGGTAACCAGAGAAACAGGTCCAGTATTTGAAGTGCTCAACAATGGGGATTAGTAGAACGTAGTGATACCGCAGGGGAGGATCCTGAAGATCAGGGTGGGACACGAAGCCTGGCGCAGGGCAGCTCATGTGTGATGGGCCTGAGGCTCACTGTCCTGGAGACTCCTGGCATGTGCCAGTGAGACAAACAGGAGGCCCGCTTATAGATGGCAGCCACACAGGGGCTGTCCCGTCGGAGGTACACAGGGACTTCAATGGCAGTAGAGAGCCTCGTTGTCCTGATTTGGAGAGAAGGTAACAGGGGCACAGCACAGAGAAGCAAGGTGGGCCGGCAAGCAGTCCAGATCAGCGCGTTGGGACATGGCGGTTGGGTCTCAGTGGGGCTGAGACAGAAGAACGGACAAGTCTCTAGAGGGCGTTTCTGAGTGGCAGGTGGCCACACGTGGTAATGTAGGCGTGCATAGGTACCTCACACTCGGGCACACCGAAGAAGCCCAAAGTCTGACACTTAGGGCACATTTGTGGTGACAATCTTCATTGTCACCTTTACCAGACTTAGAACCTTCTAAGGGACACATCTCTGGGCTTATCTGTGTAGGTATCCAGAAGAGGAAAGGTCCACTGTTGTTTCGTTTCAGGCCCAGAACAAAGGACTGAGGTGCATATTTTTACACACCAAAGCAGACCTGGCTTCCAGGTTCTCCCAGCATCCCGCAGTCCCTACCTGGCACACCCTGCCCCCACCCCTGAACTTTCCAGCCCAGGAGCTGAGCTGCCCTTCCCCCCAGAGGCTCCTCCCTATATAATCCAGACATTTTCGTCTTTCTCTCCAATTTCTTCTTCTCTGTCTTCTTGCAAGCTCCTTTCTATCTTTCTTGCTCCCTCCCCTACCCACTCTCATGCCCCTCCCCCCTTTCCCATAGCAACTTCCCTGTCCTTGGTCCTTGGGGCCAGTGAACTCGCCCACCCAAGAGCAGCTTCACCATAAACCCATCTTTAATATAATCTAATCTGGTTTAAGCTGTCTCATTTCACCAACGGTGGAGAATTAACCTAGCACTCATTATTTTTCTCACCAGAAGAATTTATTGAAGGGTGAGTTTATTTTGGATTACGGTTCCAGAGGGCTAAATGTCTATCAGGCAGGAGAACATGGCGGCAGGCAGGCTTGGTGACAGGAGCAGGCACCCGAGAGCTCATGCCTTCAAATGCAAGCATGAAACAGAGACAGCACATTGGAAGTGGCACAAGGCTTTTAGACTTGCCAAGCCTGCCCCAGTGATGCACATTCTCCAACAAAGCTGTGCCTCCCCATAATCTCTCTGAATAGTGCCACCCACTGGAGACCAAGGGTTAAATGCCTGAGCCTGTGTGGGAGCTGTTTCACTGTTTTCACCGAAGCCTCTATGAATAAAGGCCAACCCCCTCCCCCGGAAGGAACTCCAGGCATTTTCACCCTTCTCCAGCACCAACCAGTTAAATCCTACCATTCCATGCATGATCTTTGGAGCTGGTTAGCAACAGGACTGAAGAAGCTGTGAGCTAGCGCAGCCCTCAAGCGCTGTATGCAGAGCTGAACGGAACTTTCTATGGGAGTATGTGAGAACAGAATTCCAGTAAAAGGCAGACACTAAAGTCTGCTCATATGGCTTCAGAGCAGAATAAGGCTTCATCAGGAACTGTGCTACAAACCATTTGTGGTAGAAGCTGGCAAAAAATAAAATAAAATAAAATAAAAAAATAAAAATCTAGCTGTTTTCTGCCCACATCCAAATAAAGTTCTAATAAAGTGGAATTTAAACGCCATGGGCTAGTGCATTTGGAAGGAGAAAACCTGAACAGGAGATTTACCAAAGGGCTTCCCTGCTTCAAAACTATCTAGGGAATTTACCCCCAGGTTCTCCCACCAAGGCACACAGAGACTTTGGCAGCTGTGGCAGAATGGGGCTATACTACATCATGTACAGATAACACGGTAAAGTGTCACATGTCACATAGGCTTGCAAAAATACAGGAGTTGTGGGCTTTACAAAGGCTCAGCACAAGGTTCCAGAAAGTCTCTAAGGTTGCAGGGTTGGACTCCCTAGGTCTACTGAAAAATTGTTCTGTGAAGTTGTCAAAGTGAAACCTAAACTTCAATAGAGATTCCGGGATGTGGAAGATGTACGGACTCTGGGTTATCCACCAACAAGAGCTCCAGGCACGGAGTGGAACCTGCCCAGAGAGAGAGACTCTGTGCAGTGCTAAACGCAGAGGCTGAGGGATGGAAGGACCCAGTTGTTGGAGCCCAGGCGCGTCCATTGTGAGCCCCAGAGGCCCGATACTAAGCTTCAGAGTTGGGTGTTTGCTCTTTTTGCCCCAGTACCTTCTCCAGGAACTTGGAGGGGGATATAATTAGCCACAGAGCTGAGGGCAAACAAAAGCAGAAACATACACAACAGCTAAGCTAGCACTGGAGGCCGAACAGGAAGCAAACATGAAGCCCAGCAGCATTCTGGGTGGTTGAGTCAATGTGGCAGGTATAAAGGATGCCCCAGGAAGGAGTCCCAGATATCCCCAACCTTCTCCAGACTGCCACCCTCCACCATGTGTCACACCAGCTGCTCCTCGGGCTGCCAGCCAGCCATCTGTGTGTCCAGCCCCTGTCAGTCAGCCGGCTGTGTGTCCAGCCCCTGCCAGCCAGCCTGCTGTGTGTCCAGCCCCTGCCAGCCAGCCGGCTGTGTGTCCAGCCCCTGCCAGCCAGCCTGCTGTGTGTCCAGCCCCTGCCAGTCAGCATGCTGCAGGCCTGCTATATGCATTCCTGTGAGATACCAGGTAGCCTGCTGTGTGCCTGTGAGCTGCAGGCCCACTGTGTGCATGGCCCCCTCCTGCCAGTCCTCTGTGTGTGTGCCAGCGAGCTGCCGGCCTGTCTGTGTGACCTCCTCCTGCCAGTCATCTGGGTGCTGCCAGCCCTCCTGTCCCACCCTGGTCTGCAGACCTGTGACCTGCAGTAACCCCTCCTGCTGCTGACCAGTGTCTCCAAACCAGCTGCCTCCACTGAAGATGGATACTTTGTCCTATCCAATCCTATTCTTGACCATGGATTCAGCACAAGGCGGATGCAAAACATGCCCACTGCACCCTGGAACTGGGGAGAGAATACAAAAGGATGAACCAACTCCTATACCTTGGCCTTCTTTGAAGGATGTGCTGGACGCAGGGTTCGTCTCTAAATAACCTGTGTGCCAAATAAAGCAGCTTTTGTAGTCAGCCTTGCATGTCTGTCCTGCTTCTCGACTCTCTCAGTGAGCAGAAGGGACTCAGGGCCAGTGCTCTCTCTGATCCAGCCTCACGTGGCTGAGGAGATGGAGCAGGGTGGGGGACATGGTCTGGTGACATAGGCAGGTCTCTGCTGTAGCCCCGGAGAATTCGGCCCCTGCCAGAGACTCACTGTCTCTCGTGGTGCCATCCTCCTGTCTCAGTCTGCCTGCAGTAGGGGGTGCTCTGTTCGTCTCTGGTCTCTGTTTTCTCTCTGGTGCCATCTTGTCACGCTGAGTCCTGGTGCCTTTTTCCCACAGGGCACTTCTCAAGTGCTTGAACCTTAGTTACACAACATGATTGGCCCTGTCACAGTTTCCCTTCAGAGGTTCACAGTGTCCACCTTTAACTGACAGGTGATCAACTATAATGTAGCAAACACACATCATTTGCAACTTAGAAGCCAGAGAGCATCCTTAGGTTCTGCTGACTTCCTGGGGCAGTGGCTGCTGAGGTCATGTGGCCATTGCTTATCTGCTAATGAGGAGAGTTGTGTCTATGCTCTGTGTGCCTCAGACATGTACTTTGGAGGTCAAGTCTTCCTCAGTGGAGTCTAAGCTGGGGGTTATTTCCTTTGTGCATCGTTGGTGACAGTCACCCATTTTCCATATGCAGAGTATGGTGAGAAGTTCGCGGGCAGGCTCCCAGGGATGCGCATGCCTTTAGCTGGCAGGGTCTGCTGTGCCTGTGGCTCTGTCCTGCCCCGTCCCTCCCACACTTCTCACTGCTGCCTGCCCTGAATTATGTCACTGTTTCTATTATGTTGCAGACTGGTGATGAGAAGCAAGCAAGAAAAAAAAAATGGCCTAAGAATCAGTAGCCAAGATGGCCTGTGTCCAGTGTGTTGTTTAAATTGGGGCTTCATACAACTGAGCCAGAACTGGGACAGATGTTAGGGCTCACTGTCCCGAAGGTGCACACACAGTTACGCATACCATCCCTCCAACACACACATCCATCCCTTCAACACACATGTGGATATATATAAGCTGGATATCCACAGCCTCATGCACACAAACATGTGCACAGGGGCAGCTATACTTATGCCCACTCCCAACCTCTCGAGGACATACACGTACTTCTATAAAACATGTGTGTACTCACAAATTGTCCTCATACTTGAGGACAGTGTCCCTGAGTCTTAATACCGTATACACTCACACACATCCGTAAACACTTACACATATTGGTATCTGTAGTTAGGGTTTTGGTTTCTTTTCTTCTTCTTCTTCTTCTTCTTCTTCTTCTTCTTCTTCTTCTTCTTCTTCTTCTTCTTCTTCTCCTTCTCCTTCTCCTTCTCCTTCTCCTTCTC
>NC_034598.1:42419541-42430052 GCF_900095145.1 Mus pahari
GCATCAGATCCCATGACAGATGGCTGTGAGCCACCATGTGGTTGCTGAGAATTGAACTCATGTCTTCTGGAAGAGCAGTCAGTGCTCTTAACCGCTGATCCATCTCTCCAGAGAGTTTTGGTTTCTTTAAAAACACAGTTTTATATGAATACGTTTGTGATTTGATCCCAGGTGTGGGATATGCAGGTGCTTCACTTTGTCCACAGCTGTTAACTATGATTGTCTTGTGCTCTGCTGAGGCTGGGTGGCACGGCTTTTGCCAGCTGCAGATAGTTTAATCCTGGGCACTCTGCAGAGGGCACTGTGAGAACCCCGAGGGGCCTGTGGCTGCTGCCGTTTCCCCACTGCTCTTGTGTTTGCTGTTGCTGGATTGCTGGATATTCTTGTGTTTGCTGTTGCTGGATTGCTGGATATTCTTGTGTTTGCTGTTGCTGGATTGCTGGATATTCTGACAATGAAGATTAGGCCTGCTGTAAGGAACCGGGCAACCCTAACCAGCAGGAAGTAGCTTATAGAGGTCTATGCCCCCTTTCCTCTCTAACCTTCTTTCTCTCCTACTAAGTGTTGGGGGGCTGTAAAGGATTAGGGTGAAATAAGGCCCAGAAGGGAGGTAGAGATATAAGAACCCAATAAAATAATAAACACACCAACAGGCATCTGCTCTCCCCACCCCTCCCCCCAGCAGGTGAACCTGATTCAGACATGAGAGGGTCAGGGCCCCTGAGACACACCTCTGCCCAGCTCAGAGTACAGGGTAGAGACCTCATCCACTGGCCTTCTTCTTCCCCACAAAGAACCTGCAGGCCTCTTCCATACTGTGCCGAGACAGAAGTACTCCCCAAAGGACAGCTTCCAGGGAACAGAATAAAGCAGAAAGGGAGTGTAGTTTTTCAGAGAGAGGGAAGGAAGACAAAGGAACAGCCGGCATGGCCTGGAAGGGTCTGAGTAGTGGCTGTGGAACTCGAGTTCATGGTCTGGATGGTGAGGAACCAGCAGGGGACGCCATGGCAGATGGACTGCCACAACGGTTGTTCCATGGCGGGTTGGCTACAGGTGTGGGAGGCGGCCTGGGTTGAGACTGTCAAGGCTAGGTGGATGAACACTCCTCTGCCTTCCCCTTCACTGTCCCATTAGGATGGGGGTCTGAGAATGTCACTAACTTAGTGGCCCTCAGTGGTCTGTGCAGTGACCCTGGTCCTGCTCATGTTGCTCCTGTGCCTTATTTCCCACTAGTGTCAACCCTGTCCTGGGGTTACTTGAGCCCTGTCCTAGCAACATGGCGGCTGTGACTTGTGTATTGTGTCTCTGAAGGGCCCTGAGGCTGTGTTTCTGCTGAGTCCCTTCTCCTGCCCAGCCTTCATCCCCAGGGCTTTATGTCCCCCAGTGTACCCAGCTCTTCAGACAGCTCACATTCTGCCCTCAGACAGACACAGCACTGAGGCACATTCGTGCACATGACACAGGGGGTTCTCCTGGACCTTGTCAGGGTTCCTAACTGACCAGAGCAGCTGGTGTGAAGCTGTGAGAGGAGCCAGTGATATATCACCAATGGGGGAGTGGGTTAGGGAAAGCAGTTTAATAAAAGGGAAAGAAAGGTTCATTTATTTAACCAGACTGTCCCTGACCTGCTGGCTGCCCAAGTAATGACAGTGAGACTTTATTTATATAGCTTGGGCTATTTCCCAACTAACTCATATAATCTAATTAACCCACTTGTTCTCATCTGTGCTCTGCCACATGGTTGTTCCTTCCTCCGTATCTGCCTGGTGAATCTCCCAGCTCTATTTAGACTCTAAAAGAGTACACTGTAGCTGTACAGATGGTTGTGAGCACTCAGGACCTCTGCTCATTCCGGCTTTATTGTTATATGTAAGTACACTGTAGCTGTCTTTAGACACACCAGAAGAGGGTGTCAGATCTCACTACAGATGAGTTGTGAGCCACCATGAGATTTGAACCTTCGGAAGAGCAGTCAGTGCTCTTAACCACTGAGCTATCTCGCCAGCCCCCTTCCTCTGACTCTTTTCTAGATATTTCCTAGAAATATCTAGGAAATATTCAGCCTTTCCTCTCCTGCTTTGCTATAGGCTGTTTAGCTATTAAACCAATCAGAAGGTGATGGAGAGGATGTTACAAAACACTGAGACCATAAAAATAACAATATCAACGTTCAGCTTGCACTCAGATCTCTGCAGGCTCACAAATACAGTCTTTACCCAGTGCACAAGACATTTTCCCAACACAAAAAAACGCCCATTACTTAAACATATTAAGGTCCTGCGTTCTGTCTGGGTTCTGTCACAAGTACTCAGCTCTGTTACTGGAGCAGTAGGCAGTGCAAGCCAACCTGTGGACAAGGAGCCAATGAAAGTTTATGACAAAGCAGACTAATTAGCCTGATGTTAGCATAAAAGATTTGAAGCAAACAAACATTAAAAAAAACAAAACAAAAAAAACCCTCTGTCTTTTACCTGGAGAGTCTAATCTATTTATGTTTATTGTAATTGCTGATATATTTGAATTTACTTCAGATTTCCTTTGCTTTGTCTTTCTGCACTCCTTTCCAAAAAACTACATTTTAGTGTGTGTGTGTGTGTGTGTGTGTGTGTGTGTTCATGCGCGCTTGCATGTGTCTGTACCTGTGCACATGTATTGTGAATGTGCTGGTGGGTATGTATAGCCATGTGTGTGCACATGTGTGTATGTGTGTATATACACATGCTACATGTGCATAGGTCAGAGGACAACTTAAAGGAGTTGGGTCTTGTCTACCATGTGAGCCCTAGGGTTTGAACTCAGGTTGTCAGGCTTCGTGGCATGCTCTTTTCTTCAATGAGCCATCCTGCCTGCCCCCTGTATATCCTGCACAATCCTTTCCACCTGAATTTATATTGATGCCATCTTTTTCTAATGTCAATTTCTGCCTTGGGTCGGAGCATTCGTTCCTTCCGATGAGCTGTAAGATTTCAGCTGGAGCCTTTATGTGCGCTAGGCCGATGATCTTTGTTCTTGTGGAGATCAGGTGGCCCCTCCCACTTACCTGCAGTATTTGTCTAGGGCTCTAAATTGACCCATCTGGTGCCAACTTCTGAAGCCCTGTTCTTTTGGCTCCTGAAATCTTCTTCTTGACATCTTCACAGATGTCCGTTGAGTTCCCTTTGGTGTATCTGTCACTGGCAGAGGTCCCTTCTCTGAGCTTTACATGATTCTAGAAGCTCTACTAATGCCTGCTCCTGCTGCTTCCCCCTCTGTCCATGTCCTCTTGGGGCAAGCATGCCCCCTGACTGCTGTGAGCACCCTCCTCTCCAGAGTGTTCTTAACTTTCAGAGAGCCCTTTCCACAGCTCCCTCAGGTGGCTCCGTTTCTCTCTTTGTAGCATCCTTGACCTGAAGCCCTTTCTGATGGTGTGTGTCGGCTGACAGTGATGTGTCAGGCTCTATCATGTCATTTTTGAAGGACACCTTCAGTTTCACAGGCTTCTCCTTCAGGAGTTAGTGCATGTGTTTCTCATCCTATGTCTGATGTCATCCTTGCCTTTGTTTCTGCGTTCTTAGCATGTGGTTTAATCTGTGTGTCCATGGCTTCCTCATCACTTTTGTGTTTTGACAGTCACATATTGAACAAAGTGCGTCTAGCCATGTTTTGTTTTGGTTTGTTTTGGTTTGAAAAAGATGCACCCTATTTGGGGGTGTTGTGGCATGCTGTCCTCTAAGGATGACACAGCAGTTGCCATCTTGAGACCAGAGCAGCTATAATTACCTTCATGAGACCTTTACAAGCTTGGGAGAGTGGAGGACTCACAGGATGATGCTTGAGACTTCCCTTCTCTGCCCTGTAAGCAGTTAACTACGGCTAAGACGAAGACTCTTTCATAGTGTAGCTGCTCATTGGCTGCTCCTGCTCCTGCAGGTAACCTCAAAAAACTCACTGCTTCACCAAGCTGGCCTGGGCAAGATAATTGTTTTGGTTTGTCTTTAGGGTTCTGCCTAAGGACAGGTAGAAACTCACATCACCCAAGAAAAGTCACATTAAAGGGGTTCTCTGTTTTTATGTACCTTTATTTTTGTGAAACCTTTCTTAGACATTATTTCCTTGTTTGTTTCTTCTGTCCAGTTCCTTGTCCTCTCTGCCTAGCTCCCCTCCTCTTCTCCCTCTCCCCTGCCCCTCCTGTCCCTTTATTTGCTTCCCTTCTTGTGCCCTCTTCCTCCTCCCCACCATCTCCTCTTTTCTTCTCTCTCCCTCCCCTCTCTTCCCCTCCTTCCCCTTTCTCCCCTCTCCTCTCCTTGTCTCTCTTCTCCTCTCCTTTCTTCTCCTCTCCTCTCTGTGACACTGCTTGTTATCAGGGTTATTAAATGACAGAGCCTGAGCCCTAGAAACCCCAATAATTCAGATGTGGCTGTCCATCCCCACAAACCCATGAACCAAACAATTAATAATAGAAATAAGAAAAAGGAGACTGATTCAATGTGGCCACACTGGAAAGAAGGACAAAGAGCTCCAGTGACTGCTTCCTCCTTCCAGTCTGTCTTCCGGGTTCTGACATGACCCAGTAAGGTTTAGATAGAAGACAAGTGGTATACATAATTAAGCAGTCCTGATCAAAGTGGTCCTGCCTATAGTGACACACTATCATTATCCCAGCTTCAGCCTGTCTTAGAAGATGGTATGATAGGTTGTTCCCATGAGCTCCCTTCTTGGGAGACAAGTTCCCAACTGTCTGGCCCCAGGCTTTAGCCATTTATTTTCTAACTAGAGACTCCCAGGGAATTCCAGTTTCCTTGGGCATCTTGTTTCCACAGGCCAGATAGCTAAAGTGAGACATAAGCATCTCTTAGAATGTTCTTGCTCCTTCTGGGCACAGTAATTACATACCTCCATCCACAAATGATGATCCAGCTTCCCAGAGTACCTTGACTTTTTTTTTTTTTTTAAAGATTTATTTATTTATTATATGTAAGTATACACTGTAGCTGTCTTCAGACACTCCAGAAGAGGGCGTCAGATCTTGTTACAGATGGTTGTGAGCCACCATGTGGTTGCTGGGATTTGAACTCCAGACCTTCGGAAGAGCAGTCAGGTGCTCTTACCCACTGAGCCATCTCACCAGCCCCGTACCTTGACATTTTGTCTTTGTCTCCTGCCGTGCCTATGTTTCTCTTTGTAGTTACATTTTGACTACTTCTATCTGCCCTGTCTTCCCATCCAGTGACCCTACCTTTGGCTACATCAAGTGTATCCTTGAATTTATGAAGGAGCTCATCTTTCTTGGCTTTGATTGTACTTATTTGACTCTTAGTTTCAAGTCCTCATCTCTTCACGAACAAGTAACATTTTAACACACTGATGAGAGATATTTTAGAGTTACACACCTGTGTCATTTTTGAATCTGGTTTTTGGTTTGCTCTGTTTTTCTCACAATGGATTGGGATGATTCGGTTTTCCTTCCTTTCTTTTGGACCCCTCACACACTGATTGGATTGAACTGCTGTGAAAACAACATAGAGACTCTCATCTCAGCAAATTTTGTCAGTATTCCCTGTGTGAGTACGCTATTACAATGTTTATTTTCTTTGTAACAAAAACTCAGATTTCTGTGACTCCCTTCCCAGTGGCTTGGGCTTGGGTGCTGGGAAGCTCAGTGGTGTTACCCCGCACCAGTTCCCAGGTATCCTGCACCAGAGACCTGGTTACTCACTCTGTTCCTGATTCTCATCTTCCTCGGAGGCTGATGTGCTCACTGAGATTCCAGTGAGACCCTCTGGGTTTCATAACTCATGGACTTTTTCACACTTTCTGCTCATGCTGGGCCAGCAAAGGCTCCTGGTTCTCTGGTACTGTTGTGAGTTTGAGGTAGAAATTCCCTGCCCTGCCTGCTGTGGCTATACTTTAAAGTAGTTCGTGGGCGTTGAGGTCCAGGCCTGTTTTCCACCCCAACCCACTGGATGACTCAATTTTCTTCTGTTTTTCCATTGTAAGTCTCAGGAAGTGAGATAGCTGCTTCAATTCACTCCTCATACCAATGTCACGCCTCCTCAGTGCAGCAGAGAAAAGGGTTCTCTGAGGAGTGGCTGCTGTCCCGAATATAGTTAGGAATTTTCAAGGAAAGAACTGTCAAACGTATATGGAGAGATTAGAAAGATGACTCAACAGTTAAGAGAACTAGTTGCTCTTTCAGAGGACCCGGTCTAGATTCCCAGCACCCACATAATGGCTTACAACCTCTGTAACTCCAATTACAAGGAATCAGGCACCCTCTACTGGGTTTATGTGGTACACAGACATACATGTAAGCAGAACACTTATAAACATAAAATAAAAGTTATTCTTTTGTTTTAAAAAAGTATATAGGCATTTGCGAGACAGAGGGAGGTAAATGTTTGTGAGTTCAAGGTCAGCCCGGTATACATAGTGAACTCTAGTACAGCCATGGCTGCAGAGTGAGAACTTGTCTCAATCTCCATCTTGAAGAAAATGTGGGATAAAAGAGAGCACAAGCTGTATGGAAAGAAATTTATTTGGCTCAAAGAGCAGAGAGAGAGAGAAAGAGAACATGAGTCAGGACATCCTTGGGAGTTGGACAGGGGCAGTGAGAAACTGGATTATTCTACACTGGCTCTCCATCATTCCAGAGTGGGTTGGACATGCTTCCCACCTGCCTCACAGAGGACAGGTGTTGGGAGGGGACAGATAAGTCCTATCAGGCAGCAGCTGGTTTGGAGACATTGGTCAGCAGCAGGAGGGGGTACTGCAGGTCACAGGCCTGCAGACCAGGGTGGGGCAGGAGGGCTGGCAGCATCCGGATGACTGGCAGGAGGAGGTCACACAGACTGGCCGGCAGCTTACAGGCACACACACAGAGGACTGGCAGGAGGGGGCCATGCACACAGTGGGCCTGCAGCTCACAGGTACACAGCAGGTCACCTGGCATCTCACAGGAACACATATGGCAGGCCTGCAGCTCAAGGGCACACAAGCTGGCTGGCAGGGGCTGGACACACAGCAAGCTGGCTGGCAGCCTGAGGAACAACTAGTGTGGCACATGGTGACAGATCCTGACTGGTCTGGAGGAGGGTGGGAATGTCTGGCATTCCTTTCTGGTGTGGCTTTTATACCCAGCCCTATGTTCTAACTACCCATAATGCAGCTGGTCTTCCTTGTGTTGTTTCTATCACTTGCTCCTTGGTGCCTTGTTATTCTGGGATGTGTCTTCCTGAGTTATATTCTCCATAAACAACTTTGGCTTGAGGCCAACTTAACATAAACAGGATACACTGGTTTGACTTACATGTATTTTATATTGCTGTTTCTTGGGCCATCATTGAGCCGATAGGGACATTGGCTGGATTGAGTGTGGGATCCTGTTCTTTCTCATCTTGTTCTATCAATAAAGGCCTTGAGGTGATACTGTATTTCATCATTATTATTTATTTTGACTCTTCATTGTAAAATGCAAATCTTTAACACAGAGATTCAGAAACTAGGAACTATGGCCTAAGTTTGTCATACTTTCTATCTTTGTAAATAAAGTTTATTGACAACAGCATGCCTGTGTGCATATGTGTTGCCAGCTGTTGAGTTCAAAACATTTGATGTCACCCCTTAACATAAAATTAACTAGCTGCTATAGTTTCTCTTCAGTTGTGATAAAGCACTTGACTAACACAATTTAAAGGAGGAAGGATTTATTTTGGCTTACAGTGCAAGGTACAATCCACCATGGTGGGGAAATCAAGTGAGCAGGAGCTTGAAGCAGCCAGTCTGACAAAGCAGAGAGGATGAATGCTGTGGTGGCCCAGCTACTTTCTCCACTTCTATTGCCCAGGGAATGGCACCTCCAACTATGGACTTCTCTTCTCTCCTTAACTAATGCAATTGAGACGATCCCTAGCAGGCATGCCTAGAGGCTTGTCATGATTCTAGATTTTGTCTACTGACTATATTAATCACTACACTAACAATGTATAACAATGCATGGTAATATATAAAAAGTATATCAAAAATAACAAGTCGATTGTATAGTGACTGCCCCAGGGATTCCTTTGTTCCTTCAGCAAATACAACTGTGTGGCTGCAGAAAGCCAGAAAGCTTTACAACATTGTAAATGACTTCCTGCCCTGGTTCCTTGTACTGGATACCCACAACTGTGGCCAACCCCAGGGCTATGGAAGCTGTCGATGCTGCCTAGGCCCTGTTATGGTCCTGCTACACAGACTTATATGCAGTATGCTCCCTTCTTTCGAGGTCTTCTGTATGCCTATCCCCTGTGTGCTGGTTGATCTTAATGTCAACTTGACACACAAACTAGAGTCATCTGAAAGGAGGGAACCTCAATTGAGAAGATACTGCCATAAGTTTCAGCTGTAGGACATTTTCTTAATTAGTGATTGATGGGGGAGGGTCCAGCCTATTGTGTGTGGTTTCATCCTTGGGCTGGTGGTCCTGAGTTCTATACACATTCAGACTGAGCAAGCCAGGGAAGCAAGGCAGTAAGCAGCACCCCTCCATGGCCTCTGCATCAGCTCCTGCCTCTAGGATCCTGCCCCGTTTGAGTTCTTGTCCTGACTTCCTTTGATGATGAACAGTGCTATAGAAATCTCAGCCAAGTAAACCCTTTCCTCCCCAACTTGCTTTTTGGTCATGGTGGTTTCAGCGATAGAAGCTCTAACTTAGACACCCCATCAGGCAGCCTGCTGTATGCCTGTGAAATGCAGGCCCACTGTGTGTTCCTGGAGCCTGCCATACCCATTCTGCTATGTAGGCTCCTCCCTGCAGTCCTTTAGCCTGCTACTGAGCCCGTGACCTCTGTAGCCATCCTGGCTGAGAGATGGGAACAGCTACATAACTGCCTTCCCGCCAGGCTGTCCCTTATGGCTCAGCGCAGACCTCCTAAACCCGAGGGCTCTGCCTGCCTGCTCTGTAACAGAGCCACTAGGCTACTAGAGCAGCAAGTGAGGCAGATCGCTGACTCCACGTCCTTCAGCCCTTGGCTTCTGGCAGCAAAAAAAAAAAAAAAAAAAAAAAAAAATGTAATAAGCATCAGTAGGAGGCATCCTATGTCTGTGTATTGCTTCACCTCAGCCTTCCATGCTGCTCAGGACTGTCGCTAGAACCTTAAAACATCTCCGCAGAGGGGCTCGGGTCAGCAGCGGGGTGATCACCATGAGGGTCACCTCTATCAGAGGCTCTGCCTTACACTGGGCTGTTGTACCCCAGTGGCTCTCCTTTTTTTCTACTTTGTTCCTGTGGCTGCTTTGGTGAAGTGTGGAAATGGCAGGGGAGGGGTGGATGGTTGGGGGTGGGAGGGGGAGGCATTTGTTAGCATCTTGGGTCCCTGAAGGTAATTATTGGTCTCTGCTTAGCAACAAGCTGGAATCCTAAAATGCCTTCAGCCCAAGAATTTAACTTGAACCTCCAACACTCCTATCCCTCCTCCTCTGTACAGATGAATGAAAACAGCCTTCATTCAGGACTGGATGGGCAGCCCCTGCTCCTAGAACCTATGCCTATGTTCTCACAGGCCAAAGGGACTTCATGGGGGGGGGGGGGGCTGTATCATGAGGTCTGCAAAAGCCCAGAGTCACCATAGGCTAGTGTCTGAGGGAAGCAGGAGGGTGGCGGGGCGCTGAGGGACTGGCTCTGCAGAGCAGGGATAAGTGGGAGTTGAAGCTGAAGAGACCTCAGAGCCACTCTTCCCCGTGTAAGACCTTGCCTATGCCTGCGCTTAGCTAGGGAGACCTTATGCAAGTGTGTGGCCTCCTCAAGCTGTGCTATTGGAAGTCTGCAATGCTGGAAGCCACCAAGCCCTTGGTCCTTCTGTAGTTTAGAATGGACTCGTCTGCCTTGGCCTGGTGTTCTTGGCCTCTGGTCATAGCTAGCTCATCCCGGGGTAGGTAGGAAGACAGGGAAGGTGAGGGGTGAGATAGGTGTTATTGAGAACAGCTGAAAGCCAGTTTCTTGTTGGGGCTGAAATCCAAGGTCGAGTATTTAAGAACTGTGTCTTCTAAGGCTGTGCGGGGTTGGGGTTGTAAGAGCAGCTGCCAGGCCACAGGTCTGACGCTGCTGGAGTCGGGGAGCAGGCTGGTGGTGTGCTGGGAACCCCGAAGTTTCAGAAACAAGAAGGTGAATGAAGAGGGCAGAACCAGCGTCGCTCACTTGTGGCGGATGCTCCCTGTCTTAGGGTCTTACTGCTGTGAACAGACACCACGACCAAGGCAACTTTTATAAGGACAACATTTAATTGGGCTGGCGTATAGTTTCTGAGAGGTTCAGTCCATTATCATCAAGGCGGGAGCATGGCAGCATCCAGGCAGGCATGGTGCAGGAGGAGCTAAGAGTTCTACATCTTGTTCTAAAGACGAACAGGAGAAGACTGGCTTCCAGTGAGCTATAATCAGGGTGCTTTGCTTTGTTTTGTTTTGTTTTGTTTTGGTTTGGTTTGGTTTTTCGAGACAGGGTTTCTCTGTATAGCCCTGGCTGTCCTGGAACTCACTCTGTAGACCAGGCTGGCCTC
>NC_034598.1:42430122-42433108 GCF_900095145.1 Mus pahari
GCCTGCCTCTGCCTCCCGAGTGCTAGGATTAAAGGCGTGTGCCACCACTGCCTGGCTAGGATCAGGGACTTAAAGCCCACGCCCACAATGACACACTTACTCCAACAAGGCTACACCTCCTAATAGTGCCACTCCCTGGGCCAAGCATGTACAAACCATCACACCAAGGAACTTCTATGATAGACTCTGTGTATATGTTATATTCATGTGAATAGTGGGGTAATACCCTTCCAAGAGTTCTGCTCATCCAACATCCTGTTGAAAGGTCCCTGGCATGTGTTGGCATCTCCTTGGGAGAGTTCCTGCCCAGTAGAGCCCAGCAATGAAACTCCATGCCACTCCCTCACCCTACAGACATCTACCTGTCACCCCAGGGACACTCTACTGGCCATAGAGAATGACTTTGTAAGTGCCAAATGTCCCCAGTTCAGTGATGATGACAGCAGACTCACAGGCCACCCTTACTGCTAAGGTTTGGACTGAAGCCTTGTGAATGCACAACATAAAGTGGCTCCCTCTTCCCAGTTCTCCTTTCCTTCTTCCACGAGTAAAGACAGAACCAACTTCCTGGAGAAAAGATTTATTTTAGTTCATGTTTGCAAAGGTTTTGGTTTGTCTTCTTTGGCTCAGCCCATTTGGAACTAGTGGTGGGGACAGTATCATGGTAGAGGGCAAAGCTATTTACCTCCAGACAGACAGAAATCAGAGAGAAAGTGAGAGAGGGGTGATGCGGGGGCCAAGGGTGTAGGGGAAGAGAGTGTAGGGAGAGAGCCCATATCTGGGCAGAGTCCCTGTGCTCTGGGCAGGCAGATGCGGGAGGACAGCCAGACACTTTACATGCAGCCCAGGGTGAGCATCTGACTGTGTGAAGCCAGTGACCCCACACGGCAAGGGGTGGACAAGGGGCAGCCCCCGATACCAAGTTCTCAGTTTCCTGCATCCCACTCTGGATATGGCAGAAGAGCTGAGAACAGAATAGGGGCCCCAGGGTGGCACTAGGCCCCAGAGGTAAGGGAAGCAGGCGACGGGGGTAGAGGGGTGGGTGGGTGGGGCGCTGGGTGGTTCCCACACAGGTGAGTATCTTTAGTTCAGGCCTTGATGAACAGAGACAGTCTATGGTTTTAGGGCTTTATTGTAGAAAGGCAGGGGGAAAGAGAGGAGATAAAAGAGAGAGAGAGACCAGCCATGGCCAAGAGAAAAGAAGGGGGAAGGGAAAGAGAAAAGGAGCTAGAGAGTAAGAAAGGTAAAAGCTTAAGAGAGAGAGAGAGAGCTTAGAGATTGAGGAGGGGCCAAACAGACTTGTTACCTGTCCACTATAAGAGGGGCTGTTTGGCCCCTCCTTGCTCTCTAAGGTTTATAGGTTACTGTGGGGAGGAGTCTAGCCTGAAGGCCAGAAGCTTGGGACATAGTCTATGTGACTGTTAGCCACACGCTTCTCCTGTTGGTGCTGTGGGGGCTGTAACTTCGACAGGAGCTAGGGGTCTAGAAGACATGAGGGAACGCCTTCTGTCTCATGCAGGTGGAAATTACCACCCACGGGTACTACAGGGTTTAATACCTCAGCTCGACTGGAGACCAGGTTGCCTGTGCATAGCCCATTGCCTCACAGGGTGAGGAGGGACCAAGGTTGGAGCTAGCCAATGGACCCTGTCCCCTTCCTCTCTCACTTGCCATACAGTCTCGTGTGCCCTGCCACACACCCTGAAGCAATGACAGTGACAGATCATAGAAGAAACCGGGAGCTCAGGTGCTTTGCCATGCACCAGAAAGCTGAGCAGTGCAGCTGGGAGACCCTCCTCACTGTCTCCAGGGAACGGCCGTTCTCTTCAGAATATTTGAATAACCCAGTGATGGACGCAGGGTGTGAATAAACCCTGCAAAGCAGGAAAGGTGCAGCTTCAAATGTTCCTACTGTGGTCAGCGATCCTCCACTTGGGGTCCTGCTCAACTCTTCCCATGGGGCGTTCAGTTGGGGTAGGATGGACCTTGTCAGTCTCATGGAGGTGCCTCTCCCATCTGTCCATGGGTCCTGCTCTGCAGTCTTCTGGCTCCACCTCATTCAGTCAGTCTCAGCTGAGGGCTAAGAACTCCAGCTTTCCTGGCTGCTCTAATGGCACTCCTTTGACTTGCTAGCATTGGTGGTCTACTGACAACCCAGTCTTGACGTCTGTATAACCTTTGGGGGTCTGCGTCCCCTGCTCCTCCTCAGCCAGGCTTTAAACTCTTGGTTGGGGGCAGTATTGTCACAGTAGGGGGTAATCCTCACACTCTGGTGAGAGGCATGCTGGGTAGAAACCTCTTTTCTGGCCCCTTGACCTGGAAGCCCCTGCACCTCCCCCACCCCAACCCACCCTGACCCCAGCTTGTGTTTTCAGGATTCTCAGACTGCAACCATACTGAGAGACTCTAAGACAGACATCGCTGCCTTAGGTTTTGTCCCAGCGTGCTGACTTGGCATAGGGGAATCTTTTTGTGTCTGGCTTTCCAGGGCAAGGCACCTAGGGCTGTGGTGGACAGGGTGTGAAGACACAGAAGGCTCCAGAAAATGCACACAGCTCACAGCTACTGGCACGAACATTTTATTGAACACAGCAGTGGACCTGTCGCATCTGGTGTGGATGCATGGTCACGAGAAGGGGGTGCTATCTGTGTCACAGAGGAATCTGTTTGGGGGAGGGGCTGAGTGGCACCTTCAAACCCCATCAGGCAGCAGCTGTGTAGCCCCCAATCCATAGTGAGACAACTCTGGTGGCCCCAGGCATCTTCCAGGGGCTCCTTAGAGTGGAGAATCGCTTAGGAACAAAGATGTAGAGGCTGAGAGATCCAGTCTGTCAGCAGCTGGACTTCTGTCCACAGCAGGCCTGTCTGGAGCAGGCAGGGCNGCACAGCAGGGACACACTGGAGGTTGGGCGGCAGCAGCTGGGCTGGCAGGAGGAGGCACAGCAGGAGGAGGTGGGCACACAGCAGGCAGGTCTGCACACAGGGC
>NC_034598.1:42433783-42442808 GCF_900095145.1 Mus pahari
TAGCTCAGGTCACTGGAGCAGACAGACATGGTGGAGGTGGCCATGGCGTACAGGCGTGGGAGGAGCTGAGTGTGTGAGTCTGTGTGAGTGTGTGAGTGTGAGGGGCTAGCTGTTAGCTTTTATACCTCCCTGAGCTTGTGTTGTCCTGGTGAGAAACTTCTCAGGCTTTCCTTCCTGTTTGCTGGAGCCCCCCTTATTAGTGCTGTGAGCAAGCCTAACCTGTGGTTGTTTTTGTTCTGACCGTGCGGAAGGCCTGGAAAACATTTGAGGCCACTTCCCCAGTGAGGTTTTAGAGGTGAGCAGGGCTTCATGGCAACAGGTATTTGTTATCCTGTGTTTGAGTGACTGGGACCTGTTATCGTTAATTATTATTGTTGTTTTAAACATTTTAAAACAAGAAGAATGGGAAACACACGCCTTCCATAGTACAACTCATCCAGAGGCGTAAGGACAGGTCGTCTGTCCCTCTCCAAATGCTAGCGAGATGCAAGTCTTACACAGCACCATGCACACAGAGGCTTGCTAGCAGGAGGCTGCGTGTGCTCCATAAACCACCTGTGCTTTGTAAGGGAGCCAGCCTCCGGTAGGGTTTGGCATCTTCTTCTATGGTGCCTGATCCTCGTGAGATGCTCTGTATTTCCAGGGAGACTCTGAGCTTTTTCTATTGTCATCTTTCCATCATTCCAAGGCCAGAGATTCCACACCTGCCGTGGTCACAATTCAGAAGCTCCTGGTCTACCTACCTCCCACCCTGACCCCGCCATGACAGGATAGTCTGGCTGGGTTTAGAATCCTGGATTTGGACCCAGGTGGTGGTGGTGGTGCACACCTTTAATCCCAGCACTGGGGAGGCAGAGGCAGGAGGAGTTCTGAGTTCGAGGCCAGCCTGGTCTATGAGCAGGCTCCAGGACAGCCAGGGGGCTACATAGAGAATAACCCTGTCTCAAAAACAAACAAGCAAGCAAAAATTCTGGGTTTGAACCAGTGTCCCTCAAGGCACAGGTGACAATACTTATTCTGGTGCCCATGTTACTGAGCAGAGGCAAGTGGAGTTTCTCCAGTTCACCTGCCTTCCAACCTCTGTCTGTTGTTTCCTTCCCAAATGCTGGGCTTGTTCTAGAAAGCCTGTGTCCGGGCTATGCGTTGCTTTGTGGACTATGAATTCTTTCAGTATGACCTCTCTTCCCAGGGTTATCTTAAAAACCAATTCTCCTTCCATGGCTATTCCTTCTAAGCTCTAGACATGGCTCCTTCTGGTGTAAGCTTCAGTTTTATCTTTCATACCCTCCCTTGTGAGATTGTCTTGGATTTATTCCCAGACACATTCTGCCACTAGAGAGTCATCTTAACTCTCTACGAAATTAAAGTCCTATGGACACACCAGGTACACCCACCACTCCCAGGGTGGCCTCAATGAGACCTATCTGCCATTTCCTGTCTGGATCAGTCTCTGAAGCCACCATGACAGATCTGTGTATCCTGCAGCTAGCTGTGCAGAGAGGCCTGGCTTCCCTTCTGTGGCATGGCTGGGTGTTCTCTCAGGTTGCTGGGAGCAGCAGGGATATACCTGCATTTCTTTTTAAAATTCCTCTTTTTTTTTCTTTGACATAGTAGCTCCTATAGTCCAGGCTGGCCTCACTATGAAAGCCACATCCCAGAAGTGTGTCACCATCTTGGGCTTATGAGTGGATGGCTCTTCTGGTGAACTCATCTCTTTCTAGAACCTTGTACCTCTTCTGTGGTCAATCCCGCTCCCCACCCCACTTCCAATTCCCAGTGTCCTGATGGTTTCTTTCTTCAGCTCCGGTCTCACAAAACTTTTCTGCTTCTCATCTTAGTCTGAGTCTCCTGTTTATTCCTGGGACTCCATCCTCCCTGGCTCCTGCTGCTGGCTCCTGCCTTCCCTACCCCGGTTTCCAGCTTTCCTGATCTGCGTCTTAGCCCCCCTGCACTTCTTCACCCCCAACCACTCCCCTGCACATCTCCACTTCAGCCACACTACACTATGCCCATGCTGTATCCTGTTGGCAAGCACCCTCACCTGTGGGCCCCTACTTTACTTTCTAAGAACTCTGTGTGTCTTCCCTCTCCCCTACTTTCCCTCTCCCTTTCTCCCTCCCTGTCCTCATTCTCTAGGAGAGCATCCTGCTCCTAGTTCACAACCTCCCTCATCTACTGACTTCACTTTCCAGAAGCTGGAAAACTGCAAAATGAAAAATTGCAGAAATAAATGAGGCCGGCTGTTGAGGTTTGGTCTGTTGCTATGTATCATAATAATAATACCGGCCCCCAAGATCTGGTTGCCTTGGCGATGAGAAGATCCCCATGTACACCAAATAATGCTATGTGACCTTGCTCTTTAATTTAAAACTATAAAAAGATGTAGCCACAAGTGTCGACGAGCAGCCATGGGTTACTGGGTTCCTGAAAGGAACGCTGGGGATGGATGGGAAGTATGGCTAGAGAAATAAAGAACAAGGTTCTTGGATCAAGGCTCAACTTTAATTCTTGAGTCTGAATTTCTAAAGGTGGGGGAATCCATCCCCTACTTTGTCAGGCTCTCCTTGGGGAGACAAGCTCAGCTGCTCAGCAGGTAGTGGCTTCTTGCAGGAAGCCTCAGACGGCTGGACAATAGACTTTGCCTAGGTTGGAAGACTCCACCCTAGGTGGGCTAGCCAACTGTGGCAAAACAGGTCTGATTCAGCCCTCTCAAGGCTGGGGGGCAGGGCACAAAAAATGCTGATAAACTATAGCTGGGCTGAGGAGAGGTAGGTGACATTTCAGTTCCCAGGTTTGGGGTCTGAGGCAGGACCATGGGAAAGGAGAGGGAAGGTGGAGATTGGAGAAGATGCCGTGGGATAGGTGAGTCATGAAAACATGGCCATGAGGGCTGGCCAATTGGAGTAAGAGCAGCCCAGGCAGAGCATGATAAATTATATCTCAGGGTTATTGATAGGGAAGTAGGCGAAAATAGCTTAGCGGGTACATATCTGCTTAACTCTAGTGCTTCTCGAATATAAAATTTTTATCTTTTGTCTGAGAACTGAATGATCTAATGCAGTGTAGAAACCTCCAATTTGAAATTAAATATTTACTACAACAGCGGACTTTAAAAATTATTTTTATTACGGCACATTGTTGTAAGTGTTCTTGTTGGCACATGGTTCGTCTTCGGAGACTGGCTTCCTTGGCGGTGCCTCGGGGCTGGAGGAACCCTCAGGCTGGTGCTCAGCCATGGTCAGTGTTTCAGGCACTCATGGGTGTCTTGAGGTGCTGTCCCAGCTCCCTGGGGTGTGTGCCGTCATCTGCCCACTTGTGCATCTCTCTGCTCTGACTTTGTCCAAGTCCTTCGCTGACTTCCAGATTTGTGGCAAGGGTCCCAGTCAACTTGGTCACATTGCTGAAGTGACCCCAGCACAGGAGACTCTGTGGGAGGTGGCTTGTCTGTCTCTTGCTGGGTTAGAGGTGACATCCGTCCTAGGCACCTGTGGCAGGTCAATGGTTCTTCTTTGGGATCGGCACAGTCATCTGAAGATCTCTGGTACCCACAGCCATCCTCTGAGCCCTGACCTGGGACTCCCATCCTGTCTCCATTTGGTTTGACTTCAGAGTTTACCTTCAGGATTAAGGGTATATGGCCATGAGTCCTGTGTTCTCAGACAGTCTCCTGTGTAAGGTGAAGGGATGGGACCGTCAGCCACAGGGGCCCAATGATGGCCTGCAGCTCCTACTTGGTAGTTTTTTCTGAGAAATGCTTGGTGTGCCATGGAGGCACTGCTTAAGGAGTATGACCAAGGGTATCACAACATTTGGCAGTCATCAGTGTGTGCCTGAGCTCATTCCAGCCCTACCTCAGACACCCACAGTCATGGTGTGGTGATTTCGAATATGCTTGACCCAGGGAGTGGCACTATTAGGTGGTGTGACCTTGTCGGAGCGGGTGTGGCCTTGTTAGAGGAAGTGTGTCACTGTGAGGGTGGGCTTTTGAGACCCTCCTCCTAGCCACACAGGAGTCATTTCTTCTAACCGCCTTCAGAACAAGAGGTAAGACTCTAATACCATGCCTGCCTGGATGCTGCCATGCTCCCACCATGATGATGATGGACTGAACCTTTGAACCTGTAATCCAGCCCCAATTTAGTGTTGTCCTTTATAAGAGTTGCCTTGGTCATGGTGTCTGTTCACACAGTAAACCCTAACTAAGACACATGGTTTAGGCACAGAATGTCCCCAGAAGCTTATGTGTTGAACGCCTGTTCTCCAGTTAGTGGTATTGTTTGGGAAGGTGGATGAAACATTAGGTTATTGGCCTTACTGGAGGAAGTAGGCCACTGGAGGGCGGGCCTTTTGAGGTTCTTCCCGCCCTTCCTCCTTTCTGCTTCCTGTCTGCCATGAAAGGAGCCCAGAAGTTCCTGTTCTGTGTTTTCCACATGTGACCTTATGTCATCTCATCAAGCATGATGTTTCCAAGGTGACTTCTCCTGACTACCTCCTCTACGGCTGTGCGATGTGCCCTGTGTGGACAATCCACACACATGTATCCACCGTCCTGCTGTGGACATTTGAGTAATTTCCTGTATCTGTTAGCACTGTGAACCTGAGTGGGGACTGCTCTATACCAATGAACATTCTCATTTCTCCCAGGGTGAAACCTGGGGCTGGCCTGACAATGTCCTTGGTCACCTTGTGATTAAAAGCTTTGGAAACGGTCTTCCAATGTGGCCACACCAGGAAAGAGGCTCATAGGAGACAGGGGACACACTCTCTGGGTACTAGAGGGCATCCCTCTGGCATAATGGTCACTAAGCAGGTAAGGTCCTGTGTTTTGAGCATCAACATGCAGATGTGAGAGGGGCAGACATATGTTGGGTGTGACCTCCAGTCAGGTTGGGCTTTACCTGTTGGCCATTCAACAACCACAGCAGTATCATGTGACCATCATCTTGGCCCTTTGGGACCTCTTATCTATGGGCACATAGATTTGTTCTCAAGGAAGTGGACAAGGCTGTGTCATTTGCTCTCTGGTGCTGGGATGTCTCCGTGGTTATCTTGGGTGGTCTTCTGAGTGGGGGAAGGGAGGTGACCCCAGAGCACAGGAGCACTGTGTGTGAAGACCTGGGACTGCTGGCACAGCTGGTATTACCTCATGTGTCAGTCACTCTTGTTGCTGCTGTAACAAAATGCCTGACAGGAAGCAACATAATAGAAGAAAAGTTTCATTCTGACTTATGGTTGCCAGGGACACAGATCATCACAGTGAGAACAGCGCAGTGTCAGGAGAATGAGGCAACTGTGTTCCTTGTGCCCTGGACTACTTGCTGCCTGACTCTACCTGCCCTTGGAGGTTGGAGGTGAGGTAGCGTGGAGTCCATGACACAGACTCTGGGAGCAGGTGAGAAATGCTGCAGCAAGCTCACCTGAGCACTGCCGCAAGCTCCTCTAACACCCTCCACCCACGCCCCCACTGGTCCCAAGAAAGCATCCTTTTTAAACAGCAGTTTCTGATTGGCTGGCATTGTCTGCGCCAGCAATTCTTGGTCTCTCAGGCAGTCCTCAATTAGGTCCTCCTGCAGGAGATGGGTCGTTGACTCTGTTCCATATCACTTCCAATTCCCAAAGGCAGGTAGGTAGTCTAGGGCACAGGCAACGTAGCTGGTCAAGAAGGGGGGGGGGGAGAGAGAGAGAGAGAGAGAGAGAGAGAGAGAGAGAGAGAGAGAGAGGTGGGGCGGGGAATGTCCATATTCAGCTTGCTTTCTTCTTCTTTTTAATCCAATCTTGGACCCCAGTGCATAGAATGGTGCCGCCCATTTAGGGCGGGCATTCCCATCTCAGTTAATCTGATCTGGAAACTCTGCCCCAGACATGCTGACTTGGTCACCGTTCTCTGCTGTGAAGAGACACATGACCAAGGCAACGTATAGAAGAAAGCATTTTATTAAGCGCTTGCTTACAGCTTCAGAGGGTGAGTCCGTGGCTGTCATGGCGGGGGGCATAGCAACAGGTACACAGCCATGGCACAGCGGAGAGCTCGCATCTCAGTCCATACAGAAAGAGCAAGATTGGGCCTGACATGGGCATTTGAAACCTCTAAGCCCAGCCCCAGTGACACACCTCCTCTTCCAAGACCATGCCTCCTAATCCTTCCCAAAACAGTCCCAACTTCTAGAGACCAAGCATTCGATTATATGACCTTAAGGAGGCCTACAGCTAGTCAGTCCTCTGTGGTCGAGGCTCAAGGGTTGGGAATGACTAGAGCAGTGGAGAAGCAGCCTGTGGGGGAATAGTTCCCCAGACGAGGACTTGGGTCAGCAGCTAGATTTTTGGCCTGAGGAGAAGAAACCACATATGTTGATAATTTGTTTCCATGGTGATAACAGATCCAAGTTGACATTATTAACCACCCCACTCCACCCAGCATCCGGTCCCTGTGCTCTGGCAGGGTGGGATGTTGGGTCTGGGATGCAAGGCACCAAGGCAGGATATCAGTTCCACAGTGTGTAGGGCAGCCTCTTGGAAAGGCTCCTGGGCACCAGGGCTGCAGGAAGGGTGCTGGAATCTAGGAGGGTTGCGTTGGTGAGAGGCATCCAAAAGACTGTACAAGGCTGGCATTCTTGGGAATTCCGAGCCCTAGATGGAGATGGAGCTGGAGCTGGAGCCCTGGTTGAGATGTGGACCCTGGGAAGGGTAGAGCTTCCAGGAGAGATGGAGACAGACTGAGCATTGTCATAGAGGGCTGGTCCCCCAGGGGAGACTGCAGATGTCGGTTGCTATAGGACAGTCATGTTCAGGTGGACCCCACACCTTAGGAGCCGCTGTGGGGCTGGGAAGGACATACTGCTCAGGGGTCCATGGCTTCCTGGTTGTCATTTCCCCCCACAGTCCTAAACTCAGATACCAAGTAGCTGCTCCAAGAAGAGTCAGACTGTACTCTTGAGCTAGGTTTCATTTGATGCATGATGTATGGGCACACTATGGCCACCCCCATCCCTTCACACACACACACACACACACACACACACACACACACACACACACACACACACACAAGACAAGTGTCATTAGGAAACAGAGGCAGGTTTAAAGATTTATTTTTCTTTAATTTTAAGAGTGCGTGCGTGCGTGCGTGCATGGGTGTGTGGGGTGTGTGTGTGTGTGTGTGTGTGTGTGTGTGTGTGGTGTGTATGTATGCATGCACACATGGACACTTGTATTTGTACATGCATGCACAAAATGAGTTCAGGTGTTTGCAGAGGGCAGCAAAGTCCTTGGGAATGGAATTACATTTCACAGCAGGCATCCTCTGTGAACTGGGAACGGGACTCAGGTCCTTTGCAAGTGTATGTGCTCTTAACCACCGAGCCATCTCTTCAGGCCCTAAAGGCAGGGTTATCAGAATATGCACAGTAGCAGGCCAGGTAAGGTCCGGGTAAGGCTAGGGCTGCTGGAGTTGGGAATAATCTTATGACTTGAGGCCTAAGAAGTCAGTGGAACTCCATTCAGGCAGCCTCAGGGAAGGTCTCAGAGGCCAACCATCAGCTGGGTGGCCATGGCTAGTCTTCTGTGGTCAAGGCTAGAGAATGGGAAGGGCTAGAGTGAGCAGGGGCAGGGTGAGGGGGAGAGCAGCCTGCATCGGATAATACCTCAGAGGAGGACATGAGATCAGCAGCTGGACTTCTGTCCACAGCAGGCCTGTCTGGAGCAGGCAGGGCGGCACAGCAGGGACACACTGGAGGTTGGGCTGCAGCAGCTGGGCTGGCAGGAGGAGGCACAGCAGGAGGTGGTGGGCACACAACAGGCAGGTCTGCACACAGGGTGACACAGCAGGGACAGGCTGGAGCAGGGCTTGCAGCACACAGGAGCACAGCAGGAGGGCTGGCAGCAGGAGGAGGAGGAGCCAGAGCAGATGGGTGTGCAGCAGACAGGCTTGCAGCAGAGAGGCACACAGCAGGGGGATGGACAGCATGAGGACTGGCAGCTAGACTGCTGGCAGCAGGATCCAGAGCAGATGGGTGTGCAACAGACAGGCTTGCAGCAGACAGGCACACAGCAGGGGGATGGACAGCATGAGGACTGGCAGCTAGACTGCTGGCAGCATGGTCCAGAGCAGATGGGTGTGCAGCAGACGGGCTTGCAGCAAAGGGTCACACAGCAAGGCCTTTGGCAAGGGGAACAGGTACAGCAAGCTGGCTGGCAGCTAGACTGCTGGCAGCATGAAGGTGTGCAGCAGGAAGATTGGCAGCAGGAGCTGGACACACAGCTCACTGGGGTGCAGATGAGAGTCAGGCAGGGGGCTGGGGCACAGCAACTGGGCACACAGCAGCTTGGCTGGCAGCAACAGGGCTCACAGCAGCTCTCTGGACAGTCATCCACCTGCCAGGAGGAGTTGGTGCGAGCATCAGAGCAGACAGACATGGTGGAGGCAGCCATGGCAGGTGGGTGAGTGTGTGTTGAGTGACTGACTGTGTTAGTGTTGAGCGAGTGTGTGTGTGTGTGAGGTGCTCTGGGCTCTGGGCTTTTATCCACCAGGCATGTTTTGCTGCAGGAGGTTCTGCACACTTTCATTTCCATGTTATTCAGTCTGGAGGATGCTCTGCAGGGCTTAGTCATTAGCTCCTGTGGGGCTGGTTGCTCCAGCAATGAACACATCTGGAGGGAAAGCAGACTTCCTGTGCTGACCCTGTGCCCTCTGCCTTTGGTGCCTGCCAGGGAACCTGGTGATAATGCTGAGAGCTAAGACTATTGTGTCCTCCAGCCCTGTCCTTCAAGGGGTGGTCAGCTTGGCTGAGGCTGGGAGAGAGGTGATGGCCCCATCACAGACTTATCTGTCCTGCATCTGGAACCAGCTCTCAGGCAAGAACATCCCACTCATAGACTCTGCTCTCCAGGATCCTTGATATCGTCAGAATCCTGGTTCAGTGGTGCCCCAGAAAGCAGACAACAGAGGTGCCTTCACAGTAACAAGTGAGCAGAGATCAGCAGTAGCTGCACTGAGTAGGGCTTGTGTGCCACACAGTGTGTGCTTTCT
>NC_034598.1:42479940-42483607 GCF_900095145.1 Mus pahari
AAGCATCAGAGCAGACAGACATGGTGGAGGTGGCCATGGCAGGGTTGGCAGGAAGTTGGGTGTGTGTGTGTTTTGAGTTACTGTGTGAGTTGAGTGAGTGTGTGTGTGAGGTGCTCTGGGCTCTGGGCTTTTATCCTCCAGGCGTGTTTTGCTGCAGGAGGCTGTGCACACTTTCATTTCCTTGTTATTCACTCTGAAGGATGCTCTGACTGCCTCAGTGGGCTGGTTATTCAACCAATAAACACATCTGGAGGGAAAGCACAGACTTCCTGGGCTGACCTTGTGCCCTCTGCCTTTGGTGCCTGCCAGGGAACCTGGTGATGATCTGAGCGCTAAGACTATTGTGTCCTCCGGCCCTGTCCTTCAAGGTGTGGTCCAGCCTGCCTGAGGCTGGGAGAGAGGTGATGGCCCCATCACAGACTTATCTGTCCTGCATCTGGAACCAGCTCTCAGGCAAGAGCATCCCACTCATAGACTCTGCTCTCCAGGATCCTTGATATCGTCAGAATCCTGGTTCAGTGTTGCCCCAGAAAGCAGACAACAGAGGTGCCTTCACAGTAACTAGTGAGCAGAGATCAGCAGTAGCTGCACTGAGTAGGGCTTGTGTGCCACACAGTGTGTGCTTTCTTCCTCATATACATGCTGCATTTTCTCACACAACCTCTGTCCCATTGACTTCTCCACAAAAGTTAATGAGTGACCAGTGTCTTCACCAACTGGGCCCAGAGGTGTGCTATAGTGTTGTGATAGCCCCAGCTCATGACCCCTCTGGACATCTGCCAGTGACCGGTGGAGAGGTGTACTGGCTGGCATGCTGCTTGAGCCATTGAACATTGCACGTCCATATTTATCCAGTCATGGCTGTGTCAGGAGTTCATTCTTTATGGATAAATAATGCTCTCTTATGTGGCTGTACCACATTTCAGTTCTGTCAGTGGATGGGGACTGAGTCTGCTTTCACCTCTGTGCTACAGTGAGCAGCTCTGCTGGGAATATTCTTATAGTCTCATGTGAACATGTCACTACCTCCTTGGCAGAGATCGGTGGGCAGAGAGAAGAGCTCAGCCCTGTGAGTCTATGTATATCCTTGGGAAGAGTACAGGGCTATTACCATCCCTTGCACCTGGCATGGGCCTCCAGTTACTCTGTCATCTGTGTGTTTGTGTGTGTGTGTTTGTATATGTGTTTGTGTGTGCACAAGTGTGCACATGTGTGAAGTATATGTGTGCATATGTGTATGAGTCTGTGTGTGCATGTGTAAGTCTATGTGTGTATAAGTGTATGTGTAAATTAATGTGTGTGTAACTATATGTGTATGTTTAAGTGTACATGTACCGGTTAGAGGACAATTCTTTGGAGTCAATACTCTCCTGCCATTTGTTAGGATCTGGGGCTCAAACTCAGTCTGCCAGACCCTCACCCAAGAACCTCTACCCACTGAGCCATCCCACCAGCTGGAACATATTGTCTTGACACATCTATATTCACTGATGCTCTATTCACAATAGGAAAGAAATGGACACATCCTAAACTCCACCAACTAATAGATAATAAAGTGTCCTTAAACAGGGTGGAATTTTACTCAGCCATTAAAAAAAAAAAAAAAAAAAAAAAAAAAAAAGGGGGGATATGAAATCTGAAAGAAACTAAAGGAACTGGGAAAACATCATATTGAGTGAGGCCACACAGGTTCAGAAAGTCAAATGCTCATTTATGAGTTGTCTCTCATATATGAACTATACCTTCTTATGTTAACATGTGTGCCCTTCCGTGGGACTGAGTGCGTATGGCGGAGCTTGGGAAACTAGGAAGGGGATGTGGGGTGGGGAGGCATTCAGACAGAGGGGAGGGGGACCTGGACATGTTATAAAAATGTAGAAGGATAATCCAGAGGTGGGATGGTTTCAGAGGACACGGAGTGGTGGGGGCAGGGGATGGGGGCTCACCATAGCCAAGTCTATAAGAAGGTGGTGTACAGAAGCTTGCGACTCTGTGAATCCTCAAAATGAAATGTGCTGCTCAGTCCCCGAGCACTTTGTAATTCCTAAGTTTTGCTTGCAGATGCTTTCAGATGCACTCTATGATCAGAAAAGACACAGGGTGTGATTTTGGTGGCTTGTAGGTTGTTAAGGCTTGTTTTTTGCACCCTCTGATCTGGTCTATGCTAGGTAGAGAGAGTTCCATGTTCTGACAGAAAGAATGTGTATGCTGTGGCTGATGGAATGTTCTGGAGATGTCTGTCAAGTCCTGGAATGTCCTGGAGATGGCTGTCAAATCCCTTCATCTGCTGTTCCATCAACTCAGGCTTTTGTAGATTTTTGCCTGCACCACTCACTGCCGTGGTGACTGCTGTACAGCACAGTAGCTTATTATCAGGTTCTGACGCACTTTTGGTGGAAGGATGCTTGCTTTGTGAGGTTGGACCACCTCTGGGTGGCTATAGTCATGAGCTTTCCTGATGCACTTACAGCTAGGTCATTATATAGTTACAGATTTGTCTCTTCTTTTTGCTTGTCTTTATTCTGTTGATTTAAGCTTAGGCACTCCTGAGGGTCTTCATGTTCCATCTGCTCACAAAGCCACATTTATCCTCTTCTTTCAGGCTCTCAGCCTGGGCAGAGTTCAGGTACTATGAATTTCTTGAGGGTGGCATGCTGTTGGGTCTTGGTTTTTTAAATCCCATTCATCTGATCTGTCTTTTAGTTGACAAATTAAGACTGCTCACATTCAGAGTCATTGATGAAGGTGCGGACTGAAGCCTATCCTCTTCCTGCTTTTCTTTTAGTTGTTCTGTGCTCTTTTTTTCTTTCCTTCCTCTCTCTTTCCTCTGTGCAGTTAATGGCTTATAGAATTGTTAATATTTTGTCTTAGTTGGGGTTTTACTGCTGTGAAAATACCAAGGTAATGTTTATAAGGACAACGTTTTATTGGGGCTAGCTTACAGGTGCAGAGGTTCAGTCCATTTTCTTCAAGGTGCGAACATGGAAGCATCCAGGCAGGCAGGGTGCAGGGGTGCTGAGTGTTCTACATCTACATCTGAAGGCAGCTAGCAGAAGATAGGCTTCCAGGCATCAAGGATGAGGGTCTTAAAGCCCTGCCCACAGTGACACACCCACTCCAACAAGGCCATACCTCCAACACAATTCCAAACAGGCAACACTTATGCCAGTAAGACTACACCTCTTAATAGTGCCACTCCTTTGGCCAAGCATATACAAACCATCACAGATTTGATTGATCTCTATTTCTGTCTGGTATTCTGGTATTCCATACTCTTATTTGCAAACCCCAATGGTCACTCCCTTTATGTCTTTTCTGGGTAATAAGACCCTCTTCATCCCTTCTTTGTCAGGTTGGTATCATAGCCATGAATCATTTTTGTTTATTGGGGAAGGTCTTTGTTTTTTCTTGGATTCTGAAGTCTTGCTGGGCTCAGTCCTCTTGGCTGGGAGTTATTCTCTCCCAGGGCTTCTCTTCCATACGCACTGGGCTGCAGAGCTCTGGGCAGGAGTCTGCAGCTGATCTAGTGGGCTTGCTATCAAATGGGACTTGATGCTTCTCTCTTTTGCAGATGATGTGCTGTGGTGAGGGCTTTGTTGTGTCCATTTAAGGTTCTTTAGATGTTGGACCTTCTCTGGCTGTCCATATCTTTGCTAAGGAAGTTTCT
>NC_034598.1:42483877-42487309 GCF_900095145.1 Mus pahari
TGTGTGTGTGTGTGTGTGTGTGTGTGTGTGTGTGTGTGTGTGTTTGTGTGTATGTGTGTGTGTGCCACCAGGGACACACTTCATTCTATTTGATCCAATCTGCTCATCAGGTTTTCAGCTGAACTCCTTATCCAGGTTCTACCTTTCAGGCTTTTCCACATTTTTGATGAGAACTGTAGAGTTTACAGGAGGGGGAGGGTCAGGCTCATCCCCCGTGTGGTCAGTCATGTGTCTTCAAACAAAGCAGAGGAGGAGGAGGAGACAACTGGCCAAGAATACTCCAACAGGGCTGGCAGATGTGTAAGCTGTCATTAACTTTACCACTGCTGGGATGTTGTCACCTGAGAAGGGACCTTGTGCTCTCTAGAAATGGGATCCTGTGACCCCGAGCTGTGGGCTGTGGCTGGAGCAGGCAGTTTCCCTTCAGATGAGCTGCTGTGGTTGCTAGAATGTTCCTGGTCTGTGCACCTTACAGAGGGCTGTGGTCAGCCTGTGGGCGTGGTCAAGGAATCTCAAGGCTCTCCTCCTACCTTGCTGGTGACAGGGACTGGGACAGCACCTGATGGGGCAGCAGGGTCTGCACAGCAGCTGCCCTCAGTCCTGGAATTCCTGTGAAGCTGCCACTCTGAGTTTCTCCCAGGTCTCAGGACAAGAGCACACCCTCCGCTCCTCTCCCCTGCCCTGCCCTTCCATGGTATGCCTCTTCCTCACAATGAAACCCTTTCCATGGATTTATCAGAGTCACTCTGTGAGCTCCAAGACAGGAAAGCACAGTCCCAGACCCAGAGGATGTGGAACCCGGATCCCAGTATCAGAGCATGGAACAAGGGGACAGATGTGTAAGAATAGCGGCTTGAGTCTAAACATAGCTCACCAGGCCAAATCAGTTCCATGGGTAAGAGGTTTACTGGGGAAACGAGGGGCAAAGTGGCAGCAGAAGGAGAAGTGGGGAAGAGAGAGAGATGGGGGGACTCCTTTATATATGGGTGTGTCATAACACAGGTAAAGGTAGGAGGTGAGCCAAGTGGATTCTTGGAATGTGGTGGCTGTTGCCTTGGCAACAGGTCTGCAGGTTCTGCCTATGTGATGCCATGGGTTTTCAAGGTCCTGCTACCCACAGGGACAAAGCTTTGGGTCTGTGTAAGGACTCCAAGCCTTACAGATGAAGATACAAAGATGGTGTAAGACAGTGACAGTCACTGTAGAGACAAAATCGATCAGAAGAAGTTTTATTGATGATCATGGGCCTAGAGTGGTACAGCTGACCACAGAAATAGGGTCATCCAGTCAGGGAGGGAAGGGAAGAGGGAAGCCAGCTCTCCTGGAACCTGGTGGAAGAGGAACCTGCTGGGCCTTCTAAGGGGTGGAGCCACACTCAGGTTTCTCTTCAAACTGTATACATCTTTCTTCTGAGTTGTGCCTCCATGAGTTCCAACCGCAGGTTGATGGTGTGGTTCTGTGCCCTGATACCTTAGTGGCTCCTGGCCCTCAGCAGCTGGACTTCTGTCCACAGCAGGCCTGTCTGGAGCAGGCAGGGCGGCATAGCAGGGATACAGAGGAGGTTGGGCAGCAGCAGCTGGGCTGGCAGGAGGAGGCACAGCAGGAGGAGGTGGGCACACAGCAGGCAGGTCTGCACACAGGGCGACACAGCAGGGACAGGCTGGAGCAGGGCTTGTAGCACACAGGAGCACAGCAGGAGGGCTGGCAGCAGCAGGAGGAGGAGCCAGAGCAGATGGGTGTGCAGCAGACAGGCTTGCAGCAGAGGGTCACACAGCAGGGCTGCTGGCAGGGGGAACAGGTGCAGCAAGCTGGCTGGCAGCTAGACTGCTGGCAGCATGAGGGTGTGCAGCAGGAAGATTGGCAGCAGGGGCTGGACACACAGCTCACTGGGGTGCAGATGAGGGTCAGGCAGGGGGCTGGTCCACAACAGCTGGGCTGGCAACAGCTGGAGGCACAACTGCAGGGCTCACAGCAGCTGGGCTGGCAGCAGCTGGGGGCACAGCAGCAGGGTTCACAGCAGGTCTCTGGGCAGTCATCCACCTGCCAGGAGGAGTTGGTGGGAGCGTCAGAGTTTACAGACATGGTGGAGGCAGCCATGGTGAGGGCTGGGTTGGAAGTTGCACGTGTGTGAGTGTGTGAGTGAGTGTGGGAGGTACTGGGCTGATGACCTTTTATCCTCCTCCAGCCTGTTTTCCCACAGGAAGATGCATCTCTCTTCCTGTTGTGCATCAGGTGCATTGTGGGAAGTTCCTCTTCCTCACCACACTGCCTTGCAACTGGGTGGTCTGGGAAGCAAGGCTTGCTGGCAGCTCTGGGTTTGACAAGGAAGAACTCAGCTCTGACCATGGCAAGGTGGCAGCAGGCTTGCTGGTGGCTTCTGTCCAGGTAGATAGTCTGTGAGAAGCTGAGGCCTGGCTTCTGGGAGAGAGCAAAACATGTAGAAAGCCTGGTAGCTCACAGATCCTCCTCTGGTAGTGTGCACGATGCTAGCCACTGGTGGAGTCTGCTGGCCGTAGCCTTTGCGGCCAGCTGGAGGCACCATCCTGTGCCCATGGCTATGAGGGAGATGGAAAAGGAGGAGTCCGAGGTGTCTCAGTGTAAGGTTTCCTCAGAAGTCAGTGTGGTGTGAGAACCAGCAAGGCGGAGGCAGCCAGGTCTCAGGGTTCAGGCCAGTCTTGGTTATGTGGTAAAACCCTGTCTGGAAACCCTTAAAGCAAAACCTCTTTGGAGACCAGTGAGTCTGTGAGCGGCAGTCTCCTGAGTGTTCATTGCCTGATGTCCAGCTAGCTTTTGAAACCTCACACCAGAGAGTTCCCCCAGTGCCTGTGCAGGACACACAGCTAGGCCTGTTGCCACAGGGCCGTGTTGGCTTCCGAGATGCACTGCCTGCCTCTCTCTGCTGATACCTGTGCTACCGGTAATTTATCTTACAGTGTACATTGGAGGAGGCTCCGTCCATGACCATCTTGTCTGTGATAGTCACCATGTGTCATGAAGAATGTTCACAATGAAGACTTTTGTGGCCTGGGCTTAGAAGAGGTTGGGTGCTGGGTTGTGGGTATAGGGGAAGGCGGGGGAGGGAGAGAATGCCCACGACCCACCAGAGTTCCTGTGCTCTCGGCTGGCGGGCGCGGGAGGACTGCTGGACGCTGTCCTCACGGCCCTGGGTGGGCATCTGGCTGTGTGAAGCCACTGACCCCACATGGCGGGGGGTGGAAGAGAGGCAGCCCCCATACCAGGTTCTCAGTCTCTGGCATCCCATGCTGGATACGGCAGAGGAGCTGAGAACAGAATAGGAGATATGGGAAGAGGGCAGAGGGAGTGAGGTTCCCATGCAGGTGAGAATCTTTAGTCTGGTCCCTGGCTGGAGCACAGGAAGGCCTTCTGAGATTAGGTGCAGCTCGTTAGGAGAAAGCCTATCCCATCGTCCAA
>NC_034598.1:42487629-42490451 GCF_900095145.1 Mus pahari
GAAGAAGAAGAAGAAGAAGAAGAAGAAGAAGAAGAAGAAGAAGAAGAAGAAGAAGAAGAAGAAGAAGAAGAAGAAGAAGAAGAAGAAGAAATTGAGGTGGGGCCAAGCAGCCCCTCTTGTAGTGGGCTTGTTATCTTGCTGTTGCTAGCTAACTGGGAGGAGTCTAGCCTGAAGATCAGAAGCTTGGGACATTGTGTACATGATTGTTAGCCACATGCTTCTCCTGTGGTGGCTGTGGGGGTGGTAACTTTGACAGGAGCCAGGGATCCAGGAGACATGAGAGAACGCCTTCCATCCCATGTAGGTGGAAATTACCACCCATCGGGTTCTACCAAGGTTCAAGACCTGAACTCTACTGGAGACCAGGCTGCCTGTGCACAGTCCATTGCCCCACAGTTGGGGATAGGACTGTGCCTGCACACTCACATACCCAGAGCTGTGTCCCATGCCATGTCCCCTGTGGTACAACCTGCTCAGTCATCACAGAAAGCTGTCAGGTATCAGCAGAGAGAGGCAGGCAGTGCATCCGATTCTGTTTCCAGGAGGGAGATTTCTTGGGCTGTTGGAATACAAGTCTGTTGTTCAGTAACATTGTCATTATAGGACATTATTATTGGCATCCTCGTGTGACAGGAAGCCCTAAGAGCCCATGGAGGGATGAAATCAGAAAAGATCGCAGTACCAAGATGCGATCTCCATATAATAGAATGTGTTATGGGTCATGGCCAGATGTCTCTGTGTTGAGGGCAGCAAGTAGCTGCCTCTTGCCAGCTGTCCTTAGCTTTTCTGTTCCGGAAAGGCAGTGTGGGACTATAAAACTTTTTTGTGACTTTATGAATTCTAACTATGCTGGGGGTGGGATGGGGGTGCCAGGGTATCATTAATTCCATGAGAAAGCTTAGGGAGAGTCCCCAACTATTTCTCTGGGAAATACATTAAGAGGTGAGAATATTCATGTGCCTTCACAAATTACTAATGTGCATGTCCCCAGGCAAGACATATGGTTTCACACCCCTGGCTCCATTTTGAGAATATAGGTGTTCAGCTCTGGGTTCTGTCTGTGACACACATGCTGTGGTGTCTCCCATGGGTGACACAGGCTATGAGTGTGTGTCCCAGGCAGGCGTTGTGTCTTCTTGTCTCTTTTCATAGAGCAGCTTTTCTGCAGTCACTGGATTGTGGGGGAAAGGGACTCTGAGGTGACAAAGTGCCCATGTGTCCTAAGGCCATGACCCTAAGTCTGCGTTGTCCAGGTCCTTTTCCTAAGGCCATGCTACCAATCCCTACACCCAAATAATGAGTTCACACTCAAATGTTTGGCTTTATCAGGCATCTTACTCTGACCTGTGTAATGCTGAATATGCTGAGCCCAGGGAGTGGCACTATTTGGAGGTGTGGCCCTGTTGGAGTAGGTGTGACCTTGTTGGAATAGGAGTGTCACTGTGAGTGTGGACTTTAAGACCCTCATCCTAGTGCCTGGAAGTCAGTATTTTGCTAGCAGCCTCCAGATGAAGGCATCGAACTCTTAGCTCCTCCTGCACCATGCCTTCCTGGATGCTGCCATGTTCCTGCCTTGATGATAATGGACTGAACCTCTGAACCTGTAAACCAGCCCCAATTAAATGGTGTCCTTATAAGAAAGAGTTGCCTTGGTGGCATGGTGTCTGTTCACAGCAATAAAACCCTCACTAAGACAGAGGGAAACCTGCCTGAATGTGGGCAATGCCTGATGGGATACAAGCACAGTGAAGGGTTACCTTTGGCGGCCCATGCCAAGGTGTGGCTGCTGAACAATCATGTCACTCAACAGATCTGGTGTAAGAGGTTTACTTGGTGGGAGAGAAGAGCAAACTCGGGGTTGGGAGAGCTATAGTGGCAGGCAAAAACAGACAGGGAGACAGAGGGAGGGAGGTAGAGAGAGAAAAGTGGGAGAAAGGGGGAGGGGAGGTAGGAGAGGGAAGAGAGAGAATGAGAGGGGAATGGTGAGGGAGAGGGGAGGGAAGGGGCAGGGGAAGAGAGAGGATGGGAGGGGGAAGAAAGGGGATGGGAGGGGGAGGAGAGGAGGGAGAGATCAGAGGTGGCTGGGCCTAGGTGGCTGGGGGCTCTTTTATCCCACAACACACTGCAGCTGCTGATGTCAGCAGTAGGGCAGTGGGATTGAGAACAGGCCTGTGGGATTGCCTATATAATAACAACTCCATTACATGGGATGGGTCAGGAAGGATAGAGGGGAAACCAGACGGAATGGATACAAGAATGTCCTGTGTTTCCTGTTCCACTCCCACTTTCCTTGTGTGATAGGCTGAAGCCCTGAGCGAGGCCATTTTTTTTCTTTTCTTTTGGTTCCCGTTGCCTGTGTTAGGTATTTCATCACAGATATGAACAATAACAACACAGAAGGGTGTTTTGTGGCTGTGGATTTATTGAAGCTGCTGATAGCAAGGCAAGTGTCCCATAACAGTCCAGGGACAGGGGACAACAGTGGACCAATGACTACTGGGAGGTAGGAGGGGAGGCCAGTCAGCACAGGGGACATATGGTGTTCCTCTTTTGGGGAGATCATCTATGTCAGGTCAGGGTCAGACTGGAGAAACTCAGAGGGGCCACTGGGAGGGACCTGAGCCAGCTGGCACCAGGAACAGGCCCTCAGCAGCTGGACTTCTGCCCACAGCAGGCCTGTCTGGAGCAGGCAGGGCGGCACAGCAGGGACACACAGGAGGCTGGGCGGCAGCAGCTGGGCTGGCAGGAGGAGGCACAGCAGGAGGAGGTGGGCACACAGCAGGCAGGTCTGCACACAGGGCGACACAGCAGGGACAGGCTGG
>NC_034598.1:42490616-42500007 GCF_900095145.1 Mus pahari
ATGGGTGTGCAGCAGACAGGCTTGCAGCAGAGGGTCACACAGCAGGGCTGCTGGCAGGGGGAGCAGGTGCAGCAAGCTGGCTGGCAGCTAGACTGCTGGCAGCATGAGGGTGTGCAGCAGGAAGATTGGCAGCAGGGGCTGGACACACAGCTCACTGGGGTGCAGAGGAGGGTCAGGCAGGGGGCTGAGGCACAGCAGCTTGGCTGGCAGCAGCTGGCGGTACAGCAGCTGGGGACACAGCATGGGGGCTCACAGTAGCTCTCCTGGCAATTGCCTGCCTGCCATGAGGCACCTAGGCCGGTGCTGGGCGAGCAGATCCGGCTGCCACAGCTCAAATTACTGGAGCAGACAGATGTGGTGGATGCAGCGATCACGCAGGTCCTTGTGCAGCAGGTGTCAGCCATGGTGAGGTTGGACCGGGAGGGGTGCCTGTGTGAGAGTGAGCGTGAGTGTGTTGTGTGTGTGAGGCACCCGGCCCTGGGGTTTTTATGTGCCTCTTGTGTATGCTTCCTCATGAGGGGAGACCATGTTTCCTTTCCTTGTTGATTGTCTTGTTCCCAGACAACACAAGCCAGTTTGTGACTGGGAGCGTGGGTCAAGGCAAGGCCACGGCACATCCTTATCCTGAGAGTCACCATGTGACACCTTGACTGGGTGGAGCTGGGGCCTGTGAACTTCCCCTGCTGGCTCTTACACTATCCTTAGGAAGACGGACTCCATCAGACATGGTTCCCACTGGCCCATTGTCATGCCCTTGTGTGCTGCAGGTCCCTCTGTTCCTGTAGACAGTCACCACCTTTATCTCCAGCCTGCATCGGGTCCCTTCCCTTTGTCCCACAGACCCAACCGGTCCCTCCCTCCACTCCACAGACTTTTGTTGCACCACAACTTATTACAATAACATGCTATTCCGTGGTTGGTTTTTGGTTGGTTGGTTGGTTTAGCTTTTGTCTTTAGATGTGAGCCAATCCCCTACTGTGGAGGACAACATTCTGCTCTCTCACCCTCTCCCATTCTGTACACAGTACTGCCGCCTCAGTTTCTCTTAAATCAGGGTCTCGCTGGAATTTCCAACCCTAATAAGCCCCTATAAAACACACAATCCAGTTATTATAATTACAAGCCTAGACTGGGCAGATCTAACACTATACTAACTTACTCCCTTTGCCACTTGTGGTCTCTCCCGGCCACAAGGTTCTGGTCCATCTTGGCTTCTCCTCCTCTTTCTCATTCCCAGCCCCCCGCCCAATGTTTTTCCTCTCCTTCTGCCTGACCTTCAAGCTAGGGCCTCCAGCCCCACCTTTCCCCTCCACTGCCCAATCACCAATTCTAGCTTTTTCTTGACCAGTTAAATAGGGGAGAAGGTTCACATGACATCACCTGAGTACGGACGGGATGGTCTGCTTGCCAGGGGACAACCCCTCTTGAGGAACCAGTATTAACATCAGCACACAGACAGCATCAGGCCAACCCAGTCCATCAGGGCACCAGCCACTTCTGATTTAGTAAGACTTTATCTCCTATCCATTTCAGTATTCTCTTTCCTGAGTGTTTCCGTGCCGGGTGGACAGGTTTAATCTCCGCACTCATGCATTTCAGTTCGCTTTTCCCTCTTGGGGATAATCATTTCTGTTTGAGTTGGTTTTCCTTTACTCCTGCCATTATACCTTCCCCGACTGTCCCCTAAGTGTCCTCAAGCTCAGAGGACAAACACCCCCAGTCATTGATCATGTTATTTCTTGTAAACACCACTTCTAATACTCTGAATTCACAGGCCAGTCTGGTTTGACCCTCCCCTCAACCCTGACTGACCCTCCCTCTGCCCTGGCATCTTTTGAGTTTGTGTTAGAGATATTTTGTTGAGAACTCTTGTGCCTGTGTTTATTGGGGGAGTGGATGGGACATCTGTGTGCTTGGTTTGGGCTGTGTCTTTATCGGGCGTTGGTTTCCGGGTCACATTGGCTTAGCAGTGTCAGGTAGGCCGTGCTGCTTCCTGTTTCTCAGCAGACTGAGGGGTACTGGTGCAGCTCTTCCTGGAGGATTTGCTACATTGCAGCAGTGAACATATCTGGCTTTGAGCTTTTCTTTGCTATGAGACAATTTCTGGTTCACACTCAACTGACCGTTGTAGAACTGTCTAGTCTATGTATGCCCTTTTGACCCAATTCTGGTAGGTCATACATGTTTAGACATGTGTCCATTTCACATTCCCTCTAGATTTTCCAGCTCATGGTACTATACTGATGATTGCCTGGATTTGAGTAGTGTCTGTAAGTAAACACCCTTTAAAGCTATACATTATTATATTAATTCCTCTGCCTCTTTCTCTCAGCCAGTCTGGCTAAGGGTTGTTTAGTCTTAGTCATCTTTGTGAAGATGACCAGCTCTTTGATCTGATAACTCTTTGTATGGTTCTTTGATCTCCACTTCAAGACTCTCTGCTTGGATTTCATGATTGGTTTCCTTGTGCTGCTCTGGGGTCCCGCTAGTTCATCTTTTCTGAATTTAAAATGCCTCGCTATTTATTTGCTTTCTTGCTAATATATATATTTTTAAAAGGTTTATTTTCATTTGGCTCAAAGCTTGGGAGAGGCTCTCTGGTGGTCTCAAACCATCACGGTGGGTGGAGAGGAGGATCCTGGAGGATGCAGGGACCCCTGGGAGGCTCAGTCTCCTAAGCCATGCTTAAAGTGATCCAGTTGAAGAAGAAATGATCACCCAGCATGGCCTGGAGAGGCCACCACCCTTCAGAAATTGACCAGTGTGGTGACATAGCATCTTGGTGGTGAACTTCATTTTCTCATCCAGGAACTCACAGCAGGAAGAGCCAAAATGGTCTGGTTCAGGTTCATCCCCAGGCCACAGTGACCTACACAGCATCCCGGGATCTATCCTACCCATCAGAGTGGGTTTCTGTGTGTCCTGGAAGATGCGGCCACCACCCTAGTTTTGCATCTTGAGGAGATATGCGGTGTGTTTGCCTTTGTCTTGGCCAGTTTGTGGAAGAAGAAGCCTGTACCCCTCAGAACAAGTCATTTCAGTCAAAACAGTCACCTAGAGAGAAAAGTAAGTGGAGGAGAGGCTCTTGTGCGAGCTGATCAGATGACTGAGGGGCTTCTACGTCAGTGGAATAACGCTGATGAATCTGCGAGGTTCTAGCTGGAGGGCAATAGAATGATACGAAAAAAGAAAACAAAACAAAACAGCCCTTAGAAAGCCGGGGTTGGTCCTAGAAGCCAGGGACAGGGAAAAGATTGTCCAGAAGTTGCAATTTGAGAAATTGGAAGGCAGTGGAGAAAGTTAAAATATAGTCCCTAGGTCAGCCCCGTCCAAGCATTGTAGAAGTAAGGCAAGGATTCATAGGATTGCTGGGTACACTACTGCTTTCTTTTAGATTTATAGATTTTATTTTACGTGCATGCGTGTTTTGCCCACATGTATCTGTGCCTGAGGAGGTCAGAGGGTGTGTCCTGGCACAGAGTTAGAGACTGTTGTGAACTGCTGTATGGGTGTTAGGAACCTGACCCGGGTCCCCCGCAAGGGTGTCAAATGCTCTTAAACACCGAGTTACCTCTCCAGGCTCCTCCTCTTTGGCGATTTACTGTGAGCTTGACAGTGGTCCACGTCCGTCTCAGAACCACCTTTCCTATATCTGAAGGTTCTGATAAATTGTATTTTCACTTTTATCTGATTATAGGAGTTTTTAAGTTTCCTCGCTGCTGTCTTTCGTGACAATTAAAAAGTATGTAGAAAAAAAAAGATTTTTCTTGGTAGTGGCTCCTACTTTTATTGTATTATGATCTACAAGAAATGTTTTGACTTTTTGGTATTTTTCAAGTCGTGGTTTATGATATAAAATGTGATCTGTATTCGAGAAAGTTCTGTGGGGTGCTGAGAAGAATGTTCACGTCATGGCTGTCAGGTAGAACACTCTGCAGGTGTCTGTTAAGGCCATTTGCTCTGTGGTACATTTTAACTGTGAATTTTCTTTGCTTATATTTTGTCTCAAGGATCATCAGTTGGAGAGAATTGAGCAATGATCACATCCATGTATCTGAACATGTGTGACCCTTTATGTACAGTAATGTTTGTTTTTTTTTTTTTAAACTGAGTTGCGCTGGTTAGTTTTAAGTATTAACTTGACATAACCTAGGATTATGTATTTGAGTACACCATTGCTCTCCTCAGACACACCAGAAGAGGGCATAAGATCCCATTACAGATGGTTGTGAGCTACCATGTGGTTTCTGGGAATTGAACTCAGAACCTCTGGAAGAGCAGTTGGTGCTCTTCACCGCTGAGTCATCTCTCCAGCCCCAGAAAGAGATTCTTAATGATCAGATTGGCCTGTGAACTTGTCTGTGAGAGTTGTCTTGATTGTTAGTAGATGTATGACTAACTGGCTCATTGTGGCACCATTCCTTAGGCAGGGGGTCTTGAATTACACGAAAGAAAAGAATGCAAACAAGGATTCATATATTTATATTTTCTTTCTCCCTCCCTCCTTCCTTTCCCTCCTTCCCTCCCTCTTTGTATGTGTGTGTGTGTGTGTGTGTGTGAGAGAGAGATTTCTTGACTAGGGATATAATACTTGAAGTTCCTGCATTGATTTACCTATAATGATGAACCTGAAAATTTAGGCTAAATAAATCTCTTCTTCCCATAAGTTGCTTTGTACCAGAATATTTATCAGAGCAATAGAAACAAGAGCATGGGTATATCAAGACATATATTCTTTTTTTTTTTTTTTTTTTGGTTTTTNGAGTCAGGGTTTCTCTGGGTAGTCCTGGCTGTCCTGGAACTCACTCTGTAGACCAAGCTGGCCTTGAACTCAGAAATCCACCTGCCTCTGCCTCCCAAGTGCTGGGATTAAAGGCATGTGCCACCATGCCCGGCAAGACATATATTCTTACATTTATTTATTTACTATGTATGTGTACACATGTCAGTGTGTGTGTGTGTGTGTGTGTGTGTGTGTGTGGTGTGTGTGTGTGTGTGTGTGTGTGTGGTGTGTGTGTGTGTGTGTGTGTGTGTGTGTGTGTAGGTCAGAGGAGAGTTTGCAGAAGTTGGTTGTCTCTTTCCACCATGTGGTTCCCAAATATCAAACTCAGGCTGTAAGGCTTAGTGGCAAGCTCCTTTACCCACTGAGCCAGTTCATTGGCCCCAAAGCTGTTTCTGGACGACAACCACCTGATGTGACCTACTAGTCTGAGTCTTTAATTAGAGACCTGAGGTCATTTGCATTCAGGGTCACTGGAAGGTGGCACTTACTGATTTTGTTCGGTGTTTCCTATCTGGTTTAAATACTGTTGGGCCTTTATTTCCCTCTTCCTGGAGGGGTTTGCTGGTCACAGAGTTGGACATCTGACTTTTGCCCTTGTTCTCCCTAATCTGTCCACTCTTGTCACTCATGGTCACATGGAGGTGGGGCTTAAACCGCTGCCTTTCCCTGGAAGTCAGTATATTGCAATATCGTTTAACTATTTATATTACATACGCCTATTTATTTATTTATTTTTAAAGATTTATTTATTATATGTAAGTACACTGTAGCCGTCTTCAGACACTCCAGAAGAGGGAGTCAGATCTTGTTAAGGATGGTTGTGAGCCACCATGTGGTTGCTGGGATTTGAACTCTGCACCTTTGGAAGAGCAGTCGGGTGCTCTTACCCGCTGAGCCATCTCACCAGCCCCTATTATTTATTTTATCATGATTCATCATTGTCATCACTTCTCTGGTCTGGATTTGCCAGTGTTTTAACTTTCATCGTCTTTTTATAAACAACTGATTGGCTTTATTTACATCTACAATTCCTTCCTTAATTATTTGTCTATTTATTTTGTGTGTGAGTGTAGAGGCCAGAGATTGACATCGGTGTGTGGTTTCATCATTCCACCTGACCTTTCTGAAATAGGATCTTCCCTTGAATCCAGAGCTCACTGATTCCAACAGACTAGCTGGCCAGGGAACCCCAGGGACCCTCTGGCCTCTGCCTTCCCAACACAGAGCATGCTACCACACCCAGCTATTTTAAAAATATGGGCTTTAGGAGAGCAAACTCAATACTTCATTAATTTCTGGATCTGCCCAGTTGTCTTGTAAAATTTAAAATTTCCCTTTATAAAAATTCATTTTGGAAGCTCTTGTGATTTCGTTGGTCGAAGTCGTAGTTACTTTCAATCTTGTTCGTTTATATTGCCTAAGGATTTGACTTTGTTCGGAGTTCTGTCTCACTCTCCCATATTAACTATGTTCTGGGAAACAGCACGTCCACTTTTTTGCGTTTGTTGGAGAGAATGCCTTTGTATTTCCCAAAGGTGACTTTTTTTTTTTTATGGTTATGGGTTTGTTTTATTAACTGTGGTTCAGGAGAGTGGTGTTGCCATGCCTTTCTCCTTAGTATTTTATTACACATTTTCAGCAGCAGACGATACAGAATGTAATATGCCAAGCACACATGAGCCTCACAGGACAGATGATGCATCTCAGCACTGACTGATCTGCCCGGCTTCCTGGGAACCATAGTTCCTGGGCTCCCGTGGGAGCCTCTGTAGAGCAACTTCTTGCTTATCCCTGAGTGTTCTCATAGACACATTTTAGATTTTAGAACTGCAGGTGTCAGTGGGTAGGGGGGAGTCTCTCTATCAATCTGTGTGCTTTGGCCCCACAATGACTGGCCTCTGTGGCTGCGATGACAGCTGGCCACTGGCCACTGGCTGCCTGCCAACCTGAGGGTACCACTGTCTCTTCTTCCTTTATGTCTTCTTGTCATGGGTGGGAACGGCCAACTTGTGTGACCTTTGGCCACAAGGCATCTTGTGGGCCTGGGTACCATAGGTTTTCCACGGAGATCTCTGTCCAGGCCGGGTGGGAAGGCTCCAGCGAGGGGAAGTGAGTGCCAGAAGTCTTTGCCATGCCTTCCAGGTCACTAGGTAGGTAACTCCAAGCCTCTCTGAACTGAGTCAGGTCAGGCTGGGCTAGCAAAAAGCCAACAATCCAGTGAGGAGTGGCGGGACCTCGGGTGGCTCTTCGGGAGAGAAGACCTCTTCCCAAGTGTTACATACAGCCCTTGGAACAAAAGGCTCAGACACAGGAATAGTTCTCGCAAACCTTTAGTTCCCTGCATGGCTTATATACAGTTCCGGGGATGAGTCAGGGTTTGATAGCAGGCATCTCTCATTGGCTTGGACTGAGAGTTTGGGGGAAATTCTATTTGCATGTGGGAAGGCTTGGTGCTATTCCTAAGTGGCTGATAGCCACGCTTCTCCTATGGGGGTTGTGGGGGCGGTAACTCCGACAGGAGCCAGGGTCCAGGAGACATGAGAGAACTCCTTCTGTCCCATGTAAGTGAATTATCACTATCGGGTCCCGGGGTTCAAGATCTAGCCTCGACTGGAAACCAGGCTGTCTGTGCATAGCCCATTGCCCCACAGCATCTCTATAAATACTCACGGCCATCTTGCTGGTTCATTTAATTTTGTTTCACTGTAAATTCAGAATTTGGGTCCTTTGTCAGTCACATACTCTCTGTGAAGGTAACTGTCACCAGTAAGATCACAAGATGGATGTGTCAGGGGCTTGAGACTGTGAGACCCCTTCTGGACCCAGGGTCTCTTTCTAGGGCATGTCCTCCCCCTCCTTTACAGGAGGACCTCTATGGCGCTATAGCAAAGAACAGAGGGTTCTAAGGAGCCGTGGTCTGAAGGTGGCAGATTATTGCCATCAATTTAGTGTCAAGACACCGCTGTACAGCTCTAACTGCAACAGGCTGGACCAGGCCATGGGTGCAGGCCAGAGATGGTGCCCTCAGCCAAGAAAAGGAGCTTTGGGCCAAGTCCTGGAAAGAAGAGAACTAGGGCTCTTCAGGGGATGTGCCCCACCCACAAACAAGGATAGATGACCCAGGCACACCTTTTAGGGTGTGATTTTAGACTTGTGACCAGAGTTTCTGTGACCTTGTCATCAAACACCCCTATCATGCACCAAAATCCCACAGTCACTCAGGAGAGCAGGTATCCAGCCATGCTGGGTTTTTTTGTTTTGTTTTGGCTTGGTTTTGGTTTTTCGAGACAGGGTTTCCCTGTATAGCCCTGACTGTCCTAGAACTCACTCTGTAGACCAGGCTGGCCTCGAACTCAGAAATCCACCTGCCTCTGCCTCCTGAGTGCTGGGATTAAAGGCATGTGCCACCATGCCTGGTGAGCCATGCTGTTTTTATAAAGACCATAACCCAGGGAGACAGTATTGTAGGAACCTCCAAGACCCAAGTTCTCTACAGAGAACATCTCCCAGGATGTCACCTACCAGAATGGGGATGTTAAGGGGAATGAGGGTAGCCAAAGCCACTCCCAGGATAGGTGTGACTGTCAGAACCATACCCCTGTATCCCTGAACACAACTGTATCCCTTGGACATAACTGTGGACAAGGAAGGCCTGCTCCTGACGCCATGGAAGGGGACAGGCTGAGTGCCCTTGTGAGCAGCCAGAAGAGGGAACTCAAACATTGTTAATATGAGCGGCTAGACAAGCTTGGTCAAGTTTGTCAAGAGTTTATTGTAGTTTGACGGGTGCAGCTGAGCGGGGAAGGGGTGAGAGGCTGTGAAGCCAGGAGAACAGCCAAACCCTGTCACGGACCCAGGACGGTGGCTGAGAGTCCAGCTTCAGAAAGCATCACACAGGGACACACAGGGACACACAGGGCTGGGTGATAGAGGGCCATTGCTCCCCACAGCAGCAGGGCCAGTAGGAGCCCTACTAGAATACTCATGAGTCAAGAGCTGGGGCTTGTTCCAAAGTGAGGAAGGGGTGAGCAAGTGACAGTCAAGGGGCCTGCCAGACCCTGGAGAAGCAGGGTAGACAATTTCTGGCTATTAGCAGAGAAGCCAGGGGGTCAAGTGACAGGGAGCTCACAAGCTCCCAGGTGACAACAGCGTCCACTCAGAGGCTGGATTTCTAGCCCAAGGAGAGGCCTCAGCAAGTGCTGCAGGAGCAGGCAGGGCGGCACAGCAGGGACACACAGGAGGCTGGGCGGCAGCAGCTGGGCTGGCAGGAGGAGGCACAGCAGGAGGAGGTGGGCACACAGCAGGCAGGTCTGCACACAGGGCGACACAGCAGGGACAGGCTGGAGCAGGGCTTGCAGCACACAGGAGCACAGCAGGAGGGCTGGCAGCAGGAGGAGGAGGAGCCAGAGCAGATGGGTGTACAACAGACAGGCTTGCAGCAGACAGGCACACAGCAGGGGGATGGACAGCATGAGGACTGGCAGCTAGACTGCTGGCAGCATGGTCCAGAGCAGATGGGTGTGCAGCAGACAGGCTTGCAGCAGAGGGTCACACAGCAGGGCTGCTGGCAGGGGGAGCAGGTGCAGCAAGCTGTCTGGCAGCTAGACT
>NC_034598.1:42500122-42503417 GCF_900095145.1 Mus pahari
GTCAGAGCAGACAGACATGGTGGAGGCAGCCATGGCAGTGCTGGGTTGGAGTAGAGTGAGTGAGTGAGTGCGTGAGTGTGAGTGTATGAGGGGCTGCACCATCGGCTTTTATCCCCCTGTGCTGCTGTTGGCTTGTCCTCCCTTCCTTGTTGGTGAGCCCCGTGGCCATCATCAGGATGTTTGTTTGCCTGGGATGTTGTCGTCAGGTCTGTTTCCTGCCTGTGTCTCCTGCTGGGAACAGTGATGGGGCAGTGGCTTTAGGTGAGGCTCTGTGAACAGTGACATTGGGATATCATAGGTGGGACTTGTGCCAGCCATCCTATGGCTACAGAAATGTCACCCAGCCGTGGCTGGCTGCTGCCAGGATCCTTGATCCCTCTGCAGGAACCAGTGCCAGGGCGGCACTGTCCTCAGCCTAGTACCCCTCTCTGATTCCAGCTCTGCATAACGACAGTTGTCACTTTGTGACAGTGTCCAGAGGCCAGAGGCTATCATTCACCCCTCTACAGCCACTGAGTTGAGGGTGCAGACACTGGCCTATAACTACCACCCGTACAGTGTCTGCTCAACTCCTACACCTCTCTGTATTGTGCTATGACTCCATCCACTCTGCTCCGTGCCTGATGTCCACTCTGTCCTTAGTTAGGGCTGCAGGATGGTGAGCTTGGCCCCTCCCTGCTCAAGAAGGCTGTCTGTTTCCAGCCAGTTTGACTCCTCCTGAAACCAAGTCTCTCAGGTTCTGACCCCAAGGAGCATAAAGTGCATGCTCTGTTGAAACCATGGGAGCATAGCATGGGCCAGGAACCCACAGAGTTCTCTGTCTCACTAATCAGGGCTCTGCAGCCACCAGTCACCCAGTCCTGCCTCTCAAGCACTGGGATGAGTATCTATAGCCACTGCTTTAAAGTTGAGTCTCATACGCACACAGAGTCCAGTGAAGAAGATGCATCTGGTGGTTATTCTTCATCTGAAGCCAGTGCGGACCAGTGTCTCACTACATGTATGCACACGCATGCACATGTATGCACACGTATACACATGTATGCACACGTGTGCTCAATGCACATATTCAGAGCCCATTCTCCACATCTTAGTGGTTGTCACCTGGCAGCCACGGGCAGTGATTTAGCCCATTGTTCACACAGGATCCATTTCCCATGAGCCTCTCTGGTCATTGCATGTGCAACACAGGAACTTGTCCGATGTGCTTCTGTCCAGTGGTCCTTGAGCCATCCACGTGGTGGACTCATTACCATAGACCTCACACCAGCAGCAGAGCTGGGCCTGAGCTTGTAGACTGTCTGTGAGGTGCACATGAGGCGTCAGCATCAGTCAGGGGCATTCCCTGGCAAGATGACGGCACAGCCCCTGAAAACGTGGTGCCAAGGAGACCCTGATGAAGCTTGTTTTTGGGAGGAGTCAAAACCAGAAGGCAGAGCCTTATTATTACCTTCTCCCACCTAGTTGGGGACATGGGACTCGGGGGTCCCTGCTCGGTGCATATCCATGGATGGCCACAGAAAGATCACAAGTAGATTTGGGGATACAGATCAATGTTAGAAAGTAAAATTCAGAATCCACAAATGGTGAGGACGGACATTTTGCCTGTCATCCATCCAACCACCCACTCATACACACATTTACCTGCTCATCCATTTCTCCATCCATCCATCCCTCTATCCATCCATCTACCTTTCTATTCATCTCTCCATCCATCCATCCCTCCATCCACCCATCCATCCATCTACCTGTCTATCCATCTGACCATCTATCCATTCACCTATGTATTCATCCATCCATCCATCCATCCATCCATCCATCCATCCATCCATCCATCCATCCATCTACCTGTCTATCCATCTGACCATCTATCCACTCACCTATCTATCCATCTATCCATTCACCTATGTATTCATCCATCCATCCATCCATCCATCCATCCATCCATCCATGTGTATGCATAAACTTGTCTCTACACATACAACACAAATTGTTGACCCACCACATTTCTTAGCTTAACTCAAGAAGTTCCCTTTTATGTAACCCAGTAAAGAATTGTCTCTTTTTAACAGCTAATAGAGTTCTAGACGGGTCCATGTGTGTATCCCCTGTTGCTTTGTGACTCAAAATAATACACATTTGCTTCATAACCTGTGCATTGGGAGACCCGTTATAGCAAACCTGGCTCTGTGGAGCTGTACCAAAGCTGAGCCAACCCCCGATGGTTTCTTTGGACAGATCCCTTTCCTGCTCACATGGCCTTTGAGACATTTAAGACCGAGTGCCTCAGTTTTTCTTCAACTGTGGAGCCTTGTCTTCCTCAGGCAGCCCTAATCTAGGCACAGCTTGTGAGGTGTGGCTTCTTCTACAGCAGGGGAAGCTCTCCCAAGACATCAGCATCCCTGGGGCAGCTGCTGCAGTGCTGACCCTTGCTATGGGGCATGGCCCACCACACTATACAGCTGCACATGAGCCCAGGGGCAGGGTCTATGACAATCTGTCACAGTCACTGGGCAACATCACTTGTGCCTTTGCACACACGGCATACTGAGCCTCAGAGGCGTTCTGCTCTGAGAACTGATTCTAGAAACTCGACCCAGAGGTCCCCTGTGGTGGGACAACCCATGGCTATCTCTGGTGTTGTCCTTGGGAGTGGAGATGTGGGATATTTAATACAGAGCCTCTACGGTTCCTGTTTACAAAGACACATCTTGTCCAGCTAAGGGTGGGGTCACCCACAGTTGAGGAAGAACAACAGATATGCATATACTCAACATGTTTACAAGGTGAGAGACAGTTGTCAGCCAAACAAGGAATAGTGTTAATGAGACTGCTGCATCAACAAACAAGGAAGAAGATAGCCAGGGAGGAGAATAAAAGCCAAGGGCTCAGCACCTCACATATGCACACACTCACACACAGTCACTCAACACACACTCAGTCTCCTCCAGCCTGCCATGGCCGCCTCCACCATGTCCATCTGCTCTGACGCTCCCACCAACTCCTCCTGGCAGGTGGATGACTGCCCAGAGAGCTGCTGTGAGCCCTGCTGCTGTGCCCCCAGCTGCTGCCAGCCCAGCTGCTGCCAGGCCAGTTGCTGCCAGCCCAGCTGCTGCCAGCCCAGCTGCTGTGCCCCCAGCTGCTGTGCCCCAGCCCCCTGCCTGACCCTCATCTGCACCCCAGTGANCTGTGTGTCCAGCCCCTGCTGCCAATCTTCCTGCTGCACACCCTCATGCTGCCAGCAGTCTAGCTGCCAGCCAGCTTGCTGCACCTGCTCCCCCTGCCAGCAGCCCTG
>NC_034598.1:42503487-42511135 GCF_900095145.1 Mus pahari
CCCTGCTGTGTGCCTGTCTGCTGCAAGCCTGTCTGCTGCACACCCATCTGCTCTGGCTCCTCCTCCTGCTGCTGCCAGCCCTCCTGCTGTGCTCCTGTGTGCTGCAAGCCCTGCTCCAGCCTGTCCCTGCTGTGTCGCCCTGTGTGCAGACCTGCCTGCTGTGTGCCCACCTCCTCCTGCTGTGCCTCCTCCTGCCAACCCAGCTGCTGCCGCCCAACCTCCAGTGTGTCCCTGCTGTGCCGCCCTGCCTGCTCCAGACAGGCCAGCTGTGGACAGAAGTCCAGCTGCTGATTCTGTCCCTGGATGAGTGCTGGAGAGCCAGAGATCACAGAAGAATGTATGCACCATGGCCGACCATGGCAGTGCCCTCCTCTGCCCCTGCCTCTCCAGGTCAAACGATCTCACCTCGTTGTGACCATCTCTCCTTTGAATACACTTGAGCCTTCTGAGCAATAAAGATGCAGACTGAACCTGTGTAGACGCTCATGGTCCTCACTGGTATCTCATAATTCCCCTTTGGACAGCTGTCCTTTGGAGCCCATTTGTGCTCATTCAGGAAACCAGCTCCCCCTGTCACCGTGCTTGGTAACTGCGCCTCCAATCAATCCTGAGCATGTCCTTCTGTGCTCCCTGCTTCCCACCGCAGCTCAGGTGACACCTCTTCAGGTGCCCGCCAAGTGCTGCCTCAGCTCCCCTGTGGTCTGCCACTGTCCCATGTTTAGCGGTGCGAGAGTGTGTGCTAGCAACTGGAATCAGGTCTGGCCATGTGTCTGTGAGGAGACCTCTCCCTGCCCGCGGGTCTAAATCCAGAGACCTTCAATGTGTGGGAGGATTTGGGCTGTAATTGAAGGGTAAACGCACAGCAGTGGGGCACACAGGCCAGGCGCACTGGGAAGTCTGTGATGTCCTTACCAACCTAGAATCTGGTTTTGGATGAGACTGTGTTAGCATCCCAGGGTAGTCCTGACTCTACTCCAGCGACCATCAGGTGAACTCAGCTTGCAGAGGGTGAAGGCAGGAAGGTGCTCCCATTTCAAGTTCTTGTTCTAGGATAGGCAGGTGTCTTGGCAGGAGGTGTTCATGTGCCTGGTACCAGTCACAAGCTCAGCATGTGGCTCACAGTGTCTGGGGACCAGGATTAAAACAGCTCCTGATCCCATTCTATGGGAAACGCTTTGGCCTGCCCTGACTGTGGGAAAAGGATGGCACACCAGTCTGGGTGCTAATACAACTACTGAAGTCCACATAAGCAGGAAGAGGTCAGTGTAGACACGAGGAACCCTGCCCCACCCTGACATGTCACATCCTCGTGTGGCCATTGGCGGGCAGCCTGAGACCTGAGAGCATGGAGTTCACACTGAGTGAAGTTTCTCTTCAGTTCTTTATTCAATGGAGGCTACCATCTAGATTCCTGGACAGTCGGCGGGGTCACCAGAGGCCTGTGCTCTGCCTACCCCTTGGGAGATGGCAGAATCTGTAGAGATGGCATGGGTAGAGATGTGTAACCATCCAAGGTTTTTGAAAAGTATCATGGTTTGAATATGCTTGGCCCAGGAAGTGACACTATTAGGAGGTGTGACCTTGTAATAGTAGGTGTGGCCTCGTTGAAGTGGTTGTGTCACTGTGGGCATGAGCTTTAAGACCCTCATCCTAGCTGCCTTGAAGGCAGTCTTCTCCCAGCAGCCTTCAGATGACGATATATACAGAACTCTAAGCTCCTCCTACTCCATGCCTGCTTGGATGCTGCCATGCTCCTGCCTTGATGATAATGGACTGAACCTCTGAACCTGTAAGCCAGCCCCAATTAAATGTCCTTATGAGAGTTGCCTTGGTTATGGTGCCTGTTCACAGCAGTAAAACCCTAAGACAGACAGTGTGGCTGGATGGCAGCGGTTCCATCTTTTTCCTTCCAAACATGATATTAATGGTCTTCTCCACTTCATGTTCTTTTCATGACAAGCCTCCTGTCCACAGACCCAAAGCCACAGGCTACCCCCACCATGGTCTGACACCTCTGCAACCATGAACCTAAAGAAACCAGTGAACTCAAGTATCGTTTATACTGATGGAAAGCCACCTTATTCAGTGAGGCCATATCTATCTTCCCTTCTACCCTGCCATGTCCTGAGGTCATATCTCACCCCCTCCCCGCACTCCCCTCCCCCTCCCCCATCGCATCCCTTTACGGGCCACCATTTGTCGCATCCTCTCTCGACCCACAAGGAAGACGCAACCACCAGTTCTTCTCTCAGCAGTTTATTCAGTAAGCTTCATTCTTCATCATCTCCCTCTTCATCTCCCTCTGCATCCCCCACAAACCCCAGGAAAAGCCCAATATATATGCATTCACGCCAACCAATCACACCAGGCAACGTAGCTTTGCCAGGTGAGCGAGCTCAGCCAGTGATCAGCAGGAATAACAGCAGCAGCCAAATAAGGACTTGTTTATTATAAGAACTCTCTTCCTGTAGGCGCCATGTTGGGGTGCAGCCCCAGGGGCTGTGGCTCCCCACAGTTCCCCCTGTTTTATATTAAAAGGCACAAGCAACACAATGGGCAAAGATAGAGGTCTGGCCCCTGGTGTGCAATACATGGGACATTGTACTGGCATCACCCACAGACTCATAACCTGTAGTGACCCGGACCCATCCCGTACCAATTTTCCCAGGGAAAGGATCTTGGGTACAACCTTCATGCACTCAGACATGTCTTCCGAGGGCCGCTTCTCAGCATTCAAGCTAACCCTCGTGCAGTGCTCAGCCTCGCATCCCAAGTGTGATGATCAGGAAGAAATTTAACCTTTTATGGCTGCAAGCCAAATTTGGGAAGACTGTCCTGCCTCCACCGCTGCAAAGGCTCAGGCCACCTCACCAGGCGCGCGGCCTCAGCCAACCAGAAGAGCAGGAACATATCACCACCAAATATGGACCTGTTTAGCACAAGCTCCATAGCCAACAGGTGCCATCTTTTAAGGTGTGGCTTCGGGTAGCCCAGGGGAGGGGCCATGGCCTCCTACATCCCCCCATGACTGTGATGGCTACCAGGCAGAGGCTGGGGGCAGAAGCACTGGCCTGGGGACTCCCTCTCATTGTACCACCAGATGAGGGATGTCACACTACCCTACCCCTACTGAGACTCACCCAGGCCCAGCTCTGACCTGGAGGTCAGTTATCAAGTCAAACACTTACCTGGCTCTTATTTTATTCAATACAACTATCTAACAGATAAGACAATAGACTCATCCCATTTTCTCAGTGAGAGTCCCTTGCTGGACAGAGCTCAGCAGCAGGACTGGAGACCCAGTCAGGAGACTGCCCCACATGATAATCCTATGAGCTCCACCAAGGGGACCTAATCAGGACTTGAGTATCCTTTGCAGGTCTGTGGGGACAGAGCTGTGACGCTTCTCTAGGACCTCAGAGCCCTGGGGCTGGGACATCTTGTGTCTGCCCTGGATCTGCTGTCAGGTTTCCTTCTAGGACGATGCTGGCTGCACAGGCCAAGCCTGAGCAGCGGTGGGTCAGGCCAGGTAGTAGCAGGTCAGAGAAGGGTCCTGTGGAGTCACAGAGGGAAGTGTGGTTGGGAACTGGAAGATACCCTGCCCTCAAGCACAAGCAACGGACTCCCTGTAGCCTTGCATGCTCTCTCATCTTGGAAACTAGAAATATGCGGGGCCACTTCACACACACTGCACATACGCAGTACCCACACACTGTTCACACACACTGCATACTGCCAACATACCCTGTTCACACACTACACAAACACACTGCACATACACTATCCCCCACACACTGCACATACACACTGCACACACACACATACCACATACACACTGTATACCACATATACACTGCACACACACTGTACACACTATATACACACTGCAATACACTGCCCCCCACACACACCACACAACTTCAATATACTGTGCACACACACTATATACACACACACCGTGCACACACACTGCACAACCTGCTGGGGGACCATGATCCCACAGGAAGGAAATGCTTCGCCAGCCCACAACATCTGTGCACAGCCTTGGCTCCAGACCACAGTACCGGGTTGACTCCCAGGAAAGGTGGCTTCCTTGAGCTGGAGAGGTGGATACCAGAGCCCAAGGGGCTCTAGCTGGATCTGCAGGGTGGGGCGCAGGAGAATAGGGGCTTGATGCACTGTGAGGTTGTTGGGAGCCTGCCCAAGCACCAGTTCTCTCTGGAAAGCAACAATGGGGCCGCGTTGGTGATTTTCCGGGGGTAAAACTAAATTTTGTGAGGGCTAAAATGTTGCTTCTTCCATAATATTTATCTTTCTAAACTCTACTATTCTGAGGCCAGAAACTACTGGCTTCAGGTGATTAACACCTGTGTTTAACAGTGGAGGGTTAAGTTTATTGCCAGGGTTCCTTTCTCTCAGGAGCCAGCCAGGAGCCTCTCATTGGTCAGGAGAGATTGGAGCTCTTTAACTCTTTGTGAACCAGTGAAAAAAAGAAAGAAAAAGTATTTAAATCTTTTACACAGGCAATATTCACAGACTCATACACCTACACACATACCCTCTGGTTGGGCCCAATCACCTGTCTCATCAACTCGACAAGTGTTCAGGCATACTTACATATGTACACATATACTTACACACATGTATAGACAGACATATGCATTTATACATTTGGTGGACAGGGCTGAACCCCAGATGCCACACTTTATTCTTCCTCTCTAGCCTTCTTTAACCATTTTAGACAAAAATTCTTTGGAAAATTACCTCATAGATAAAATGTTACACAAAGGGGGAGTTACAGAAGGATGTTCATTGTAAGTTCAAAGAAGTGCTTCATTCTATAAGCTCATTATGAGTTCAAAGCAAATTTCCCATGGTCTTGCTTTATCATAGTGCACACCTGTGGCCTTATCCTTCAACCTGATTTAGAGTGAATGTTTTTCCTTGATCACAAATTTCTTCCAAGCCTTTTTCTCTTTTTAGTGTAATTATGAAAACTCATTGTATTCCTTATTATGCAGCCTTTACTTACTATTGTATGAGGAGGGGGCACATTCTATTCTTGATTCTAAATTTATTACATCTTTCCAGCAAACAACTAAAACCATCTCTTGAAACTTTCTTCCTAAAATGATCTGTATTACATTGGGAATTCTATAAAATCATTAATTTATCTAAACAGCTTTAATTCATGAAAGTTCATCTTTATGTTAATCTGTAGGATGTTAATCTGTAGGAAATCTGTCCAGTAGGGTGGGCTGGTGTCCAGGAGCCCTTAAACTGTGTAATAGGGATAGGAAAAGGCATATCAGCTTCAAGATGCAATCCTGAGATGAAGTCTCTTGGGACATTGCCTCTCAGAATTCACCATGCAACAATGTAAGCCATGCGACAATGATGGGCTACCTCTAGGAGAGTCACTGCCAACCTTAGCCTCCCCTAGATGGCTCCTGACATGAGTGCTCTGTGCCCTGAAGCTGGGCAGTGGGCACACAGACACTGAGTGAGAGTAGTTCAGGCTTACCACAGGCTGGAGACAGTCAGAACAGGGGACCTTCCCCAGGCTAGGAGCAGTCTGTCTACACGGAGCAGCTGCTTGTTCTGGTCATGTTGTTGACCTTGCCCTCGAGCACAAACTCTGTGGCCAACCCCATCAGAATGTCACCAACAGGGACCCATGAGAAGGAACTGGCTCACAGGAGTGTCCCCAAAGGAAGGAGTCTAACTTCGGGCTTTTTTTTTTTTTTTTTTTTACCTACACCCAAGTTGCCAAAATAATGACTCTGAGACTGAATTATTTCTGCATAAATGCCTAGGTCATAAGCTGGGGCTTAGTTAACCAGTTTATTCTACTCTGTGAGTGTCATATGGCTGGTTCCCTCTTCGCAGTTTCATATGCCTATCTCTATCCGCATTTGGGGAGAATCTCGTCCCATGCCTGACTTTATCCCAGAATTCTCTCTCCCTGCCAGAACTCCTACCTCCTGTTTCCTGCCTAAGCTAAGAGGTCAACAGCTTTTTTTTTTTTTTAATCGACATGTGATGCTTGCATACAGTACACAAGAGATTCTCTCTACAGGAGTCAACATCTGTCAGTGGGAAAACCAAATCAAACCAAACCCATAGGACAGAGCAGTATGTTCAGACAGGGCAGGAAAGGATTCACACAATAAGCCAGCGCAATCTAGGATGGAAGCAATGGATAGAAAGAAGTCCAGAATGGCAGAGCCAGTGAAATTAGGGGACAGACAGTAAAGTTGTGTATTAATGAACCAGGAGCATGATGGGGGATGCTAAGGACAAAACACATCAAGAGCTGAAAACAGAAGACCAAGAAAAGCCTGAAATTATCAAAGATGTGGCGACAAGGAAGAGAAGAATCTGCAGGTGAAGACTCTCAAAAAGAGGAACTGCTAGGACCACCAGAAAAGGTCGGTAGAACCAGAATCACAGGCAGATCCGGAGTCACGGGGCGGAGCCACAGTCACGGGGCGGAGCCACAGTCATGGGCACTGCAAGGCTGGAGTCACAGGCAGAGCCTGAATCACAGATAGAGCCAGAAGTTGCTGGCAGAGCAGAGTCACAGGGAGAGCTCAATAATGGCAGAGCCGGAGTCTCGGGCAAAGCCAGAGTCACGGGTAGAGCCAGATTTACAGGCAGAGCTAGAGTCACAGGCACAGCAAAGCCGGAGTCACAGGTAGAACCGGAGACACAGGCAAGCTGGAGACACAGGCGGAGCCAGAGTCATGGGTGGAGAAGGAGTCTCAAGCACCGCGGGAGTCTTAGGTAGATCCAGAGTCACAGGCTGAGTGAGAGTCTCAAGCACTGCAGAGCCTTAGTCACAGGCAGAGCAGAGTGGCAGGCAATAGCAAAGCCGGAGACACAGGCTGAGCCGGAGTCACGGGAAGAGAAGTCTCGAGCACATTACCGTAGTCTGACGTGTAAAGCTGGAGTATAAGAAGGAAAGGCCTGTCCAGAGAGATTAGTAAAGAAAAAATACCGGGGCTGGAGAGATGGCTCAGCTGTTAAGAGCAAATGACTGCTATTCCAGAGGTCCTGAGTTCGATTCCCAGCAACCACAAGGTGGCTCACAATCATCTGTAATGGGGATCTGATGTCTTCTGGTGTGTCTGAAGATAGCTACAGTGTACCCACATACATGAAACAGGAAAAGAGAGAGAGAGACAGAGACAGAGACAGAGGCAGACAGAGAGAGACCAGTTTTCCAAATCTGAAATAAAATCGACCAGCACACAGAAACCTTGAAGCATTTCCAGACACCCACCTGTCAACTGACATTTAAGCAATGTCCCATCCAACAGTGGAAAGCGTTTCAAGCTAGCTATACTGGTCAAGAAAAAGAAAGAAGAAAGAAAACAACCATGTTGGGAATTGAAAGGTCGTCATCCCAAAGGGGCAATGGCCTTGTGTAAAGGCAGTGTGAAGGAAACAAACAAGAGGCAGAGATTATAAAACTAACACAAGGCAGAGCAAAAGACCAGAGCAACCTTGGGAAGAGATGAAATTGTCATGGTTTGAATATGCTTCACCCAGGGAGTGGCACTATTAAAAGGTGTGGCCTTGTTGGGCTGGGTGTGGCCTTGTTGGGCTGGGTGTGGCCTTGTTGGGCTGGGTGTGGCCTTGTTGG
>NC_034598.1:42511616-42518155 GCF_900095145.1 Mus pahari
AAAAAAAAAAAAAAAAAAAAATCCCCAGAACTAAGACACAAAGAAACCACTGATTCCATGTGGCCTCACAATCAGATTCTTGGTCTTTATGGGAGAAATGGTGCCAGTCTCACAGTGCCTGAGAACACAAGGATGAGACATGCCTCACCCCCACCTCATGTCAGGAGATAAACTGTATTTCTACACAATTGCAATCACACATAGGGGTACCATGGTGCACACCTTTAATCTCACCATCAGGACACATAGGCAGATAGATCTCTACGAATTCAAGGCCAGCCCGATTTACATAGCCAACTCCAGAACAGTTTTGTGTGTGTGTGTGTGTGTGTGTGTGTGTGTGTGTGTGTAGTGAGATCCTGTATCAATGAATTAACAAATAAACAAACATAAAAATAAATACAAATTTGTGAGTTGGAGATAAATAAACAAGCAATCAACTAAAGCATTTTAAAAAGGAAATAAGAGATGTACTGAAAATATATGTAAGATACAAAGATAAAGTATTTCTAGAAGAGGTTAAAGAAATCCCAGATGACTGACTGGAGAGGTGTACCATGTTCATAGACATCTGGCCCTTCCTAACAGATCTATGGGTTTAATGAAGTCTTGGTTCAAATCAGAGCAGGATTTTGCTGTTAAATTTGATGGGCTGGTTCTAAAATGTCTGAGCTGCAAACCAAAACCTGGGAAAGGCAAACAGGATCAGAGAACTTCCATTATTTGACTCTAAGACCTGAGTGTATGAAGAGTTCACAGTAAGCCACAAAAAAAACCTGGCATGGACTAGAATCCAGAATTATTCCACCCATGTGGTCAGCGGGGTATGGGTTGAGGAGGTTCAAAGGACCAAGGGACGTGTCTACAAGGAGCTGGGGTGACTCTGGCCATCAAAAGTTGACCCAAGACGCTCCAGAATGAAACCAGAGGTTTCCAGTCCTCTGCTGCTCCCCACTGTAAAGAAACGCAGACATTCCCCAACTTCCCAAGACAGGACTAGCAGCCAGCCACCCAATGGTCAAACCCAAAGCCCTGGGGTGGGGGTGGGGGGTCATTTCACACTCAGAACTCAGCAGGAGCCTCGACATAGTCTGTCCGGTTCTGAGTTAAGTTACCAGAAAGGTCACTGAACACAAAGGATAATGCGGGCTTTGCTGAAATTAAGAATTCCCCTCAATACTGAGGAAAATGATGAGCTGAGCTACCCGTGGGCAGGTCTGCAGTATTGATGTTAATAATATGTATGGCATCCAGGAATCACAAAGAGCATGCACTTTAATAATGTAAATCCAAACAACCCACTTGAAGAAAGATTTGTGATCTGACACATCACCAAAGCCACACAGGTGCCCACACTGTCATGTCAATATAGGTGACATGGTTCCTGCAGGGGTTCACTATAGAAAGGCAACATAGGCATGTGCTGGCATTGTGGAGAGGTGACTTTAAGCCATGGCAAGGATTGTGGCTTAGATGAGTGATATCCCAACAGGCTGAGGTCGTAGAACCTTTGGGAGGTAGAAAAAGACTGGAGGAAGTTGCTCCCTAGCGGGAGGGACTTGAGGATATAGAACCTTTGGGAGATAGAAATTGACTGGAGGAAGTAGCCTCCTAGGGGCGGGACTTGAGGATGTAGAGCCTTTGGAAGATAGAAGTTGAATGGAGAGTAGCTTCCAAGGGGGCAGGACTTGAGGGTCATAACCTGACTTCACTTCCTGTCTTCCCTCTGCTTCCACTAAGATGTGAGTGAGCAGGCACCTCATGTCTCTGCTGCTGCAGCTGAGCACAGCTCTGCCCTTTGCCCTCCCGACCCCCCATTAAGGATCATGCCCTCAAGCCCTGAATGAAGCAAAGCAGCTAAGGTACTGGGTAGAGACAGACAACAGCGCCGCTGTGAGGGAGCGCTGGGCAACTGCCCCTCGGAAGAGCGCTTCAGGACTCAATCCTCACAGGGAAAAGCAGAAACATTTACTCAACAGAAACGGAGCACAGCTGTCCGTCCATACAGTCTGACTTGATGTCTGGACATGTGTCTTCAGGGTCGCCAGAGTAGGGATGTGGGCAGTGAGTACCCAGTGTGGGAGTTTGAGGGGTGCTGAAGGAATTGGTGCAAACAATTATTCTGAGGGAGGAGGAGAGGACTCAGTCAAAGTGGATAGGAAGGGAATGGGCTGAGAGAAGGCCGAAGCTCTGATGAACAAGCCTGGCCCTGGGGGATTCTGGGAACAGATGGATGCAGGCAGGGGTGAGGGGTGGGATTGGGGGTGGGGGCAGACAAGCAGGGCTCAGTGAGGAAAGGCATGTCCCAGTCAGTGATGTCTGGGGTAGGATGGGACCAAGGACATTGGCATCCTTGCTTCACTGGGGATGGTGGTCAGCTGATCACAGTGCCCCTGACCTCTGCCACAGCTCCTCAGAGTGGAAGTTTCCAGATCTTGACCCGTTGTTCACTCACCGGTGCACCAGGTGCAGCCCATGTCTTCTCCACATCAGAGTGGGCTGATAGCCATGGCCCTGTGAGTGGAGACCTAGTGCAGCCTGTAAAGACGTGTCCCTATATACCTGTGTCCCCATGTCCTCGTGGAGGGTGCTGGGCAGTGCCTAGTCCTGTGTCCCTTCAGCCCCACAATGCTTTTATTTCCAGATGAATCTCTCCTGTTCCTCTCTGTATAACCTGTGGAGAGTCATCCGCTAGGCAGGACTCACTAGGCAGCCCAGGACCAGGGGCTACAGTGCCTGGAGCCCTGTGTGTAGCTTCATTTGTGTGACTCTAGAGAGATCAAAAGGAGCAGTTGGGGACGTGGCTTATAGGGGACTGCTGAACCCTCTACCCACACCTGGGGTAACCAGCCACCTATAGGGATCACAGAAGGCTGAACTTTTGGGAGAGGAACCCTAAATCATACTGTGACACTCCCTCCCCCACCCCACCCCCCAGGGAGGTGGCTACTGTCCCTTGTCAGTTGCTGAGCCCAGTCCTTCCCTCTTAGAAACATTCCTGGCTAAGGAGATGGACATTTACTTGAACCACGTGTTCCAGAGCATGAGAGGAGATCCAGGTTGTTAAAAACATTTATTGAAGCCATGGGCTGCTGACAGGCTGGTGTTGGGGGCAAGCAACCAGAACAAAGGGCCAGGAGAGACAGAGTCCCAGAGGGTCAGCAGGCCTCCTGGGAAGCAGGAGGAGAGGTCAAGTCATAAGGACAAGCTGGGGGGCTCCATCTTGGGGGGAGTCTATCCCAGGTCAGGGTCAGACTGGAGAAGCTGAGAGGAGGCACAGGAAGGAACCTGAGCCAGCTGGCACCAGGAACAGGCCCTCAGCAGCTGGACTTCTGCCCACAGCAGGCCTGTCTGGAGCAGGCAGGGCGGCACAGCAGGGACACACAGGAGGCTGGGCGGCAGCAGCTGGGCTGGCAGGAGGAGGCACAGCAGGAGGAGGTGGGCACACAGCAGGCAGGTCTGCACACAGGGCGACACAGCAGGGACAGGCTGGAGCAGGGCTTGCAGCACACAGGAGCACAGCAGGAGGGCTGGCAGCANGGAGCAGGCAGGGCGGCACAGCAGGGACACACAGGAGGCTGGGCGGCAGCAGCTGGGCTGGCAGGAGGAGGCACAGCAGGAGGAGGTGGGCACACAGCAGGCAGGTCTGCACACAGGGCGACACAGCAGGGACAGGCTGGAGCAGGGCTTGCAGCACACAGGAGCACAGCAGGAGGGCTGGCAGCAGGAGGAGGAGGAGCCAGAGCAGATGGGTGTACAACAGACAGGCTTGCAGCAGACAGGCACACAGCAGGGGGATGGACAGCATGAGGACTGGCAGCTAGACTGCTGGCAGCATGGTCCAGAGCAGATGGGTGTGCAGCAGACAGGCTTGCAGCAGAGGGTCACACAGCAGGGCTGCTGGCAGGGGGAGCAGGTGCAGCAAGCTGACTGGCAGCTAGACTGCTGGCAGCAAGAGGGTGTGCAGCAGGAAGACTGGCAGCAGGGGCTGGACACACAGCTCACTGGGGTGCAGATGAGGGTCAGGCAGGGGGCTGGGGCACAGCAGCTGGGCTGGCAGCAGCTGGGGGCACAGCAGCTGGGCTGGCAGCAGCTGGGGGCACAGCAGCTGGGCTGGCAGCAGCTGGGGGCACAGCAGCAGGGCTCACAGCAGCTCTCTGGGCAGTCATCCACCTGCCAGGAGGAGTTGGTGCGAGCGTCAGAGCAGACAGACATGGTTGAGGCGGCCATGGTGGGTTTGACTGGAGGTGGGTATGTGTTGAGTGAATGTGTGTGAGTGTGTCAGGGGTAGGACATGCTGCCTTTATACTCCTCCGTGGCCTGGCCTGTGAGCACTCCTTCCTGGTTGCTGTTGGCCCTGTTCCTGTTTATATTTCCCGCGTGACTGCACGTGTTGCTGGAGCCCTCGCCTCGTGTTTAGTCTATACCGACAACTTGTGTGCTTGTTGATCACGTGAGCTTCCTTTCTGACTTGTTTGGGAGGGAAGGCAGGACTCATCTGAGGTACTGATGGTGATGGAGGGACATGTGGCCACGGATCACTCTTGGTCCTGGGCCTCTTGGGCCATGTCCTAATTCTGTTCTTCTGTGGTGGTGGCTAGTGAGGGCCCGTGGGGTTTCACGGTAGCAAAACTAGGATTTCCTTGCAGGAGTGGTATCAGTTTCCTCAGAGTGTGAAGCCGAGTACCCCAAGTGTATGGCTAACTGGGGTGTCACCATCGCACACCATGGAGACTGACGTTCATCTCGGGTGTCAGTGCTGCTTGGTCTGAGTCAAGGGTACTTGGACTGCCAGGCCTTCTGGCTCCCGGGACTATCAGCTTTGTTGGCTCCATGGCTTGTCCCTCACCTCTACTTTCCCCCTGTAGGTTGAGTCCAAATTATTTTTTATAAGGACACTGAAGGAATCTAGTGGCCTGCCAAACCTTGGTCATCTACAAAGACTCTATACTGTCAAATACAGTCACCCGTGCAGGGCCAAGAACTCCCACCCAGCATCTCTGGAGGGTTCACATTTCAGGCCATCTGGAACCCCTGCTTGGGAACAGACCGGCACACGTCCAAGCCTGTCACCAAACCCAGATAGATATTCCTGCAGGCCGTTGCTTTCCCTCAGGACTGGCTTCACCGCGTACAGCAGTTGGCACCGGTGTCGCAAGGCTTGGGAAAGGCCTCACGACCATCGGTCCTGCCTTCCCCCTGACTTTGATTCTTGAGAAGAGGCCTTACTTGACTTGCACAGCATCACTCATGGGCCACCTGTCTTTCTCCCAGTCAAAGAGGGGCTCCTGTGGGACCACAGTCTCATGCACGGTGTGGCCTGTAGGAACCATACCCGTAAGCCTCTGTGGGCTGAGCTGCCATTCCCCCTCTGTTGCCAGCACGTGCCAGGAGATTCTGGGAAATTTCAAATAGCCAGCTTCTATGGAACCACCTGCCCATCATTTATGACTCCCTCCCACCCCTGCCCCCAGAGCCCTATCCTCTGTCTGGGTACCATGATTCCATGGGATCTACCTCCGGCCCATCTGCCTGACCACTGTACACTGTGTGCTGAACTATGAACTACATCTAAATGTAAACCCACTCCTCTCCTGTCTCTTCCTTGGTCCCTTGTTTACTTTGCCTCACATAGCCGGTGGCTTGCTCTGAGCTCTTCCTATCTTATCCGTGGCTGACCAGCCTCTGTCTGGTCCATCTCATACTCTGCCTCACTCCCAGATCAGCTGCTCTCCGCCAGGTGGTGGTTAGAAGCCAAGGCTCCATCCTCCGTGTGCTCTACTGCGGGAGCCATGTTTCCTGAGCCTCCCAGGAAGCAGGCCAAGTTCTGTGTGACCACAGTGGGCAGGGGCACCTAGCCTTTCCTTTGTGAGTTGGTTTCCCACGGGTGCTGCGATGAAATGCCCAAGGTCATTAACTGAGAGAAAGGAAAGGTTTAATTTAGCTCATGGTTTGGGTGGAGTCAGCTCATGAGGGTCTAGCCCCGGCACTTTGGTCCCGTGGTGAGGTATACATCCTTGTGTCGGCATGGTTTCGGCCGTGGTGAGGTATACATCCTTGTGTCAGCATGGTTTCGGCTGTTGACTGAACTCAGCTACCATGTGGAGCATGCCCTGTCATGGTCCCTCTCGCTCATGTATGTAGAGGGGAGACAGAATCACTGTTGGTGTTAGGTGCCTTCATTTCCTCACCGGTAAAACCGGGATCGCCATGCTCACTGCTCCCAGGACTAAGTGAAGTACTTACTGACAACCTGAGTAACAGACAGAGTCTCTGAAGGGCAGTGACGGAATCTAATGGGAACACACACACACAGTGGTAAACTGTGGGCGAGCTCAAGAAGGCTGAGGCAAGACCACTATTTAAAGGCAAAGTGAGGCTTACTTAGGACATTTTAAAACACTCCCCGGCCATGAGGACAGTAGCAAAGAGTGCATCCATCACTGTCTGCGAGACAGTGCCTTTGCAGATGTCCTCAGTGATGGTTCGTTCTCTCTCTCTCTCTCTCTCTCTCTCTCTCTCTCTCTCTCTCTCTCTCT
>NC_034598.1:42518165-42536578 GCF_900095145.1 Mus pahari
TGTGTGTGTGTGTGTGTGTGTGTGTGTGGTGTAGTGGCCCTTCTGTGCCAAGCTACAGCCCCAACACTACCTGCTGTGACTGCTTCTTGCCATTGGTCAGCCATGCAAGAGGTCGGCTTCTGTGCAACTTCCCAGATTTCCTGTTTGTTTATTTGGGTTGGGATTCACAACCTGATACCATGGCTCTATCGTGGCTCTGACAGCCTTCATGATGTAAAATCCAAAAATACGCAGACTCTGTAAATGAGCCATCATGACTGTCCCGTTGCAACAACCTAACCCCCGCCCCCATTATGTCCTTGCTGTAGACCTTCGTCCCCTGGACATTCTGGCAGAGGTGATCCCTTTGAATGGAGCTACAAGTGGGATCCGGATGGTGCAGGCGGAGGGTGTGCGGGGCCTCCAGTTCTCAGCCACCGAGCCCCATACCGCGAGCTTCCCCGCCTCTAGAATCTTCTCCAGCTGCGATCTCTTCCCTGAAGAATTCTCCATCATCGTCACCTTGAGAGTTCCCAACCTTCCACCCAAGGTCAGTGGTAGTTTTTCTTCTGCTAAGGGGGGGCCTCACTTTTTTTTCTTAATGTTCCCAGCATCAGCACAAAACCCTGGGCTAATCCAGGCCACAGAGAGACATGGTCACAGGAACTCTGGGTCAGGAGGGGCTTCCAGACTGGTGTGCCGGCTCAGTCTGTGCAACCTGGGGCCTGATGGTTGTTGGTGCATTCACAGGTTTGTACTGCCCTGTGGGGCAGTTGTTGAGACATGCATGGGTTTGCACAGCTGGCGGTTGACAAATAGCCAAGGGTCTGTGGAGCCCTAATGGCAAATGCTATCTATAGTCTTGGGTTTATGTGGCTCGGTGGTTGCTGGAACATTCACACATTTGTTCAGCCTGATGGCTGTTGGTATAGACACATGTTTGCACTGCCTAGTGGTTGTTGGTATATGAACAGGTTTGCGCAGCCTAGTGGTTGTGGATATCGTCATGGATTTGCATGGCTCCGTCATTGTTGATATAGAACAATCCTATCAATATATAGAAACATTGAAAAACCGGGATAGGTTTTTCAAGGCCTATGTTGTTGGTAGAGTCAAGACTTTGCACAACCCAATGGTTGTTGGCATATTCCGATGGTTGTTAGTACAGTCCTGAGTGTATACATCTCAGTGGTTGCTAGCATAGCTGTTGGTTTGCACATTGCAACGGTTGTACACATTAATTGTTGGCATGGTGCCTGGTTTAGGTAGCCTAGTGGTTACTGCTCTAGCCGAGATTCTGCATAGGTCACTGGTTGCTAATGCACTCAGGAACATTCCTGCCCCATGGTTGCTGGTACAAACCCAGAGATATATAGTGTGATGGCTATTCATGGTCACAGGCTGACAGCTCCTTGAGTATACTCATCTCCATGGTTACTAGGACAGTCCCTGATATCTACAGCTTGGTGATTATCGGTATGGTCACAGGCTTCCTCGGTTCAATGCCTGCTAGTACAGTAACAGGTGTGCACGGCTCAGTAGTTTTTGGCGTGTCATGAATTTTTGCACTTGATTTTAGGATAATTTGACTACGCGGCATATGTCTTGTGTCCTTTGACAAACCCCGTGGCCCTGCCTCGTCTCTCTGCATACTTGTGGGTCCATCTGCTTTGTACATTTCACATAAGTGGATCGTTGTATCCAGACATTCATGACTGATCGCTCAACATATGTCCTCATGGCTTCTGCCGTGTGGTAGCATGTGCCACAGTTGCCTCCTTGGGGGTCACAGCTGAATAACTTCTCCCTGCGACTGCACATTATCCACATTCTATTGACTCTTGGATCTGCAGCCTGTGAACCCTTGGCCCGCATCCTCTTCTGGCTTGTAAAATGCTGCTGCTGTCAACATTTATGTCCTGTGTGGAGTGAGTGTGAACTCATTCTCATTACTCCTGGGAACAAATCTATAGGTAGAATTCATGGGTCGCATAGGAAGTCTGTGTCTTTAAAGGTATGGCCAAGTTATTCCCACAGTCTTGCAGTATTGGATGAGGAGTGTGGCAGGAATCTGTCCACTGCTAGAAAGCAAAGAGGAGAGCCAGGGTCCCAGTGTCCCCGTTAAGGGCACATCTGACTTCCACTTCCTAAAGCCCCACTGCCACCCAACAACACTCACTATAAGCTGGCACCCAGCCTTTAGCACCAAGGTTATGTGACAAATTGAAGACCTGCAGCTCCCATCCACTTCTATGCATCTGGACTCTATTGCTGGGTTTTCTGAGGACTTTCCGTCCATGTCACAGAGGTGGTGGTCTACACGCTTGTCTTTGAGGGTGCTGTGAGAGGAACAGAGTGCCTGGAGATGTGTCACCCCCTCTTCTGGTTTTCAGGAGCAGTCCCGAGGATGGGTGTGGGTTCTTCTTGGTCTGTTCCCACTGGGGTCTATATTTTCCTCCCTCGTGTGTCGGCTCTGCTCGGGTACCTGACCCGAGGCCTTTCTCCGCACAGATGCCCACAGCCGTGAGTCTCTCCCACTGCAGAACTTGTGTGCCTGCGCAGTGTGATGGTCGAGGGTCAGTGTCACCTGACAGGGTTTGGCATCACCCAGGGAATGCGCTTCTGGACACGTCAGTGAGGATGTTTTCAGGGAGGACTGACTGGGAAGAGAGGGGCCACCATAAATGTGGCTGAAATTCCATGGGCTGAAATCTTGGAATGAGTCAAACAAGAGAGAGAGAGCTGAGCACTGGTGAGCATCTCTCTGCTTCCTCACTGAGGATGTGATGTGGCAGCTGCTCCAGGCTCACCACGCCTCCCCTGCCATGAAGGACGATGGCTTCTTCTGTTGTGGATATCTCTTGACTAGATCTGTCACTTCTGTTGCCTTCTCCTGTGGATTCAATCACCTTCAGGTGGATAGAATAAGTTAAAATAAATACAAATAAACCGGAATGGGAGAAAACAAACAAAAAGAATGCCCTCCAAAAATCCCACAAGAAACACATGCAGATGCAGAAATATATTTTGTCTGAGTAGTGTTCATGGGACTGTCATGTGTGCTCATGTGTTTGCATGTGTATTGACCAGCTACTGCTAGGCACGGGGTCTGCCCATTAAGTGTGGTTTGTATACTCAGTGAGATCCTATTGGATAAAACTAACTTTTCCTTTTTAAGTGGTTATCAGTTGAAGTTTGGGGTGAGGGGGTAGGGTCACATCTACTTTCCCTGTCAGCTCTGAGACTCCATGTAGCTTGGACTCGTGCAGGTTCTGTGGACGTCACCAGAGTCTCGGGGAGTTCCTATGTGCATCTTTCCTGTTGTGTATAGAAGGCCTTGCTTCCTTGGTGTCCTCCGTCCCCTCTGGCTCTTACACTCTTCTTTCTTCCTCCTCTGTAGTCCCCTGAGCCCAGAGGGGAAGGATTAGATGCAGGCATCCGTTTAGGGCAGAGTGTGCCAAGGTCTCTCACGCTCCGCGCATTGTCCGGCTGTGGTCTCTGGATTTGTTCCCATCTGCTGCAGGAGGCACTTCTCTGATGACGGCTGAGCAAAGCACTGATCTATGGGGATAGCAGAATGTCATTAGGACCCAGCTCATCGCTGTGTTCCTTTAGCAGAGCGGTAGCATTTGGTTTTCCTCTAAGTCCACGGCCTAGCTAGACTCAGGTTCTCGGCCACCCAAGCATCACCATCTCACAGAGTAGACCTTAAATCCTATCAGACCGTGGTCGGTCACTCCCATAGCTTTTGGGCCACTATTACACCAGTGTATCTTGTGAGCAGATCACCATTGTAGATTGAAGGGCTTGTGGCCGGGCTGGTGGTTACTTTTCTCCTCTGGTAGCGTGCACGGTACCTCCCAGCACCACGAGCACTATCCAGTAGGGTGAAGGCTCTAGGTAGGCTCAACTTCTCTTCGAGATGTTGAGTTATCTAAGTGTTGTCTTCAACAACAGGGCCTCACCATCAGTAGCTGGTGAGCAACCAGTAGCCTTGGAATAGCGTGGGTTATTTGGGGGTTCCCATGGTGCCCCTTTGGCCAACAACTCCTCAATCAGATGTAACCCATTCCCAGCGGGTTTCAGTGGTGGCAAGAGATGCCCAGGTGGGGCTTGTCTCCCCCGTTATTTGGTAATGCTATTTACATTTCTTGCATGTATGTACGTATTTTAAGAAGCTTCAACTTTGCTAGGTTTCCAGATGACTCCCCAAATGGTCCTGAGTTTTAGGTGTCCCTCCTCATGTCCCCTGCCTTACTGTGTCTCCCATTCCTCGCTTATAAATTCTCCCGTTCCTTCCCTGTCCTGTCCATCCATAACTATAGATTCTATTTCCTATACCCTTACCTCCAATTCCGTTCCCTATGCATAACCTCTGTGGTGATAATGGGCTTTGCCCTGCTTATTGAAGACTTAACAGCTCACATCCACGCAGAAGTGGGTATACATATCATTCTTGTTGATTTGGATCTGGGTTACTTCATTCAGGACGATTTTTTCCTCCTATCCATCAATTTACCTGCCAATTTTGTGGTTTCATTTTTGAACAGCTGAGTAATATTCCATTGTGTAGATGTACTACATCTGAAAAACAAAACAAAACAAAACAAAAACATCCATTTATCCCCTGATAGACATCCAAGCTGTTTCCAATTTGGGGCTATTATGAACAGAGCAACATCGAACCTGGGTGAGCAAGTGTCTCTGTGGGGGATGGAGCATCCTTTGGGCAGATGCCCAAGAGTGGTCTAGCTGGACCTTGAGGTAGATCTATTCCCAGCTCTCTGAGGAACTGCCACCCTGATTTCCAGTAGTGGCTGTACAAGTCTGCACCGACACTATAAATGAGTGTTTCCCCTCCCCCCACATTCTCACCAGCATGAGCTGTCACCTGTTTTATTGATCTTGGCCATTCTGACAGGCGTAAGATGGACTCCCAAAGCCGTTTTGATTTCCCTGATGACTCGGGGTGTTGGACTTTTCTAAATGTTTTTCAGCCGTTTGAGTTTCAACTTCTAGAACTCTGTTTAGATCTATGCATGTTATACATTTTAGATATTAGCCCTCCATTGGATATGTGGCTGGTAAAATTTCTTCCTGTTCTGTACCCTGCCTCTTTTTCCCAAAGGATGCATCTGCTCACGGCGGAGCCTCTTACCTTGGCTTATCGAGATGCCTCTATTTTGCTTTAGCTTCTGAAATGGTTTTTACTGTGTGTGTAATTCTCACCCTCTGCCTCTGGCATCCTGGTATCAGGCCAAGGCTAGTCATTGCTTTTCTGAGGGTTCCCTTGGCAGTTTTCAGGATCTTCCCCTGGGTTTGGGCTCAGCTTTCTCATTGTAACACCTGGCTTGCAGGTCTACCAAGTGGGCTCCCTCTCATCAGCTGAACTCCCTGGGTGTGAAGATCAATGTCTTTCAATAAACCTGATAATTTTCAGCCTTTGTTTGAAATGGAACTCCTCCATCTGACTGCATGGGGTAGCAGTTAGGCCTGGTTCTGCCTCCGAGCCCCAAGTTCCCAGAAATAAAACTCAGACTCAAAATATATTTACAAATACCTTGGCCATATTGCTAGGTTCTATTCTGATTAGATCATTTATCCTCGAGTTCCCACTGGCAGTTGGAGGCATCCCTAGACAGCAAGTCCTACAGAACATCCATCAAAGCCTGGGTGCCCCGGCTCCGTCTCTGCTTGGCCAGAGAAGCTGCCTCAAGAAGTAAGACTTCTGAAAGAAGGACAGTGGCTGCCACCTCCAGAATGTCACCTGGCTGCTGCCATCCCTGCCTCCCATGTAACCTGACCATCTCAGTGCAATCTCCCCCAGGGATTAAAAACCAGCTCCAGAGCCTCACCAGAACGCAGCATTTGTTGACAGCTACAGACTGACTCCAAACACAATGAGGAAAAGGAAGCCAGGAGCTGAGGCACAACACAATCCAAGCAGCCCAGGGATATAAAGGCAGTCACCAGAACACCTCACACACACACACACACACTCTCACTCAACACACACTCACCCTCCTCCAGCCAACCCTGCCATGGCCACCTCCACCATGTCCGTCTGCTCTGATGCTCCCACCAACTCCTCCTGGCAGGTGGATGACTGCCCAGAGAGCTGCTGTGAGCCCTGCTGCTGTGCCCCCAGCTGCTGCTGTGCCCCCAGCTGCTGCCAACCCAGCTGCTGTGTCCCCAGCTGCTGTGTCCCCAGCTGTTACCAGCCAAGCTGCTGCCAGCCAAGCTGCTGCCAGACAAGCTGTTGCCAGCCAAGTTGCTGTGCCCCAGCTCCCTGCCTGACCCTCATCTGCACCCCAGTGAGCTGTGTGTCCAGTCCCTGCTGCCAATCTTCCTGCTGCACACCCTCATGCTGCCAGCAGTCTAGCTGCCAGCCAGCTTGCTGCACCTGCTCCCCCTGCCAGCAGCCCTGCTGTGTGACCCTTTGCTGCAAGCCTGTCTGCTGCACACCCATCTGCTCTGGACCATGCTGCCAGCAGTCTAGCTGCCAGTCCTCATGCTGTCCATCCCCCTGCTGTGTGCCTGTCTGCTGCAAGCCTGTCTGCTGCACACCCATCTGCTCTGGCGGCTCCTCCTCCTGCTGCCAGCCCTCCTGCTGTGCTCCTGTGTGCTGCAAGCCCTGCTCCAGCCTGTCCCTGCTGTGTCGCCCTGTGTGCAGACCTGCCTGCTGTGTGCCCACCTCCTCCTGCTGTGCCTCCTCCTGCCAGCCCAGCTGCTGCCGCCCAACCTCCAGTGTGTCCCTGCTGTGCCGCCCTGCCTGCTCCAGACAGGCCTGCTGTGGACAGAAGTCCAGCTGCTGAGGGCCTGTCCCATGCTTTAGGATCCACCAGGTGAAGGTCTGATACCCTCAGAATCTTGAGCCAAGCGGGCCTGCTCCCACATCTGGGTTCAGCCTATTACCCATGTCTCAGCTCTGAGTTTCCCACACTCCTTTTTGTCTGGTCTGATGGTGACTACTATCCTGTGATCAGCTGACAAGCTGTGAGTCCTGCAAACCTTCTGAGGCCTTGCCAGAATATCCGGCCACCCATGGGAAAAGGCTTCATGTGGCATGAGTTGTTCCTTCTGGGACCCTGTCCTTGAGCTGCATCCAATGTTGCCTTTCCACTGGCTATTTGGTTCTCCTCTCTGTGTGTGGCCAGCTCTTCTGAAGTAGTCCCTACCCAACAGACTCCAGGGTGACACTGTGGGCAGAGACACCTGCCACAGTTAGGGAGACCAGGCTCTGCTGAGGCCTGACACCCTGCCCTGTGTTCCTGTCCCCCTGTGCAAGCCTCAGAGCTAAGTTGACCTTGGGTCTCCTTCTCTGTGACCTCCCTCATCCACTCAGCGCCCCTCCCTGTCCTTGCTGCCCTCCATTCAATATCTTGTGAAATAAAACAAGATTCTCAGAAGAGCTTGTGACGCTGGTCTGGTTCTGTAAGCTTCTGTGTCTAGTCGCTTTCCAATTTGATCGGTCACTTCTACATTGGCCATTTCTGGGACTCAATTCTGTTTCTAGAAGTTTCTACCTTTGCTCACTCCTGGTGGCCTGTCTCCTTATGCACCTTGTCCTTTCTGACTGAATCACGGTTCTGACAGAGCACCTTAGATGAAGTGCTGGAAGCACCAGGGGCCGTGGCCAGCTTTGTTAGATTTGCTACTTGCTCCCGAGCACCACCCAGAACACACAAGGTTGGGGGTTAGTGAGATGTCAGTGGGCCACTGAGGTCATCATGAGGCTTCGGCACTCAGGAAGAGGCTGCCAACTTGAGATTGATTCCCAGATCCTACAAGATAGCAAAAGAGAACCAACTTCAGCCAGTTGTCTTCTGACATCCACAGGTACACAACACACGCACACACACACACACATTCACACTCACACTTACAAATACTTATACACACAACAAAGTCACACACAGACTCACACACACAAACACTTATACACACAACAAATATGCACACGTGTTGGAGACCAGGTTGAGAATACCCAGGCATTTTACAACCCAGGCACTTTATGGCCTGTAGCTGAGAGCCATGTAGTTCTTTGTTAAGAGCCAGTCACCCCCTCTCCCCATCAAGGCTGTTTCGTGGGAATCAGCAAGATTCCGGCCCTAAACAAACATCAAGAACTGTTAAGAGAGTCTTCCAGCATTCCGGAGCTGCCTGGAACTGTCATCTTGGGCTGATAGGAGGACTGGGGCTTTGAGATAAGCCACCCAGTGTTCTGGAGCAGTGACATCAAGGACCTGAGATGAATCATTGAAAATTTCAGACTTGCGATTAACTGCCCCCATTTGTCCTTCACTATGTTCCTTTTGATCATTTCCTGACCCCTCTCTGTATGCTATAAGACTTGAGTCTTTTTCCTCATTAGACAAGACTATGACACAAGCAGATGCATGGTCTCCCTCTCTCTTTCTTATTCCCATTTCAATGTAGGTTTGGGATCCCCCTCAAGGACCATGGAATAACTTGTCCCGTGGGCTGGGATACACACACTCATATACACTCACACACACAAAAACACATATTCACACTCATACAGAAACACTTAAATACACAACAAATATGCACATACTCACAGACACTCATACACACACACACACACAAACACATAAACTCATATGCACACTCACACACAAACACACACAGATTCACACACACAAACACACATAGATTCACACACACAGTCACACATACAAACACTCACACGTAGACAAACATATACACATCACACTCATAATCATATAGCCACACATACACACATTCACAAGCCCACACTCACACACATAAACACACACACAAATACTCATACACACAACAAATATACACACACAATACACACATACACAAACACAAACTTACACACACATAAATACACATAAACACTCATATACACACAAAAATACACAAACACTCACACAAACATACAAACACACAGACCATACATATGCTCACACACACATTCACATATATAATCACCATACACTCACACACATACAAACACAGACCTACACAGACATAAACACGCACTCAACACATTCACACACACTCACATATACATACACATAACCATTCATATGCATACTCACACACAAACACACTCATACATACACACAAACACACAAATGTACAAACATACATACACTTATACATACTCACATCTACAAAAACTCATATATAAACACATACACAAACACACACACACACACACACATAAATAAATCAAATCAATTTTTTAAAAAGACATGGGTTTGTCAGCAAAATGGGAATTATGAGAGTTATGGGAATCGATGGGCAGGTGGCTCAGTGCTCCAGCAGCCCTGGTCCCCAGTGGGTGCTGTGGTATATCTTGCTGGTTCTTACCTGAAGGGACAGCCCCTTGCAGCCTTTCAATAGACACAGGCCTGGTCAAGTTCCTTCCAAGTTCCAGTGCCTACTTGGATGCCAGAAGGGCAGGCAATGGGTCCCACGTGAGTCCTCTCTTTGCCCAGCACCTGGATCTGTTCTGAGGACTGAACCTGCCACCCTGAGAGTGGTCGACCACGTGTTCAGATTCCACATTAGCCTTCATTTGCCCAGTGGGGCTGGGCAGGGCAGTTCTCTGGACCTTGACACCATGACTCATCTCTGAGGGTCTCCCACTGATCCGGGCCTTAAAAGATGGCCCTTCCCTCCTTGGAGAGTTCTGGAAATGAAGTTCGTTTCCCGTCATGGAGAGCTGCAATCTGGCAAGAATGCTCTTCAGCAATATGACTCAGAACAGTTAAGGAGCGTGGGGTGCAGGAACTCCATTTCTAGATGGGCAAAGCAGCCGTGGTGGGGGAGGCCCTGTGCCCATGCAGCATGTCTCTTACTCTGACTGAGTGACTGTGTGGGACATGGTCTCTGCTGCAGGCTTTGCTCTGAGCTGTGAGTTCAAACTGAGTTTTCAGCTGTTGAAGTTGAGTGTTTGGGGGAGTTCCTGAGTGAGACAGGCTATCAGAACTATCCAGCAGATCCAGCCCACACTCGGGCAAACCCCACAGTGCCAGGTTGAAAACAGAAACACAAACAGGTGGAAATGATTTAATTACTAGGTATTCTGCCTAGTGCTGTTTGAATGTGGCCGGATAGTGTCCCCAGAGTCTCTTTGGAGCCTGGTCCTTGCTGGGGTGGTACCTAGAGGTGAGGCATAGTGAAGGTCAGGACTAATACCTTCTCACCTCAGGGGTTCCCCACTCCTCTTGTGACCTCCTTTCACCATCCCCCATGGTATCATGCAGTTGGTAGGAGACAGAACTGGGACCATATTGCTGGGCTTTCAGCCTCCTGAGCCATGAACCTCTTTTCTCCATAAGCGCCTAGCCTTGGGTGTTTTGTTATAGGAACAGAAAATATGCTGACACACTGTATCTAAGAGTCAATCACTTCACTGGGTTGAATGTTGTGGTTTGCTGTCATGTTAGCAGGGGGCGTAATGTTGGAGCCCACCATTGTCAATAGCCAGGACGATACCATGTAACTGATCTGAATGTCACACTTACAGCCAGTCTCATTGCTAATTGAGGCTTGGGTCATGTCCCCGTGCCCCACTAGCCCCACACCCTAGTTTTCCTGCTGCCTTTGCCTCTGCCTTTTTAGTCCAGCCACAAGACAGACTGCTGCCAGCTGGGGCCTTGGACCACAAACATGGGTTCCCCCCTCCCCCTCCCAGCGCTAAGGTCTGGAAGTCAGCTCAGGGACAGTCAGATGCTTGGGGTGTATTCAGGGGTCTGTTCAGAGCTCTCGGTTACAGACCACATTCCAGCCCTACAGTGTGACCAGAATCACTGAATCATGAGGCTCTCTACCTTGCTGACTTAGTCACCCATCACACCCACATCCTGGGGTTGGGGGAGGGGCGCCGACAGTGTGGACTCAGCCTAGAGCTCATAGCTGCCAAACACAGTGGCCTGCCAGCCTCTGATTGAAAACCTCCTGCCACCTGTTCAGAGTGGACACTCAGACCCAGCCTTTAACTACATGAACATATTGTACATATATAGTATATCCTTTTCCACCCTGCCCCCCTCCCTCCAACTGATCCCCTTTGTTCCCCAAATAGTTTCACTCCTGCTTGCTTTTAATCCACAGGTACATGATTTCCCTTAACCATATAAAATCTAGGAACCTCAAATGGGATAAAATTTTACAATATTCATCTCTCTGAGAATTGGCTGGGTTCCCTTATGTGACAGTCCCCCATGATAGCCATTTCCTTAAAAACAACATGACTTTCTTTGCTTTTTGAATAGAAGCTCGGCTGTGCACACTCGCACACACTCTCTATCCATGCCTGTTGATGGGCACATAGGCTGTCAAGAATGCTGTAGAACACACTGATGTACAGCTGCCTCTGTGGCCTGTGACCCGGAGCCCATCAGAGACCAATGTTCTTATTCACAGGTGTTCAGCCCCCAGGCACTCAGCTAAGACAGTGTTCCCAGTAATTTTTTTCCTTTTTAAAAGATTTTTAAATTGTGTGTATATGTATATGTATGTGTTTATGCACATGAATATAATCCAGAACAGAATTCTGGATCCACTGGAGATGGAATTTCAGGCCAGCGTAATCACCTGATGGCAGTGCTGGAAACTGAATCCAGGTCCTCCAGAAGAGCAGCCAGCCAGCCTTCCAGCTCTATAACCATCATTTCTTGTCTTGGTTACTTTTCTATTGTTGAGACAAAACACTGTGGCCAAGACAACTCATAAAAGGAAGCATTTAATTCAGAGGCTCACAGTTCCAGGAGTCTGTGACCATTGTGGAGGGGGCCATGCCAACAGGCACACAGGCAGGCAAGCATGGTGCTGGAGCAGTAGCTGAGAGCTGATGCTTCAGTGCACAAGCATGGTGCAGAGAGAGCTAACTGGGAATAACATGGGCTTTGGAAATCCCAAAGCTCATCCCAGTAGCACACCGTGACCTTCAGCCAGACCACGCCCCCTGATCCTTCCCAAACAGTCCACCAGGAGACCAAACATTCAGATACATAAGTCTGTGGGAGTCATTTTCTTTTAAGCCACTTCGGCTCTTGGTGATTATTTTTGTCCTGGCTGTGCTTTCTCTCTCCCTTGTGACTGAGTTGGTGTGCTTGGTCACAGTGGGCGGAGCCTACTCTTGTTTATTATCTTTTTTCCTTCTGTGTCTGGAGGAACCTGTTGTGTTAATTCTTGAAGCCATGGGGTAGAGGCTCTGAGGTGCTAATTTGTTTTTCCTTGCCTCCAAGGGGGATTTTAAACCCAGCTGCTTAGGGTTACATTTCCTTGTGGCACTTCCTACCTTCTCATGTTGGAATACAGGGACTCACGTGTGTCTTACTGTGCAGCCAGGAATAGGCTGCTGACCCTCTCTGGGCCAGGTTCTCTGTCTAAATGTAACTTAATCTAGAAGGTGATATGACTGAATAGATATTGAGTTGATTACTTTAGCTTTAACAACTTAAGGGTGTATGTGTGTGTGTGTGTGTGTGTGTGTGTGTGTGTATTCTCATTGGAAAGGGCTTCAGTCCATTATGGTGGATAAAAGAATGGTGCAAACCAGGAGTTGATCACAGCAGCAGACATGTATTGCACAGGCTCTTCATGCTTCCTCACCAGGAAGCACAAAGCTCAGGACCAAAGCAGAACCCATTGAGAATCCTTAAGCCCCACCCTAATCCCTATGTCTGCCTGCTAAATCTGGTTTCCAGTAGGTTTTACAACCTTCCCAAAAATGGCACTGCCAGCTGGGGATCAAATGTTCAAACACAGGTGTCCAAGGAGGCCATCCCAGTCAGGGCCATTTCACCCCTGGTCCCCACATGGCCAACCCCCAAAGCAAAACTCACGGAGTGCAAATTCAAATCTCCCCATAGTGTCTTGACAGTCTCAAGACTGTTAAAAGTCCAAAGTCCCTTTTGAAATGCAATGTTGCGAGAAATATTTAAAAATGAACTCACCAGTTCTCTTCAGGGCCAGACCATGCTCCTGCACTCCTGCTGCCATTAGCTCTCTCCAGCTAGCCCCTGAAGCATCTGGCTTGCTTGTTCCAGGAGCCACTAGTACTTCCTGAGCCATAAACCCATGTAGTCAGTGATCCCACATTCCAATAACTAAATGAAACTGCCAACCCCATGGTTACATATCACAATACCCAGTAACTCGGTAAAATCAAGACTCTCAAAGCTTAATTAACCAATCAAATTTATGTATTAATAATATCACAATTTAAGATGCCAATACAATAAATTCAGAGCCAATTGATAATGATAAATGCTTTATCCCAATTAATTTAACCTTATGATACCACACTACTTGTGCCTGGTAAACACCATGCAGGTTCATGACCGCAGTCATCTTCCTCCTCCTCCTCTCTGAGATGCTGCTCCCCCCACCCTCTGCAACTTTTAGCTCTGCCCCCGTTTCCCTGTCCAATCGCAGACCTCTTCTGCACTAATGTAATTGGACAGGAAAAATTCTGCAACAATTCAAGACAATCACTTATCAATCGATGCGTCCCCTTGAAATCAAACCCTTCTCACGTATTCCCACACAGAAATATTCCTAATCCAAATGGGAGGAATGGAGACAAGCAGACCCAGAAAGGCCTCTTGCCAAAGCAAAAGCTAAAACTGAACAGGGCAAAGTCCCTCAACTCTGAGTCCAGCATCACTCTCACGGTGTCCTTGCCTGGGCTCCAGTGCCCTGAGTAGCTGTGCCCACCACTCTATTGCCTGCAGCATGCCTCACTTGCTTTAGCAAACCCCAGCCCATGCCTGCAGGTTTTCTCAACAGAGTTTTGACATTCCTGGCATCTCCAACTTTCTAGGGTCCCCTCTACAGTATTCTAGGACTTCTCTAGGTCCCCATTACTACTTGGGATTCAGCTTTGCAGCTTCCTGCATAGTCCATACCAGCTCACGTGGAGACAGTGCCTGGCCTCAGAGGCTTGCTGGAGCCTTGGCACCTGCTCCATGACATTGCAGTTCTTGTGCTCTGCATGCCTAAAACCACAAGGACTTCAGGCTGTGCTCACAGCTCAAGACCTGGCTTGGACTGTAAGGGTCCAAAATTCACTGAAGGAAGACTCAGATAGTATACAAAAACAAAGAGCTTTTATTCTGCAGAAACAATGGTGACACAAGCAAAGACCTTAGAGCCCCTCTTATAACAGAAATGCTTAATTGCTTCTGAGATAACAACAGACTTCTAAAACCTAGGGCACATTCCAAAGGGGTTACAGAAACCATTAACCAAAGGTCATAAAGAAGATATACACCACAGGACCATAGGTGCAAAAATAGGAAATAAGATATTGACTAAGTTTATCTATACAAAACTTCAAGGACAGCTTAGCTATGGTCTTTCTATGAACCTGTGTGCTAGCTAGTAAAGAACGATGGATGTCTAGCCAGATAATTGCTCCTAGTGGATACGCATGCAGACCTTCTTTGTTATGAACCTCTTATTCAATTTATGACCTGAATTTATGTGCAAACTCATAGTGATCATTTTACCATGGGAACACACACTCTGAGAGTTGAACAAGTATTGAGAACAAAGGGCAGAGACAGGCCTCTCTCCCCTTCTCTTCTTGAGACTTAGAAAAGTGCAATTCCCTACCAAGGCTCTACCTAGCCTCCCACTGTTTTACTGTGAGGTGGTAAACCAGAGACTTTAGCTTCTTGCCTCCAAGCAACCTAGATGGGCTAATCTGCTATGGAAGCAAAGTACATTACACTTAGGATGAATAGCAAATGGTGTATGAGTGGGGACAAAATGGAATAAAAAGAACTCTTCAGGACCTCCTTCCCCACAGCCACAGTGGCCTGTATGGAGAGAACATAATGGTCTCATTGGAGCAAGTTGCCCTGGAGTGGGCATGTTCTTCTTCTCAAGGCCTCATCTCTGCTTCCCAGTTCACAATATGAAGTTTACTCTTCTGTGCACCGATCTCTTCTGCAGTTATGACTGTTTCTCTTGGCATCTGCTATTCCAACAGCTGCTTTGTTGGAGACTGTAAATGCTCGGCTGCACCTTTTCTCACTCAGCTGCACCTTTTCTCGCTCAGCCGCACCATTTCTCACTCAGCTGCACATTCTCCACATCTTTCCACTATGCTTTCTGCTCAAAATCCTCACTGTAAACCTGGACAAAGGCAGCTAGCATCAACCATACCACAGCCCGATGCTAGGCTGTCTTTAAAATTCCCTTCATCAACCAAATTAGTCCACTAATTTTTAACTTCGTCCCACTCAATATTCTGGGACATAGCCAGAATGTAGCTAGCCCCGTTGACAGACTGTGACCCTAAATGACCTTGAGCCCAGGTCCCAGAAGAGCCCTAGTCTTTGAAATCTCTTGAGTCATATTTTCACTGCCTTCGATGACCTCTGATCATGTGACCTACCACCAGACTTGCCCATTAAGCTCAGTTTGCAATATTCCAGAACTTTTCCAGCTCTAGATCCTTCCACATTCCTCTCATACACCAGTTCTAAGGTCTGACCACGTGGTCAGATGCACCACAACAATAGTGCCACCCAGGTCTGATTTTCAGTACAGGTTCTTTTCCTTGCCATCATTAGGGAATACCCAGGGTAGGGAAGCTAGGCTTGTTTGGGCTCCTGGTTTGAGAGGCTACACAAGTCCTGTTGGGAAGGCATGGCAGAAGGAACTTGTTCAACTCTCACCCTATCTTACATCTTAGAGATCAAGAGGCAGAGCTCTAGCCAGGAGAGTCAGCATGTGACCCCAACCCCCAAGCCCTAACCCCTGTGACCTTCCACTGAGATCATCCAACTGTGGGTCAAGTGTTCAAACACATGATAAACCTCATGGAGACATTTCACACTTAAACCACAGTGGACAGGAGGTACTGCGACTCCCGCTGGGCATACAGCAGCTTCCCGGGGCATTCCATGCCCCATCCCCATTTTCTGAGCCCACTGAATCTGTCAGTCAAGTCTGCACACTGTGATTTCCTATTCCCAGACTGTGGCACCAGGCTTGCTGTGTTCCACTGGGGACAAATGCTCCTGGTGGTTCCCTGTGTTCCACTGGAGACTTCCTGTGACGGAGGTCCCCTTGCTCACACTCCTGAGGGCTCTTCCAGGCAAGTCTCACAGTAAACTGAGTCTGCAGTTGGGGGGTGGGGGGGACGGGACAGATGGTTATGGCTGACAGTTACAGAACATAGAGTGCCTTGTGTGCAGAAAAACCACTTGGGTTTGGGCGGAACTTTGGTTACAATGCAATGATCTGAGCCTAATAAAAGCTTCAGAAGCCCTAAGCCCCAGGGATATTGTGTCCTGATTTTTCTGGACATTCCCTGGTGAGGGTCTAGAGCTCTGAGCATACCTCTGGTACTGTCTCACAGTCCCGTGGCGATTTTAACCCCCTCCGTTCTCACCCTATCCTAGCAGTCACCCAGAGGCTACTGGGTGCTGGAAAACTCTCATCTGCCCTGTGAACATGGGCAGAACGGTTCCTTAGATGGGCAACTCAGTCATTAGTAGAGAGTTCTCTCATTCACAAACACCAGGCAGGCTTGTTATGGTGTTGGGCTGGTCACTCTGCTTCGGCCTGCAGCTGGGGACACCTGGAACATCGTCCCCCTGGGTTGTCTGCGCCTCTACCTGGTGTCTACCTGTCATGGTTTTGGAGGTGACCCTTGTCTCTAAGGATGCATTGTGTGCATCCTTCAGTTCTTTGCTTGTCACTTGACTGTACCCCAGGACAGTGTAAGAGACTCTGGTGACAGTGGCCTTGCTCACTCCTCTCCCGTGTCATCTGAGAACTCTAAGAGCCTCCATGCCGTGAGAGACTCAGGTGTGTGAGGTATCAACATTGTGCTACTCAGCACATCACAAGAGCGGGCAAGAGGATGCTGGGATGCAGGAGAGGCATGTCTGTGGTGAGCATCCATGATCAGGGTCAGCTCTCCCCTGCTCAACTCCCTAGCATAGGCCAGCCAGGCCACATCACTGAGGTCAGAAGCTGGGGACACAGAATGCATCCCGAGAGCCAAGGGTCATCTCCAAAACCATGACAGGTGTCCCCAAGCCACAGGCCCAAGCTGAGTGACCAACAAAACACAAGTTAATGACTGAGACCTGCAGAGCACCCTCCAGAGTGAACAAGGAAATGGAAGTACACAAAGCCTCCTGCAACAAAACATGCCTGGAGGATAAAAGCCCGGAGCCCAGAGCACCTCACACACACATACACACACTTCCCTCAACACTCACACAGTCACTCAATACACAGTCACCCTCTTCCAGCCAACCCCACCATGGCCGCCTCCACCATGTCCGTCTGCTCTGACGCTCGCACCAACTCCTCCTGGCAGGTGGATGACTGCCCAGAGAGCTGCTGTGAGCCCTGCTGCTGTGCCCCCAGCTGCTGCCAGCCCTGCTGCTGTGCCCCCAGCTGCTGCCAGCCCAGCTGCTGTGCCCCAGCCCCCTGCCTGACCCTCATCTGCACCCCAGTGAGCTGTGTGTCCAGCCCCTGCTGCCAATCTTCCTGCTGCACACCCTCATGCTGCCAGCAGTCTAGCTGCCAGNCAGCTTGCTGCACCTGNTCCCCCTGCCAGCAGCCCTGCTGTGTGACCCTTTGCTGCAAGCCTGTCTGCTGCACACCCATCTGCTCTGGACCATGCTGCCAGCAGTCTAGCTGCCAGTCCTCATGCTGTCCATCCCCCTGCTGTGTGCCTGTCTGCTGTAAGCCTGTCTGCTGCACACCTGTGTGCTGCAAGCCAGTGTGCTGTGTCTCCATCTGCTCTGGCTGCCAGCCAGCTTGCTGCACCTCCTCTCCCTGCCAGCCCTCCTGCTGTGTGCCTGTCTGTTGCAAGCCTGTCTGTTGCAAGCCTGTCTGCTGTGGGGCTTCCTCCTCATGCTGTTGAATGTCTAACTGTGAGCCTGATTTCCAGCTGTCTTCCCCGATCCGGGGCGTGGCCCTGCTGGGTGTTCTGGTGCCTACCCATGCTCATTCTTCCTTCACCAGCCCAGCAAGGTCATGAGCCCTGAGGTCCCCCAGCTACTCTCCTGCCTCAGCTCCTGGAAGTGCTGGCTGTTCAACCTTACCCACTCCCAATCTGACTGGCTTGATCCTGTTATCAGATGTGTGACTCTTGGCCTCTGAGCACCAATAAAACCTCTTTTGTCCCATTCCATCCCTGTTGTAACTGTCATACAGTGAACTGGCTCTTGGCCTGCATCTGGCTCTGAGGCCTTCATTTGGCTTTGGGCTATTCACGTGGCTCTGGGGCCTGTATCTGTGCTCTGCACCTGGCTCTGGGCTCTTGCACCTGGCTCTGGGGCCTACATCTGGCTCTGGGCTCTTGCACCTGGCTCTGGGACCTGCATCTGGTTCTGTGCTTTGCATCTGACTCTGGTGCTTGTACCTGGCTCTAGGCTCTTGTATCTGACTCC